>NC_090267.1:98692959-99002310 GCF_040414725.1 Anabrus simplex | reverse complement strand
GTTTCGAAGTACGTTGTGGCTAAACGCTAAATCCTATCAAAAAAACGGATAGCACTTCCCAGTCGTAAAATGAAGAGATCTACAACTTAGGTCCTACCGGGCGAGTTGGCCGTGCGGTTAGGTCCACGCAGCTGTGAGCTTGTATCCGGGAGATGGTGGGTTCGAACCCTACTGTGGGCAGCTCTGAAGATGGCCGCTTCCTTCCCACTCCTAGGCCTTTCCTAGCCCATCGTTGCCATAAGACCTTATCTGTGTCGGTGCAACGTAAAGCCAATTGTAAAAAAAATGGTTCTATGACGTTTTGTCGTATCTCGACTCCTTCTACCTTAGACTGGACTTCATTTTTCGATTTTGGGTCAATTTTCTTTCTTTGGCATATATTATTTTACTTCTTGAAACACTTATAAGATAGGTAGAGTCAGGAAATTGGGCGGGCCCGTTGTCACGTCCATTGGCCATACGTAAACCAAGTTTCATCATTCTAACTGCCGTACGTATACAGGAAAAGGAAAGGAATTTGCGGAAACTGTACTGCAATTTCAGCCTGATCTAAGTTTCTACAGCCATCTAAGGTTCAGCCATGGAGATACGGAAAAACCTCAAAGAACTAAAATTTGTAGGTCGACTTACCGTCGATACGCCAGCCAAGTTTCAAGATTATAGCTTCCCATCAGGTTAGGAAAATAATTTCTCATCTTCTGAGAATCTTACGCAATTTGCACCAGGTCTAAACGTTTAGTCTACCTCTATCTTTGCTATAGATCGTGAATACTCTGTACAAGAAAATATTATAGGACCAAACATGTACGCCAATAAAAGGGTCGTCTGGTGGAGCAATCCGTTTTTCGTAGTGACGCACCGGTTAGCCACAGTAATTTTCCAAATGACCACGTCTAATGTAGAGGAATTGGCTGTTTGGGGGCTGAGCCCCAATGAGCGAAAGCGAGTTCACTGTGAACTAGTGTAACACTTCCACATCCGAGGGAACAATCTTTCTTTTCTTTTAAAGTACACGAATTCTATACTTTTTCATACTAGGAAACAATAACCTTGTACAAGAAATACAGGTCCTACCAAAAGTTTAAGGACACCAGCGTATTTCATGAATATGATTTCTGTCCTTAAATTTTTACTCTCAGGAATACGATTTTTTACAGGGAATCAGTACATATTTAGAGGAACATTTCCTCAAATTTTCATTGGAAAAAAGTTGATATATTTTGAATACTTGAGGAGATCTCGGCAGTGCAATATGGGGATTACATTAAAAATTTTTGTTATAGAGAAACACAGATACCTGTGGAATATTTATAATTGTAATAGAGCAACAGAATCTGTTCCCATTTTTAAAAATCCCCCCCGTGATAGAAACACAGAAAGAGGTCATAAAACAACCATTCCTTGATCGTAGCTGGACAGGAGATCCCTCAACCTACCCAAATCGTTTGTGTGTCACGTTATAGTGGTATATTTACACTACAGCGAATATCAATATTTCTTCAAGTTACCGTAAGAGTGCAGTTTTAGGCGCACTCTCTTCGCGGTTAGTATGGGTGTTGTATTGTGTTATTGATGCTTGTACGGTATGTGTACGAAAACCTGAGTTATTTCGTACAATGAGTAAACGTGCCTGTTCGCTCCCGTTTTTACAAGTGATATTTTGTATAGAACTGTGAAATGAATTAATCATGCTATGCTTATAGATATTTTTATTTCTTTTAAAGTTTACTTTTCTCTTCCGTTTGTGCAAGTTCAATTATTTTTACATTTTCATTTTTGTTTGTAGGATAGAGACTTTAGATTTTTATGAAATATTAAATTGCTGTGCATATTTCGCAAATTTCGGCAAGGTGGTTCGCAGCCACAAGAGATAAGATTCTATGAAATACCGCCTGGAAAGGAATTAAGAGAAAAGTGGATGACAGCTATATCTAGGCCAGGTACTAATAAAGGAAGCAGATGGATACTCTCAAATTGCTCTCGCGTATGTAGCATTAATGCTCGCAGTAAGGATTATAAGGCGAACACAAAATTAAATATGTTAAAGCCGGGTGTCATGCCAAGTATTTTCCTTTCAATATCCAAGTTATCTGCAGTTCCAGAAGCTTAACCTCGTAAGGAACGTGTAACCTGTGCAACAGGCAGCGATGCGATTGTCCGCGAAGACAACATTGAAAAGCATTAACAATATAGTTTCAAATGGGCACTTCAGTCGATACCAAATGTTTAAACTTCAGTGGAAGATGAAATGGCGTATGGCTTTTAGTGCCGGGAGTGTCCGAGGACATGTTCGGCTCGCCAAGTGCAGGTATTTTGACTTGACTCGCGTAGGCGACCTGCGCGTCGTGATGAGGATGAAATGATAACGAAGACGACACATACACCCAGCCCCCGAGCCAGCGAAATTAACCAGTGATGGTTAAAATTCTCGACCCAGCCGGGAATCGAACCCGTGGCTCATGTGACCAAAGGCCAGCATGCTAACAATTTAGCCACGGAGCCGGGCAATGGAAGATGACAGACATGTGAAATGAACTAGAAACTTTCCACGAGTGATTACGTCGCAACAGTACAAGCTGTACTGATCTGATAACCCTGAAACCTACCACAGACGTAGACAACGGTGCCATCTAGCGGCTGGCGAGCACACAACGCCATAGAGCCAAACTAAAGACAATTAAAGAAAAGTTGCAGATACTTATTGACTTGACCTCGTAGCCAGTGGGACGTAAAGCAAATAATATTATTAAAAGTAGACCTACTGCAGGAGCCATTCCCCACGCTTTCTACCTACTGTGTTCTCTGTGGTCGACCGGGAGCCACCATGTTGTGCTCCTCTTGACTGCCTATCAGCTGCTTCAATGTATCTTCATATGTCACATGTGCAGTGGAAGACATGAGACGTGCTGCATGGTGTAACCTAAACTATCTCCGTCCTACTACTTAAGATGTACGTTTGTGTATGCCGATTATTCAGCCCGAAGGCTGCTTTGATCTTCCACACGTCCACCAACAGCTGTCATAGATAGCCTAGGTGTCACTAAAGAGGCGTACTAGGGAAATGAGGAGAGAGGTAGTTTCCGGTTGCTTTCCTCACCGGTTCAGAAGTTGCTCTTACATATCAGTCTGCCAAGCCCACTGGAATGCATGCATCAATCCACCCTATGAGCGATATTTTCTAACTATTCATAACAGGGACTGGCTGCATAAGAAATGGCATTACTAGCATCGCTCATACCTCGGTCACTTTCGTATTGTCAAAACCAAGGATGAGACTGAGACAGGTCAATGTAAGTAAGAAATCTATTTTAGCCCATACCAGAACAGATAGTGCAGTGTAAACACTTCACCTCGCCAGCTAAGGCATAGCCCACTACTTAAAATTTGTAGGGTTGGGAATTATTTTACGGTAAATTTCATTGGGAAAATACTTTCTTCATTTGAAGGAAGAAAAACAGCTATTTAGGTAGTTTTAGGTGTCAGCCCTACGTTTAGGTATTTTTTTTTTTTTTGCTTTACGTCGCATCGACACAGATATGTCTTATGGCGACGATGGGATATGAAAGGCCTAGGAATGGAAAGGAAGCGGCCGTGGCCTTAATTAAGGTACAACCCCATCATTTGCCTGGTGTGAAAATGGGAAACCACGGAAAGCCATCTTCAGGGCTGCCGACAGTGGGGTTCGAACCCACTATCTCCCGATTAATGGATACTGGCCGCACTTAAGTGACTGCAGCTATCGAGCTGGGTTAGGTATTTTTAGGTACAAAGAAATTCACATATCCTGCTTCAGAATGTGATACATCTTTACATATCTTGAAATCTGTTAATTAAACAGCGAGGGGATAGCTAAACAGCTGGGCCATGATCATAAGTGTTGTAACATGTGTATGAAGATGTACACGTAAAAATGTTAAGCAACTTTTTCAAACAAATCTACGTTGTTTTTTTCTCGTTTGGTCTTCTTTCAAGAGACCATATTTAATCTATATAAATAAAATCGTAACGATCGTGTGTCTGTACATTGACTATTTTGACGAAAATTTCGTTCAGTTATCCGTTTGAGGTGTTGTAATAACGATCATCTGCATGTATTTTTTTTAGCTTTGGTGTCTGTTTGTCTGCTTGTCTGTTTGTATGTCTGAGTTCTAATAACTTGAAAACTACTGGATATATTTCTACCAAACTTATTATTTAGAATCCACCTGCCCTTGGGTAGGTTTTAGGGACAATATTGTTTGTAAATCCCTGAGTTGACTGGGGGTTAGACGGAACCGAAACAGTGATTTTGTACTCCCACAAAATATACACCACAAATCTGAATGGAAATCTACCTGCCTTAATGGAAATCAATTTATAAAACTTGTTCTCATGTACATCATTTCGATACGAGGATGAATAAGGGAGATAAGGGATGTATCATTAATGCACACTTTTACAGGATGTCTAATCATTTCAAGGTGGATTAAATGGTTTATCTATAAAGCCATTTTACTCTTGTCGATTGAACAGATAATAAGAGAAGTTATCGTCAACGATTGGTTTCACGAGTCTTCAGCCTCAGTGCCACTACCGGTTTCATATTAACAACAATATGTAAGCGAGCAGTAGGAAGAATTACGCACAACTTCAGACCAGGAACTGCATCGTTCAATAAACTCTGTGATCTCCTCCATTCTCTCTCCACTTTGTTCAGCTTTATCATACTTCACGTTACTGCCACGTGCTTTCGTAGAAAAGATAACATGACGTATTAAGCGTTTGGATCCAGGCATAAAACTTCCCATAAATTCGTGAAGGAATCGTGAATCGATTACCACATCCCGTGCGAAGGACGGGTGCGTATGCTAGTACGAAATATTTTTGCAACTGTGGAAAATATTTAGGTCTGAAAAGATGAAGGTACTTTGATAACGAATATCACGATATTTTACGCCTAGCACAAGGTGCAGTGTGTGATTGCAATCGGTTAGTATGCGGAAACTTCAAAACATATTGATCTTTGTTTGCAATGTCAAGTTCTCCACTTAATACGAAACAAACGTTACTCAATTGAGCAGTTAAGATTTCTCTGAGGCAATTGACCCTAGTTTATAATATGGATATTCATAACTTACACTCTCAGCCTTCGTAGAATCAGTTCACTCGGCCTCATCCAGCTGGTAACAAGTGGTGAGTGTAACGGGTGATCTTTATACTTAGCATGTTCACTCCAAGTTCCAGAATTGTTCATACATACGAACATCCTCATTATAGAGCGTTATGCCTTTCCGCGTTCAGTCTGGAAGCCTCTGTCAATTTACTACATATAACAAAATTCTTCCTACTAACACATCGCAGATTTTCGGCGACGATGGAATAGGAAAGGGCTAGGACTGGGAAGGTAGCGGCCGTGGCTTTAATTAAGCTACAGCCTCAGTACCTGCTTTGTGTGGAAATGGAAAAAATATCTTCATGGCTGCCAACAGTGGGTTTCGAACGCACTATCTCCCGATTGCAAGCTCACAGCTGTGGGGCTCCTACCGCACGGCTAACTTGCTCGGTGTAACTAACTCTGTGGCCTCGTTTTGTTCCAAAATTAGGAATTGAATCTAAACCATCTGAGACCGAGCAACTGGCCGCGTGGTTTGGGTCACGTAGCTTGCATTTTGGAGATAGTGGGTTCGAACCTCACGCGCTGAAGATGGTTTTCCGTGGTTCCCCATTTGCACGTCAGGCAATTGGTGGAGTTGTACCTTAATTACGGTCACGGCCGCTTCCTTCCTATTCCTAGCCCTTTCATTTTCCACTACCGCCTTACCGAGCTCGATAGCTGCAGTTGCTTAAGTACGGCCAGTATCCAGTATTCGGGAGATATTGGGTTCGAACCCCACTGTCGGCAGCCCTGTAGATGGTTTCTGTGGTTCCCCATTTGAACACCAGGTAAGTGCTGGGGGTGTACCTTAATTAAGGTCACGGCCACTTCCTTCCTATTCCTAGCACTTTCCTATTCCATTATCGCCTTAAGACCTTACACACTGATACGAACATGACATTTTCATGACTCGAGCTTTAATGGTCTTGGCAGGGCGTTTATGGGTGGACTCCGGAGTTTTAGTCAGTAATAGGTTAGAATGCAAACGAATTAGGTTATTAGGAAGTATTGTCCAGGCCGTTCTTCCTTTATGTAGCAAGAGTAACATACATTCTAGGGGTTCTAGAGGGCCGTGCCCCTAAAGTTTATGCAAGACGCATAACACAACTGTTGTGCAGAATAGACTATACTTCTTATCCGCTTCAATAGTTTGCATTCTAACTTATTACTGCCTAAAAATCCGGACTCTAATTATGAGTCAGTCAGGGCATTGTTTTTTAATATATATTTGATAAGAATTTATTTTGCTTGGTGTGTGTAGTGATGTTCACGTAATTTCCTCCAGGTGTATTCAAGATGTTCCCAAAGCCTTCTGTTTACTTGTTGATCGTTAACCTGTGGTATTTCGCACTGCCTACCCTGACACAGTGCCCTTTGTCGACTCAGCGACTCAGCTACTCAGTACTTAGCCATCGCAATCAGACTGGTCACTGGCGAACAAAGGTAAGCAGTATTCATAACTAATTCATGTGGCAGTGGGACGATGGCCACTTGGTGAAATGTAACCCCACTACCCATCTCCTACCACGGCGATCACGGCGCAGTTCTACTATTTCCATTCCCACTAACTTACACTATAATTCATATATTTTTATTTTCATGTACTTACTATGCCGTAAGTAATGATCTGATACGCCTCGTCCACATGGCATACTGTGTTATTGAGAGCATATCCTCAACCATAACGTCCATAACCTCACACCACAAAGTGGATTGACCTTGAAATGAACAATTGACACATTAACACAAAGCTGATATGAGAAATTATAAAGGCCTTTAAAATCAAGACAGTAGAGCACAGCATACGCAAGAAGATGGGTATCACATCAATATCAAAGTAACATGTGAAAATATAAAACTTAATTGCACTGAGACAGAAAATACATAGAAATACATGAAATAATCATTCAGGTTCCAGCCCCTGAGGTGTGCTCAAACAGGAAATACAAGATTTCAGGTGGAGTCGCGAAGAAATATTTCTAATAAACAAACGCAAGGGACAAAGGTTTACAGCGATACAAATTCAAATAGCACAGGCACACGGGCACAGGGAATTCAAACAACAAAATTAGCATCACGGGAACTATCGTTTTACCGAGCCCGATAGCTGCAGTCGCTTAAGTGCAGCCATTATCGTTCGAACCCCACTGTCGGCAGCCCTGAAGATGGTTTTCCATGGTTTCCTATTTTTCACACCAGAAAAATGCTAGGGCTGTGCCTTAATTAAGACCACGGCTGGTTCCTTCCCACCTCTAGCCCTTTCCTGTCCCATCGTCGCCATAAGACCTATCTGTGTCGGTACGACGCAAAGTAACTTGTAAAAGATAAGGCGCTATCGCTTAAAATCGAGGAGTGAGTTCGAATAAAGTTCATCGATTGGTAAAGTCGGATCCAGTGCAACAAACAGCATTATCTCCACAATACTTGACGTTGTATGACTAATTACTTGCCAAAAGGCCCCGCTGATTGAGGTTAGACTTTGAAATATTTCACCTCGAGTCAAACAGCCTCTGATTATTAACGTCTTTTATTTCATGTCTACTTCCTTGCCATCTATACAACTTGTCTACAAGTATCTACACGCTGTGAACGACGGGGAGCGCGATCTAACAAGAATGGCATAGACTACCTGAAGCTAGCTACAGATTGGTACCAAAAACCCCATTAGAGTTATCGCGGAATATAACCACACCCTGGATGTCTGTTTCCGATGACCGAGGATCATAGAACCGACCAGCAGAAATAGCAGAGGTCAATCAGCATCGAAGACCAGCGTCAGCATGAGCTTGCCATCAAACAGGTGTCGCCCTTTTTGTTCCTCCTTATGACGGTTGTCTACATTCCTGAATGATTGTGTTCGTTTCTATCTCGAAAAGGTGATACCAGGTTTTATCACCAGCCACAATTTGCTCCAGGAAACTCTGTTGGTCCATATGAAAGTGCCTGAAATGTTACAGTTATACCCTTACATATATACGGCTTTCTATTATTCGGTGAGGTACCGGGCTGCCTATTCGGTTCACACTTTGCGATATCCCAGTTCCCTGTGCTGGATGCTGTGTTCGGATTCGATGCTGAGGTTGACAGCTGTTGAAAATTCGTTACGAACGTTTGTCTAGGTCGTGTGAGATCCTCTGTCCATACCCCTGCACCTCGAAACTGGATACACTACTTGAAAACAGTGCTCCATTTTAAATGCGCATGCTTGCACACGGCTTGTATTCGACCGAGCTTGAGAGCCACGCCGATAAACGAGCATCAAACACTAACACACTTTGGATTTCAGCCAGTGCCACCGTAGCGTGCTTGCTGCAGGTCGAGCCTATCAGCAGGGAGGTCCTAGTTTAAGTCCCTCCTCTGGAGAAATTTTTCAAGCAGGTCATAAGCCACACCACCTCGGAAAGCCCATGTGATGTCACCCGCAAAGCAATCTGTTTGGCTAACTTCAGCCGCTGACAAAATGACAATGGCGCGGGATATCGAATTATTTCTTCCAATTATTTATCAGCATGACCAACCCTCTGAAAATAAAATGGCGTATGGCTTTTAGTGCCGGGAGTGTCCGAGAATAAGTTCGGCTCGCCAGATGCATGTCTTTTGATTTGACTCCCGTAGGCGACCTGCGCGTTGTGATGAGGATGAAATGATGATGAAGACAAAACATACATCCAGACCCAGTGCCAGCGAAATTAACCAATGAAGGTTAAAATTCCCGACCCTGCCGGGAATCGCACCCAGGACCCCTGTGACCAAAGGCCAGCACGCTAACCATTTAGCCATGGAGCCGGACGCCAATCCTCTAATGCTGATGTATCCGGTTCATGTTGTTTACGACCACCCTGTGTATAAAAGTGCTGGAAACTTATTTTGTGATACATCATTTTTCCTGAGCTTTGCTGGCTTTATTGGCTTTGTGCCATTGTACTTTTGCGGCACCCCAATACCAGCGATTGATGGCCGACCACGACTACTGTTCTTTTGTTAATGCCAACACAATCATATTCCTCGTGAATACCATATGCATATTTTTAAAAAGTACTTAAATGGTTCATCTTTTTTAAAATAGTATGCTTGAAACTTAGTCCCTTTAGTCCTCTTTGCTTATTTACAGATACCATTCTCCTTGTTACCTTTCTAGCAAAGTTTCAGTGCTCACAAACTTACCACTTATCATCTATACTATTTGAAATGGCTTATTTTTCTCTACCTATTTTTACTTAGTACATCCACTCATCCGGCACAAAAACACAAGAAACAGTCCTTTTGTTTCAATCAACCAAAAATCCCTGTCAAAGAGAAGATATGTATGATCAGAAACTAGATACCTACTCCTCCTGCGTAAAATTGTGTTAGCCCGATTTTGCAATATGAACATTAGTCTCAATAAAATGCCATAAAATTAAAAGCTTTGCATATCGTCACACAGCATTCTTTCATATTAGCCCAACTCACAGAAGATAATTTGAAACTTCCACAATAGATGGCAACACATAACTCATTTTTTTTAAACATGAAGAAACTTTGTAGAAAGCTTGAGCTGCAGATTTCTTTATAAGTGTGTTCATTATGATATGGAACACACTTCATTGCAACACGTTCTTGGTCTGAATTCTTCAATCAATATTTTCCCTGACATTCAGCAAAATGATTGGGCGATATTTGTTATCTTCAGGAGCAATATATTATGTTTCCTTCTTCTCAGTTGCTGATGAAGAACGAGGTGAAAATAAATGGGTACGAATACACCCGTGATCTGGGGACTTGGGGTTGTGACGTGAACCTAAGCACCACGGTATGTGACAACGTGGAGACAGTACACATCTTAACCAGTGTCACTGGTAAGTATATACCTACAGACATATCCACTTTTAAAGGTTTCCAGTCTTCTCGTAGACTCTGCTATACATTTAATATATTTCATTCCTTCCTACTTCAGTGTAATATTAGTATCATGATAGGAAGGAAACTTGCTCATTAGGTCAGAACTAACTATCCTACCATCCCTCCTCTTTTTTCTGCTGGATTTTCTTTCCTTTCTTCCACCATCTCTACTGTACTTTCTTTACTTCTTCCTTCCCATTCTACTTTCCTTCTTTTATTCCTTCCTGCTATATTTATTTTCTTACTGTACATTTCTTCCCCCATTTCTACAGTACTATCTTTCCTTCATTCACCCTTCTTAATTTACTTGCCCCCTACTTTACTTGCTTTTGTTCCCCCCTCCTCACTTTACTTGCCTTTCTTCCGCACTCCTTACCTTACTTGCCTTTCTTCCTCCCTCCTTACTTTACTTGCCTTTCTTCCTCCCTTACTTTACATGCCTTCCTTTCTCCCTCACTTTACTTGCCTTGCTTCCTCCCTCCTTACTTACCTTACTTTCCTTAATCCTAATGTACCTTTTCCTACCTTACCCTTCCTATTTTACTTTCTTCCTCCCTACTTGCCTCCCTTCATCCTTTCCTACTGTATTTTTGACGTTTCTCCCTCTCTTCCTTCCCTAATTTCTACTGTACTTTCCTTTCTTCCTTCCTTCATTCCTTCCTTCTTCCTTCCTTCCTTCCTTCCTTCCTTCCTTCCTTCTATCCTACCTTCCTTCATTCCTTCCTTCATTACTATTTTACTTGCCTTCCACCCACCCTCCCTTCTTTCTTTCTTTATTTTTCTTTCTTTCCTTCCTCTTTTCCTACTGTACTTTCTTTCCTCCTTCCTTCCCCCTTCCTACTGTACTTTCTCTCTTTCCTCAATACCTAGTGTACTTTCTTACTTTACTACCACTCTTTGTACGTACTTCCTACATGGTACCGTCCACCTCCGTAGCGTAACGGTTACCGCTATTAGCGCAACGATCGAAGGATACTTCTAGGATGATCAAGTGTGGAATTTAATCTATTTCTCAAGTTAACTGTACTATCAAAGGCTAGGTGCAAGAACTCGAAGTCCCTCAAAAACCAGTCTTAATTGTTTGCCAGAGCTAGGAATCGAACTTTGAGCAGTAATATCCTCCTTCTCTTTGTATTGACATAATCAGCACCTTTAGATGTATGGTGAAATATACATCGGTGGCCATGAGAAGTGATTTGTCTGCCTGAGTAGAACACACACGTAGGTGTTTCCCTCTTGGCCCATATTCGGTTGGCAGTTAAGAGTGCAATACTACCATTATTAATATTATTATTGTTACCATCATCAGAAAAATTGTCTACCTCAGGGGAGAGTCTTGGTTCCAGTTCTCTTCAACATCTATACCAACGACCAGCCGTTGACTTCAAACTCAAGAAACTTTTCATATGCAGATGATCTAGCCCTTAGTGCACAAGGCTCAAGCTTTGATTCCGTGGAGAGCAATCTGATAACTGTCCTTAGAAATTTGTCAAGTTGCTACAATCAGAACCAACTCAGACCCAAACCTTCTAAGACTCAAGTATGTGCCTTCCATTTAATGAATAGGGAAGTTCATCGTGAGTTACGTCTAGAATGATCAGGTACTCAAATGCAGCACTCTCACATTACGAAATACATGGGGGTGACCTTTGATAGAGCTATTACATTTAAATCCCATTGTAAGAGTAATAAGATGAAAATATCCATACGAAACAATCTTATTCGCAAATTGGTAGGGTCACAGAGGGGCTCTCATCCTCAAACAATCCGAACTTGAGCAATGGTACTGTGTTTCTCTGCTGCTGAATATGCTTGCCAAGTCTGGTACAATACATCTCATGTCAAACATGTAGATACGGCTCTCAATGAAATCTGCAGGTTGATTACAGGTTGCTCAAAGCCTTCTTCGACAGATAAGCTCTACTACCTGGCTGTAATAGCTCCAACCTGTGTACGTAGAGAAGCAGCTGCCAACAGGGAGTGGCTTAAAGTGGAACAGAACAGCGCCCACCCGCTGGAGCTTTGGAAGTAAAAGGACACCCTCACCTTCGTCGATGGATGTCAGCTGCTAAGCAGTCACCACCTGGATACAATACAAGCTGGCTGGTGTGGCCGTCCCTGAACAAGCTACGAGCAGCAGTGGGAAGTTCCAGGGATAGCTTGAAGTAATGGGGGTTCAGTAAAAGTGATAGAAGGTGTGAATGTGGACAAGAACAAACCAAGGGGCACATGCTTCAGTGCCCTCTGTGCCTAACATCTTGCACAGAGGATGACCACCTACAAGCCACTCCCGAGTACATTGGACATGCGTCAACACGTCTGTGGTTAGTCCTCTACACTATGAAGGCTGTTGCCTCTGGTTTATCAGGAAGTTTACTTGGTGTATAATTATGTCCCGCTTCACAAACGTTTTCTATCAGTATGCCGTCCCTGAACAAGCTACGAGCAGCAGTGGGAAGTTCCAGGGATAGCTTGAAGTAATGGAGGTTCAGTACAAGTGATAGAAGGTGTGAATGTGGACAAGAACAAACCAAGGGGCACATGCTTCAGTGCCCTCTGTCCCTAACACCTTGCACAGAGGATGACCACCTACAAGCCACTCCGAGTACATTGGACATTGAAAAATACTGGGCTCGTTTAATATGATCTCACATGTTATGTTTCGTGTATTTCAAACTGACTTGTACATTCACTGTAAATTTGTATGTTTTCGACTCGAGTATAATAATAATATTAATAATAATATGAACAATGAAACAAAAGTCTTTCGTGCCGCAGGTTATTAAGGCTTTTAGAAGCTCCGAATGGTTGAAAACATTATTAGACAGAGGTTTCTCATTGGACATCTGTGCGTGTAGTTTTGAATTTTCAAAATACTGCTTTAAAAACCGCCTGTCTTCTTGAATATGTTTTGTTTCCAATTGTAACAAAGTGCCTAATTTGTTCGTAGTTCCTCCACCACGAGTAACAGGCTACGAGTTCTTTCCTGGTATTGGTTTCTACAAGCATCACAAGGAAGCAAGGACCTGGGACGATGCACAGAAGACCTGTGTCAAGGAAGGGGCGCACCTGGCCATCATCAACTCGGAAGAAGAGTCTGCAGTCATCATGTTCATGATGAGCAGAGCTCCGGAAGTCAATCAGTGGGCTTTCGTTGGCTTCCACGATCGCTTCGTTGAAGGCCAGTATCTAACAATCTTTGGTAAGTCGGAGGTTATTCTGAAGAGTTGGCAATTTTAAATCAAAAATCTTCCTCTTCTTCTTCTTCTTCTTAGAGTGACGATCCTTTACTGTACGTTAGTGGTCCACATGGCAATTTTACTTTTGTTGACTGCAGTTTGAGGTTGTTCCATCAATGACGTATTCAATGAAATTCCCATTTTTTTTAGCCAAGTCATCCGAGGTCTTCCACGCCCTCGACTGCCAGCTGCGTTTCCTTCAAGTATTAAGCGAAGGAGTTCATACATTTCAGGATGTCTCATTATGTGTCCCAGATATTCATTTTTCGTTTCCTAACAAATCCTTCCTGAGACTTCGTAATACCGTGTGGGCAAAGTAAAACTACAACAGGACTGACGCGGGGTTGACACTTCTTAATGAACATCGCAGATGATGCTGGAAATGGCCTCATCTGAAGAAGTGAAAAAAGGACCCAAAAGTCCTCACTCCACTTCACTCAGAAACCACCTGCAGAACTCAACACAGGAAGGTTTGTCTGGACGCTTTTATGCATGCACAACAGTAAATTTGTATGGGTACAGATGCAGTTCTTTTTTGATAATTTTCCGACACGAGGACCTTACAATTCCCACCTACAGAGATAAACCGCGTTGAGATTTCGTCTGACTTCGTTCCAAGCTTTCCATCACTCGAGCGTTGATTTCTCGGTCTGGTGTTCGAACTCTTTTCGGATAGTTAGGGTTTTTATTCGCTACAGAGCGCGTTTCATGTCATTTCACCACTAAGTTTTGCAATGCAGATTTTTGCTGGAGGTTTCGCCAAAACACGAATCGCGCTTCGCAGGATATTTTTCCAAACCTCTTCCATTCATAAACTCCTGGGAAAACAGTTCCGCACAGGTTCTCCACGAATTGTGTTTCGCTTAACACTCGACTTTGAACACCATTTTGTGTTGCATTCAGTAGTTCACTAAACACGTTTGCTCCTCTCACACGTAATGACACAGCGACGTACTCGGGAGATGCGCACGTGAATACATGTGACAGCAACAGTTTGGTGCATCAAAATCACGATTTCCAGCATTTCCTGTGATGGGCAGTTCTCCTGTTCATTAACAAGGGTGAATTCCGCATCAGTCTTATAATTATTATCCGGGCTAGTTTTACTTTTCCCACCCTGTACTTCATAATTTGTTATGTCATATATCCACAAAATTCTTGATGTGCGTCTGTAAACCCATCTCTCTCTCTCTCTCTCTCTCTCTCTATATATATATATATATCTATATATATATATATATTGCTGTAGTTGTCGCAGTCAGTGTCTATACCAGGCCTGTACAACGCGGTGGCCACGGGCGCCATCAAGCCCCTGGTACACTTCTTTAGCGCCCTCCAAACGCAGATTCAATTATGCCAACATTAACCGTAACTGAAAGTTTAGGATTATAGTTGAACATACAAGTAATGGTTACATTTTTCTCGAACATCCCTATAATTCTGATTCACCTTTTCTCTTCAAGTTTTAGCAGTACTTATTCTAAAGACCACCACCTTTCAGGATACGTTTGCATTGTGAATATTATAATTATATATAAAGTACGAGAATTGTCTGTACATTGCTTAGAATTTAAAAAGAATGGTATTGTTGTACCAGTCGTGTCCACCACAGTAACAAGTAAATGCACCTTTTTAATTTTCCGTCATATCTGTCTGTCTGTTTGTCTGTCTGTATGGGTTCAGTATGTATGTATGTATGTATGTCTGTATGTATGTATGTATGTATGTATGTATGTATTGTGCCCTTTTGACCTGCGTATTGGGTGCAGTATGCATGTATGCATGGATGGGCATCACGAGATAATGGCTGAATGGAATTTAATGAAAATGGGTATGTAAATTCGGGGAATGAGGCACTACACCACAACCTAGAGTATACATTTTTTATTCGCGTTGAGTAAAATGGTAGTTTATGGGAATGCCTGAAATGTAATTCTCAAAAATCTGTGTTATTTTTAGTTGTCCTACTGATAAATACTACATACGAAATTTATATAGAATTACATTTGCGATCATTTATGCCTTATAGATTTTTACAGCACCGGCTATAATAACGGAGAAATTCATGAATTTCGATAATTTTGCTAATATTATTCATTCATGTCAGAGCTACCAATACATACAAGCAAGATACAATGATTATATGTACTGAATATGAAAATATACATGAACAAATTATTCATATATAGTTATAAATGAAGCACTTGCTAAGTCCACATTACGGGCGAGCCACGGGAAAATGGATGGACAGAAATGAATGAAAATTGGTATGTACCATTAGTCACGGACGCTACAGTCTAGGATATAAGTAATTTTATACAAACTTCATGAAATTGTAGTTTAGGGGAGGAAGTTTAACATTTAATTTTTGATTACCTATGTCAATTGTCCTATCGAAAATTACTATATCAGAAATTTTATAGGTACAGTGATGACTAAATGGTTACAACCTACAGTTTTAATAGTGAATATGAGGATTAATACTGTTCGTTAACTTAAGCGAGCATGCGATGCCAGATTTCACACTAAATGGATAAGTACGATATATTTAACAATATTCAGTCAATACTAGCCTACATGTTTCTATAGTATTATAATTATTGTTATTGACATCATCAAACGGCGCCGGCGCCTCCATAGCCAATGAGCCCATAATTCTACATTTCTGAAATGCCAACTGCGAGATGCGAAAAAAACGCGCATCCATATTTTTTGCAAGCTTATCAACTTACAGTGGGAGGCGATCCCCCAAAACATCGAACGAGGTCGGAACATTTCGGAAGACCTCGGGAAATTAATAATGAAATTCTGGCTAATGACCTTCATTGTGAGAGATTTCGGCACTGTCATTAACGTGGAAATAAGTAATTAAGAATTTTGGGAAACATTTGATGAAGATAACTTCACAGGGTTGAAATGTATTTAATTATTCTCGGAGGGAAGTTAGCATCCATCCTGGCAGAGTGGATTTACGCGTGTCAAGCACATACGGTCAAAAATGCGCGGGAATCATCGTACACGAAATGAATTAAATACGCCCGTGGTGATGATGTGTCTTGTTGTTATTCCATTGTAGAGGCGAATTGTCTGTTATTTACGTCAGCGCGCGAGACGCTAAACAGTGTATACATTTCATTAAAGAATGAAGTTAAACATTACAATGAAAATCAGTGAAATAATGTTCCGGCCGGTAAAAGTTATAATAATGTTAACGATAAAAATATCCATTATGTACCGTTTTCATCGTCCTGATAACGGAATAAAGGATGCCATACGATGTTAAAAGTTTGCCATGCACGGTAATGAGATTGCAAAAATTATGTAATTGAGCCATACATCTAAAAAAGAACGAATATATTGAACCGTTCTGTTCATGGACCAATAGTATAGATTTTATTATTGATATTGGGATTACATGAGACCACCCACGAACTCATTGTCTTATAGTTTATTTCATAAAAGATTCCAGAAGAAGCGTTCTTGTGTGAAGAGAGCTAGAGCGTCATTATGAAAATCTCCAGAACCTCATTAAAGGGAGTTATGTCCCAAGCCAAGCCTCTTAATGAAGACTGGGGACGCTTCCCGGATCCCGGCAAAACTTACCTTCGGAGGGAAGAAAGAATTAAATTAATATCCTTAGTTATGGAAGAGTTGCATTGGATTTGATACAAGAATTGCAACCTGCATAATTTCTGCTTAATTTTGATATGCATTAGGGCTGCAATCATAAATGCATTCGTTAAATAGGGTACTTGACGTGCTTTGTGGGGAAAACTTCGAGTCGCGGGCGCGCGTATCCTGCACGCGATCAAGCGGCGTGGTTACGCTAACCTGGTTATAAAAGCAAGGCCGCCTGGCACATCAGCCTCATTCTTTGACCGTAAGGCTGCTTGAACGAAGTCGTCATGCTGCGTGTCGGTACTGAGAACAACATTTTATCTTCGAGCTGCACCTACAACTAGTACTACTGAATCTGCGAGGAAGTAAGTAATCAACTTGCATATTCAGCTAAAGTCTTGATATTACCTGTGTTGATATGCTATGGTGAGATGAGGTACCGCCTGTAATAGACTGATGAACTAGTAGCTTCATATTTCTGTGAGGTCAATTTGTAACTGACGTAATGCTAGAATAAATATAGGCTCAGGGTAGTTCTTCCAGAACTACATGTTGTCCGAGTGAAAGGATGGAATAACAGTGTTACTAAGAGTGGTGAAGAAACTATGGTGTACCAGGTTTAAAATTCCGGACAAGACTTGGTCAATGTAACGTGTGAGGCACGATAGCAGTGGAAACAGGCATGGAGTCTGGACAGTCTGTAATAAATGAATTTGTTTTCAGTTACCCCTGCATCAAGCCAGAACGAGCTTCTACATCATCATTGCGAGGAAGCCACAACCGGAGCTGAAGCCGACACGACATCGGGAATCGATCCAGGAACGTTGGGCGCACCTGATCAGCGCGACGTCGAAGGGGACATCTTCCAACCACCTAAGGAGCTGTACGAAGGACTCACGCAAGAAAGAATGTCTCCAAGTGTTCACCAGTATCTGCTGCAAGCGTCGCAGTTTGTCATGATGTGGTAAATTCAGTGGTCCACAGGGAGGGCCGCTCCTTCATCAATCACATAAGGTCAGAGCTTTCCAATTCTGTTTCAAGCATGTCATTTAAATTTAGATAGGAACAGGGGGGCCGTCAGCCAACAGGTTAGTTTATGGTAGGAAAATTCTTGGTAATAAAGAGCTAGGCCTCAAGCTCGAACCCCGTACATTAGGATAGATGATAGTTTGTAGATTCCTTGTTGGTGTGTTTATATTTCATTTCGATAGTATTATTTTAACGTACGTGTTATCTTCATGGGTCAGGTCGAACTCCCTTGGTCATGGTAGGTTAGTCAAACAGGCAGGCACGCTTTATTGTGTCGCGTTTAGGCATTTGTCACTGCAGACGTAGCCTGTATAGTTGAGACCAAGATTCAACCCGTAATTCACCTAGCTTCACTGACAGGGCGAGCGAGTCCGAATGTTTGAGAGATGTGAGCATTATGCATGTAGCTGACTGTATGAATTGATATGAGAAAGCCCAACACAGTTTGAGAGTGTATTGGATGTATGTGAGATGCCTTATTATGGCCATGTGACTATAGCTTAATGATTTGTGTCTTTGTATTATCAAGGTTGAGCCCATGGGAGGCGGAAATAAGATTTGTTATATTGCTGATGATATTGAGATGAGGGCGGATGGCCCAGGTGTATTTAAAAGAGTGCTTTTAGCAGCCAGATTACGTGAGGTGTTTTGAAAGGCGAGATTTCTTAGCCCGTAGCCAGCTGAGCTCGTAAATTATGTGGACTGCCGCTAGTCAAATGTTCGAATGGTGAGGGTTGTTGCGTCTGACGTCACAGTCTTGAAACTCGGTTATATTGCTGTCTGCAGCTTGTCCAGTGTGTAGGGGGAGAAGACGACCTTGATGTTTTAAATGCAAGGAGAAATTTTTTGTGTTCTGTTTGTTCTACTTTAATTTTAACACTGGCCCGTTTGATATTGACCCCTTGGACATGTTGGTTGTGTTCTTTTTATATTGTTTGTATATGAGTATTCTACGCCTTACTCTTCATGGGACCAGGGTCCGTGACCGAGTCAGGACACTGTACATTATGTGTTTATATTTGTTTGCACCGGGGTTCGATGGTACGAGGCATAGTAATTTTTATGGGAATGACTGTTAGATGTGTATTTCAGCAGATATCCGTTTTTCTAGATTTCATTACTTACACAATTGTAACATGCTTGCTACAGCACAGCTGTGTCGTGAAGGCAGTGAACTGGTTGTCATCGGCTCAACATTATCTTTACCCAAGCATTTGAAAGCTCTTACATTTGTAATTAGTATATTTTATGTAATAAATCCCTGATTGTAAAACTTTGAATGCAGCGATGTTTTCTGTTAGATATTTTTTTAATTTAGCTAATTCTTACCTGATTAGTCACATATCCTAGTGTTTAATCTTAATGTTGCCCATTGTTCACCCATGTTATCCCTGAGAAGTGCGCTATTTTACGGCCGAGCAAGGATGTGTGTTCAGGTAAGACTATGTGCACAAGCTCACGTTTGTGAGAGTTCTTTCACTACTGTACTTTGGGTTCGTGACCGGCTTTCGCCTGGCCGGAACCATAGAGTCCTGTAGGGCACAATATTAAGTGAAATAGGCCGTGATTTCAGAGTA
The DNA here is from genome assembly GCF_040414725.1 of Anabrus simplex. NCBI lineage: Eukaryota > Metazoa > Arthropoda > Insecta > Orthoptera > Tettigoniidae > Anabrus > Anabrus simplex. Next base: position 98,982,832 of record NC_090267.1, on the reverse strand, counting down.
TATATAATACGGACGCATAAAATCAAGGAGGCCATGCATGTGACGGCAAAGATGTTCATTTGGCGAATTAAATATGCCTAGGTCATGGAGTTAGACGTAAAGTTATAAAGGATCTATGCGGCCGTGATAAAAAATAATAGAAAGTTTTTAAAATTGTTAAAAAGGAGGAATAGTGTGAACAATAAAAAAATTTGGTACGCAAAACATCGAAGAAAGTTTATCTACGAAAAAAATAATCCTCGCGGAAAGAAGAAGGGAGATATTTCAATTAATAAGAGCTGAAGAACCTGCACGGTGAAGAAATTTTAGGATTGCGCCTATATCTGATCAAATATCGAGGCGGAAAGTCAGAAGAAGTTGAATAGTATCCGGACAGTAGTCGGAATATAGACCGAAGGCCGTTACGAAATATGAAGTCAAATTTAACGTATTATAGGTTGATTGGCTGGATAAAAAAAATTAAAAGCTAATTTGATAATTTACCTGTTAAAATCTGTCACAAGGAATTGACATTGAATTTCTGACATAATAACCTGAAACGAAAATATAATCTAGATTCTTTGTAGAACATTCTGGAGGATATGGACGTGATATTAATTGCCATATTGGAAATGTTTCTTTCACATATGACTAACGGCTACAACATGAGAGGCTAAATCGGAGATGGAGCCGACTTTCCGACGTAGACCGCCCAGCTGCTCCTGCTATCCCGGGTTTTGAGACTACAACCTGATGGTGACGTAACGGATGTTGGGGACTTTCTACGCAGCCCTAAGATGACAACATCGGAGCCATAACCCAGTCATCTAACATCAGCAGCCGCAAGCTAAGTTCCAAAGAATTATTTTATTATCTTGAGACTAAGGTGTCGTAGACGTAGTATTTAAATATTTGTAGTGAACATTGGTATGTTGCTTGTTACGGAGTTCTTCGTGATGAAATCTTAGTCGATACTATCTTTGCAATGAGATTATCCTAGTTGATTTATCATTATGGGAGTAGGTATTTCTTCCAGAGTTTATAATCAATGTCATAGTATAGGAATGTTTATAAATGAACAAGGAGAGATTTAAAGTGATGTTTTCAATCATTACGGGATTGAAACAACGTATACAAAGAGACATATCCCAGACGTAATGTTTTAAAAGAAGATAGTTGATTTCTGAGTAACTTAGATCTGGTTACTATTACGACTCGATGACATGTGAGTAAATATTAACTTGTTTAGTTTATAAATGTGTTTTATTTACAGGATAACGTGTTCATGTGTATTACAAATGAAACTTAACCCAGAAATGTACCGTTGCAGTACATTAATGATATGTTAAGACGATTTGCCGCATAGTTGGAAATTATAAATGTTTACGTAGGGAAGTTAGGATTTGAATGACATGTTGATGTGGTTTTACGAATAATTATTAGCTGAGATATATTTATGGGAATGAATGACGAGATATTATGGTAATTAATATTGGTAAATGGAGAGATAGATATGCTTATGGATAATTTTGGTGGTAAATACGATGAATTACTGGCCAATGGTGATGTTTGACATATGCGGCAAGATATTAAAATGGTATTGCGAGATATATTGGGTTAGTGGTACATGAATACAATGAAATACATCGTAGATGTCGTATGTGGGTTACCGTAAACTGTCTTCAGATTAAATATCCAAATAAGAAATAAATAAGGGGAAACTTGTTGTCTTCATAGAGAATATGTCAACGTTGTACTGAATGTTATTTGAAGCTTGGTATCGAGAATGTCTTTAATTGATAGAGCAATTTCATAATATGAATCTCTACCACAATTAAATAAAATAGGTTATCAAATACACTGACTGACAGAGCAAATGCAACACCAAGAAGGAGTGGTCAGAACTTTATGCCAATTGCAGGGTAGACTGACGTCACTGAGGTATGCTCATGATGTGAAATGCGTCGCTGTGCTGCGCACGTAGCGAACGATAAATGGGACACGGCGTTGGCGAATGGCCCACTTCGTACCGTGATTTCTCAGCCGACAGTCATTGTAGAACGTGTTGTCGTGTGCCACAGGACACGTGTATAGCTAAGAATGCCAGGCCGCCATCAACGGAGGCATTTCCAGCAGACAGACGACTTTACGAGGGGTATGGTGATCGGGCTGAGAAGGGCAGGTTGGTCGCTTCGTCAAATCGCAGCCGATACCCATAGGGATGTGTCCACGGTGCAGCGCCTGTGGCGAAGATGGTTGGCGCAGGGACATGTGGCACGTGCGAGGGGTCCAGGCGCAGCCCGAGTGACGTCAGCACGCGAGGATCGGCGCATCCGCCGCCAAGCGGTGGCAGCCCCGCACGCCACGTCAACCGCCATTCTTCAGCATGTGCAAGACACCCTGGCTGTTCCAATATCGACCAGAACAATTTCCCGTCGATTGGTTGAAGGAGGCCTGTACTCCTGGCGTCCGCTCAGAAGACTACCATTGACTCCACAGCATAGACGTGCACGCCTGGCATGGTGCCGGGCTAGAGCGACTTGGATGAGGGAATGGCGGAACGTCGTGTTCTCCGATGAGTCACGCTTCTGTTCTGTCAGTGGTAATCACCGCAGACGAGTGTGGCGTCGGCGTGGAGAAAGGTCAAATCCGGCAGTAACTGTGGAGCGCCCTACCGCTAGACAACGCGGCATCATGGTTTGGGGCGCTATTGCGTATGATTCCACGTCACCTCTAGTGCGTATTCAAGGCACGTTAAATGCCCACCGCTACGTGCAGCATGTGCTGCGGCCGGTGGCACTCCCGTACCTTCAGGGGCTGCCCAATACTCTGTTTCAGCAGGATAATGCCCGCCCACACACTGCTCGCATCTCCCAACAGGCTCTACGAGGTGTACAGATGCTTCCGTGGCCAGCGTACTCTCCGGATCTCTCACCAATCGAACACGTGTGGGATCTCATTGGACGCCGTTTGCAAACTCTGCCCCAGCCTCGTACGGACGACCAACTGTGGCAAATGGTTGACAGAGAAAAGGAGAACCATCCCTCACGACACCATCCGCACTCTTATTGACTCTGTACCTCGACGTGTTTCTGCGTGCATCGCCGCTCGCGGTGGTCCTACATCCTACTGAGTCGATGCCGTGCGCATTGTGTAACCTGCAAATCGGTTTGAAATAAACATGAATTATTCGTTCGTGCCGTCTCTGTTTTTTCCCCAACTTTCATCCCTTTCGAACCACTCCTTCTTGGTGTTGCATTTACTCTGTCAGTCAGTGTACATTCCTACGAATTTTATGATACTTGGTTGGACATTGGTGAAACCATAAATCATGATAGGTATATTTTCTATTTGAACTACGATAATAATTATTCTTTATACGATACCTACATTTAATTTTAGGTTGTTATCTGAATATTTTAACCAAATGACATGGTCAAAGTGACCAATATTTTTCATTTAATGATCGATATATATTTGAAATAGCCATTTTGAGCTGTTTTATACTTGGAACTTACTTGCAACTGCTGACGTTATAATATTGGAAGATATAAATGTGTTAGTGACAGAATATCAATTTAATATCGACGAAAATAAGCATTTTTAGAAAGAAACAGGAGCCGATGGACTCAGATTAAGCATATTTGTTATGAAATGTACTAAGGCTTAGGGACTTAGCTTTTTAACCCATATTAATTTTTTTCTTCTTATCAATTAATTGTCATTATTATCATGAGATAATTAATTTCAGAGAATATTTAACTACATCTTCAACAGATAGAATATGTACCTACGATTTATGTGATTAATAGAATTTATTCTTTATTTTTATGATGCGGATAATAAGTGCAAGAGGATCAGTTGAATCAGATTGTAGATAGATTTAATTTAATTTATTTATTTTTTCATATAGAGAGGAGGAAGATAATTGATGTAAATAAATGTTATCAGATTTTCTTTTATGATTTTAGAATCATGAAATAAATTATAGATTTTCCAATTTAGAGGATATTATTGAAGATAGGCTAATATCATTATGGTATAGATGATTTTGAATTAATTAAATTTTTTAAAAAATATTTTTTTTCTTTTCTTTTCTTCGAATGATTGGACTTAGACAACTTAACATTGACTCCGATGGATGGATGGTATCGATGGTAATTTATAAAAAGGAAATGCGGTTTCCCAGTTGACCTCACGTAAAAATAATACTATTCACAGATGCATTTTAATTATCCCTGAGAGGTGTCGTGTGGCAATTTAAGGATTATCCTATCGATAAATGTGATATTAGAAATGAAGATTGCGATATCGCTTAAATTTTATGATGCGGTTACTGTTTATTCAATGAATGTTAGAAGCGAGCATAGCTACCGACACTTAGCATCGTTCTTCTTGAATGCATTGATCCATTTAATGATCCGTAGAAGTGATGGTCGGATGAGGGGAAAATAGCCGGAGCAATTGTTGGGACGCCCAATATGGTGCAAGAAAGAAATCCCCTCAGGATGGTGCATTTTAAATTGGCGCCGCAACGTGGAACAAAACTGAGGATTCCCAGCATAGGGCAATTGAAGGGAAAGATACCGCGGGAACGTTTAAAAAAATGATGAGCTGCTAAAAAAAATTGACTCACCGTGAAACAAAACTAAAGATTCTTAAAGCGGCGTACATTAAATTGTCATAACGTTTAGGTAGAAGTGAGGATACTCAGGAGCAGTGACAAGATAATTGTAGGATACAATAAATTGATGCCCAGCAGTAAAGTAAGATTGAAGATGCCTTAACCCAAATGTTGAATTGGCATTCACCGTTGGAACATAATTGAGGATACTCGATATGGGAATATTTTAAAGAAAATAATGAGGAAGGATGGCTAAGAAAGATAATAACCAGCAATGAGGCGAAGAATAGATGATTATTTGAGATCGGATATTTACAGAAGACACCAAAAAGGAAAGAAGGCAATTATAAGAGTGATAAAGTCAAACAACAACATCCAATAATAATAATAATAATAATAATAATAATAATAATAATAATAATAATAATAATAATAATAATAATACACACAGCTCTCTAGATACTTAAACTTCTTCACTCTTTCAATTTGTGCACTATCTATATAAATAAAGTTGTAGGGGGTCCGGTGTCTGTAATTTCGTTTGATTTGCCAATTTTTCAGATTTATATCCGTTTTAGGTCAACTCAACACCGTATCAATGGTTTTCAACTTTCATGTCTGTCCATCTATCTGTCTGTCCGTCTGTTCCACCATCACGGCGAAACGGCTGGATAGATCTCGACCAAACTTCATATTTAAGGTATACTCACTCAGGAGGAGGTTTAGATGTGCATATAATTTTTAAATATCTAAACAGACTGGGGGTTTATACGAAAACCAGAACAGTTTTTTTTCAATTTTCTATTATACTATTGATTTTCTGTAAAATCCGCGGACCGTACGTGAAACTTCTCTTCCTTTTTAGCAACTTCTGTTATTTACATTATTTTGGTTTCTCTTCAAATAACGGAGAATATTACTATTTTCTGCGGGTTTCATGCTTTGCATTGTGACCGACAACGAACCTACCAGTTTCGATGGCAACGTCTCTGGTTGCTTGGCAGCAGAGAAGTAACATACCGTAATACCATTTTCGTCATCATTCCTGTAAATTCGACGTTTTTCGTTGGAGAGAAGGCAAGAGAGACGTCAAGCTGCCATTCTGTGGGGTATTTGCGAAATAGCGTTGGGGGTTTCAATCGGCTTCGAATAGCACTTGTGGAGGGTGTTCAAATTTCAATAGTACTGAGGACTGTAGACTTTTATTTCACACCGTAAGGTGTTTTATGGCATTTGCTATAAATGTTACTGTATTTCTCTTCTACTTCCGTTCTCTCCTTTTATTTCTTGCATCTGCCTTGCCTCTTTAGGCTTAAGTAGTAACAAAGTCATGTTTTCATCTAAGAATCCCTACGCCTAAATTTTTCTTCTGTTACCGCTTTCTTAAATCCGTAACTCAAATCATTACAGTTTAGTAAGGGACATGTCATTTTTTCCAGTACATTCACTTGGTATTTACATATTTGTCTTATCCGGCCGTTCTCTGTTATTATCCTATCTTCAATTAATGTCGATTTTCTTAACTGTATTACTTTCTTCCTTAATTTCTCCGTATGTATTCGAGTGCTAATCCTGAAACCTGGACTCTATTTCCTTTGAGGAAAAATTCCAAGATATTCAATTGTATAACTTTCTGGCCCCGAAAAACATCGAAATATGGAGGAAATTCTAATGACGGTGCGAACTTTCGTTTCTGGGTAATTGGTGGCTAAACGGTAAATCGTATCACAAAACAGATAGCACAAACGCTGCTCAATTTGGAGAGACCTACAACTTTGGTCCTATGACTTTTCGTCATATCTCGATCCCTTAAGCCTATAATTTATACCGAACTACATTTGTAGCTTATAATCGAATCGCCTCAACTCAATTGTGATTGGCATTAGAAGATGGGGCCTGTCTTTATAATGAAAACTCCCCATCTCCATTATGATTGGCAGTAGGCAAGTGAGCCTGTCGTTATAGTAGAAACTCCGGAACTCGATTAAGAATGGTAGTAGGAAACGTGGCTTGCCATTATCACAAGAACTCCCCAACGCGCACCTCATGGTGTTTCTCGGATAACTCTAAGAGGCATGCAGTATAATATAATCTTTCTTTCTGCGTGTACAGTAATTTACGCAGAAATCCGTACACAGTGTAGAATACCATAGAGAAGCACGGGTACATTTGCTAGCTAGGAATATTTTTCCCGAAATATTTTGTTGTTATAACTATTTTTTTCACATTAGTTTTAAACCATACATCTTAACCATCAGTTATTGAGACCTTCAAAAAATGGCGAGAAGTCATTTAAAGTCAACCGAGCGAGTTGGTCGTGCGGTTAGGGGCGCCTAGGTCTGAGCTTGCATTCGAGAGATAGTGGGTTCGAACCCGTACTGTCGGCAGCCCTGAAGATGGTTTAACATGGTTTCTCATTTTCACAGGAGGCAAATCCTGGGGCTGTACCTTAATTAAGGCCACGTCCGCATCCTTCCCACTCCTAGCCCTTTCTTATCCCATCGTCGCCATAAGGCCGCTATTAGCCGTGAGCGACTAGTGGCGTAACTGTCGCCCGATGTACCTCACTCAAGTTCGTGTTCTCACACCAGCTTGACGTAATGCGGAAGATGGAACACAATTGAGCCAGCGATCCGCCTAATCATTATCTTTCTTCATTACCTTGTATGGTCTCGTGCTGCGGTAGAGTGAATATTTTACTTATTGTGATAGTTTATTTATTGAACAAGGAGACATCAAATAAACTACAACAGCAAATGAAGGAGATGGCAAAATTATTTGAAAGTCTATTAAATACTGAAGACCATTTTTGAGGTAGAATGAAAACCGGTCACTTGGGATTCCAGAACTAAAGCTTACGCTGACAAAATAGAAACACTGAATTCTTGGAACAGCATTTTAAAGAACTTTATACCAGAATTCGAAGCAAAACCCGTAGACGAGAAGAATACTCTACGTGAGTATTATAAAACGTTTACTACTCTTATACGGAAATATGTAATACCCATAAAAAATATATAATCATTTACGTTTACAAGTACCATTGATCCATTATATTACTATTTTAGTGAATTACAGCTCAGCTGGGAAACACTTGTTTAGTCCTATGTCGTTTACCGTTATTTCTTCTTTTATGTAGTCGAGCAATTCGTAAAATGACGACTTTGACATGCGCAGCTAATTGAAAAATTTGCTGTCATTCTCATTTAGATCCCCATACAATGTATAATATAATCCTCTAGTCAGTCGAGAAACAAATATAGGATGTTTCCGCATTTTCCTAACCCTTCGGTTTTCCCTTTTCAATAAAAGAGCAAGAAGAAGATGTTCTTCGTAGGACGCCATTCTCTCAACTGACTATTCCCCGGTATGAATCGAGCAATTATTCACAGTTGCGCCACTGATCGCCCGGTACTTAAATCCTCTGGCAACTAGTGAGTTGCGCCACTAGTCGCCCACGGCTAATAGCGGCCTAAGACCTATCTATGTCGGTGGGACGAAAATCAGCTGGTAAAAAACACATTCTAAAAAAGCTTAGGACCACATAAATAAATCATGAAATGTTTTGTAGAACCTAAAATTGTGCCACTAGTCCTCTAACTTTTTTCTGAGCTTTTACATCTGATTTCACTAAGTTAGGCAAAGTATTTCACAAGTTATGCCTTTTTAACTGTTGGAAAGTGGCACAAAATTTTTCAAAAATATAATGTATACCTACTGAATATTCTAACTGGTTGCAATTATTACCACTAAGTTTTCTTTTTAGACTAATCAATAGATGGGGTTCATTTTACTACAAATGTAAAAATTCCGAAAAAAGTGCGGCACCGTTTCTTTGCGTGTTTATTTTTTTCAAATCCATGCCAAGATGGCTTGATTTTTCCTTGATCTTGTCATAGGTCTCACGGTGAGCTAAAGGGGTCAGAAAGGAAGTTCTTGGATGCCATCTGTAGCGAGCAAGTGAAAATATCAGGGCAGATAAGTCTGACGCCGATAGCACGCCCTGAGATCTTGGGCCATACATAACAAGAACAAGAAAAAGTCGACCATCTTGTCTCTGCTTTGAAAAATAAACATGCAAAATACGGTGCCGCATTATATTTTCAAAATGTTTGACATTTTGATGTGACTTTCCAACAGCTAAAATTTCGTAAGATCTTCAAAACTTGGCCTAACTCTATGAATCCAGGAGACTTATATTAGATGTAAGAGCTCAAAAAAAAAAAAAAAATACAAAGATCTATCGGGCACAATTTTAGGTTCTAGACGCCATTTCATGATTTCTTTATGTAGTCCTAAACGTTTGAGCAGTACTGTACTGAACTTCGGCGTTCAGATAGGCCAAAATCTCGGTGTCTGATGAGCGCAGCATTAATAAAGGTAAGGGGAAATTATCACATTACTGTTCTTTAATCTTACTGTTCCAGGTGAACCGCTGGCCAACACAGGCTTCAAGCGCTGGTCTTCCTCAGGACAACCAGACAACTACGGTGGTAACAGTACTTACCCTGGAGAAGACTGCGGCTCCATACATCGTAACGGAGGACTTAACGACCTGCCTTGCAGTGCCAAAATCTCCTTCTTCTGTGAGCAAGAACTGTGGTAACCTGAGAACATTCGGAGTCGTCAGAATAGTGTGTATCCTACCACGAACACATTTAAGAAGTACAAGGAATTTTTTGTTCATTGGCTGACATAACGAACTACTGTATTAGCTAATATTGTAATCTTGTTCTGCCTCAATAATTACATGGACCATGTACTGGACAGAGAAATTAAACTGAACTATAAACACTTAATTTTCATACAAATTAATTCCTATAACCTAACATTACTCTCATAAATTCAGTCGAAGGCACGGCCACAGGACGATTGAGAGTAGAGTACGTTGCGTGGATGTTTAAAATAAGTGAATTCAGGTTTAGAAAGATGTTTCTAACTGGGCTCTCTTCCTTCGAAAGTGAAATCGCGCCATTTCCAATCTCCACCTACCCGATTATGGTAAGGCTGTACACTAAAAGGCAAATATAGCCGCCATATCCTCATTTCTTTTAATGGCTCATCACTGCTGCCAACTTGACTAGTTACATATTGAAATCACGAGACATAACCGTCAACAAACTAACTTCAGTGTATCAATTATGGAGGTTCGCTTACCCAAGTATATATACATAAAATAAGAGTTTTATCTGTACATTGCTCAGAATTTGAAAAGAATGGTATTTCTGTATCGCTCATGCCCACAGTAGCAAGGAAATGCAGTTTTTACTCTTCCGTAATTTTTGTCTGTCTGTCTGTCTGTCTGTCTGTCTGTCTGTCTGTCTGTCTGTCTGTCTGTCTGTCTGTCTGTCTGTCTGTCTGTCTGTTTGTCTGTATGCATTTATGTATATACGTACATGCATCACGAGAAAACGGCTAAAGATAATTTAATAAAAATCGGTGTGTAAAGTCGGGGAATGAGCCACTATAATCTAGGCTATAAATCATTTTATTCACGATGAGTGAGATGGTACTTCAGGGGAAGGACTAAAATTTAATTCTCAAAGATTTATATTATTAGTCGTCCTATCGATGAACCCTACATAACTAAAGTTATATAGCATTAAATTTCCGATCATTTATGCCTTATACATTTTTACCATAACGGCTATGATAACGCAGATTTTCATGAATTTGTATTTTTGTTGCTAAGTCCATATCAACGCCGAGCCAAGAAAATGGGTTAACAGGGTTAAACGTCCAGTTGACGCGCCATTGCATTTGGCCGCTAATCACACAATACTAGACGAGACACCACAGCGACCTGCCTAACAGACGTGTGGGGAGTGTCTGTCCCTTTCTCCGCTGTGCCCACGTTTGCGACACACAGCGCGCTGCTGCGGCGCGTTAGTGCAACTAACCTTTTGATCCACCTACGTATCTGACGGTGAGATGGCGGCTCCGGTCTAGAAAGTCAAGAATAACGGCCGAGATGATCCGTCGTGCTGACCAAATGACACCTCGTAATCTGCATGCCTTCGGGCTGAGCAGCGGTCGCTTGGTAGGCCATGGCTCTTCGGGGCTGTTGTGCCATGGGGTTTGGTCTTTGGTTTGGTAAAATCGGATGTCTGCTGATAAGTGATTTCACGAAAATACGGCCGTTCACCAGCCGTCATGACGCTGGTTCAGGGACTGGACGCGGATTTCCTCCATTGCTTGGTGTACCGTCGGAACAGAAGCTTAGAGAATAAATTGACTAAGTAATGTGTATCAGTGGCCTACTACTCTTTATTCTTATATAAGGAAGAAATAAACAAACGCCATGGCAGAGCAGCCCCGAAGGGCCATGTCCAACCGAGCGACCGCTACTCAGCCCGAAGGCCTGCAGAGTACAAGGTGTCGTGTGGTCAGCCCGACGAGTCGTCTCGACCGTTATTCTTGGCTTTCCATACAGGATTCGCTTTCTCACCGTCAGATAGCTCCTCAATTGTAATCACGTGGGCTGAGTGGACCCCGTTCCAGTCCTCGTCCAACTTTTTTTCAAATTTTGTGTCAGAGTCGGGAATCGAACCCGCACCTCCGGGGTTGGCAACTAATCACACTAAGCACTGCACTAACCACACGTCTGGCACGCAATCTAGTTATTAGAAATTGTATGCCACCATTTCTCCTAAACCCGTCGGCCAAAATACTTTTCGACCAAGGGGATTCGAACCAGGTAATCACGATGTCAGACCATATAGACTGGATGCCTTACCGATCATAGCCAACGGGCGGGCTCTCTACTAATCAGAACGAAAATGACCGCCACCGTAGCGTAACGCTTGGAAGTATTAACAGCCACGCTACCGAGCAAGTAGCCGCGTGGATTGGGTCACGTAGCTCTCAACAGTACAGTGGGTCCGAACCCCAATGTCCGCAGCCCTCAAGATGGTTTCCCGTGCTTCCCCATTTCATTTCTGGCAAATGCTGGGGCTGTACCTTAATTAAGGCCCGCTCCTAGGCCTTTCTCACTCCCACGATCGTCGTGAGACCTATCTGGGTCGGTGCAACGTACAGCAAAATTGTAAAAGAGTGGGGGCTGCCAGGGCCTGGGGTCACAAAAGAACAAGATTTGAACCAAGGAACGTCAGATAGGAAAGATAAAAGTGAGTATCCTGACATAAGATAAATGGAAGCACTGCCTCCCATTAGGAAAAGCATGGTCGCCAACTTGTACTCCCAAAATTTAAGCCCAAAGGTCTCCTTTAAGTCACACTGTACGGTAGGCGTTGGATATCGTGGAATTTATTCTACTAACGCCACGCACAGGGGGATTTAATAATAATAATAATAATAATAATAATAATAATAATAATAATAATAATAATAATAATAATAATAATAATAATAATAATTGTTACCGAGTTTTAGTGGTAGGTAGAGGTGAAAGAAGGTGCGGGTGTGAATAGGTCTCCAACTACGGAATTAAAGTTAAATGTAAAATTTAACAAGGTTATATTTTCTTTTTAAAATGACGAAATAACAAGCATTGCAGGTACAGAGTAGCAAATTAACAAAATGTATGTACAATATTTACTAGATTTGGGCTCAGCGCCCTTGCTTCACAATTCGTGGGCAATCAGCCCAACCTTACTTCAAAATAAGTTTTACCACAGGGGCAGAAAACCCCATTCATGTTCAGGAACATTTGCTCCAAATTACACTGAAAAGCCTCCACGAGGCATACAATACTCAATTTTCGAAAAAAAGAGCCACTCGCTCTCAACTCTAAGCCTCTCAAAGGCCACACCAAACTCCACCTTCAAGTTGTCCTCACTGGACATAGACACAGGGGTAAAATACCCAACCTACTGAGGTCTATTAAATGAAAAGGGGTAATTACATGACCTCCAAAATAACAATTTGAGAGGAGGCGATCTGCACTCCTAATACACTTTGTTTTTAAAAACCTAATCTGGCTCTAGGCCACTAATGCAAGGGCTAATCCCATACTACAGAGGTGACTTTTAGAAAAGGACAATTTATTTTACGTTAACTAAGAATAGGTTGAGAAAAATAAGTTCACCTCAAAACAATATGATTGGGAACTCGAGAGGGTTAAGCACTCTCTACCCCGATATGCAGTTTAAAAGATGGAATAGATACAAGTTCCTTTACATTTTAGGGAAGGTTACATAATGGAAAAACTTCGGACCCGCCCCGAGAGTTAAACTGCTGAGCAAGCAAGAAAAGAAGTAATTAATCGGCCATTACCTGGTTGTTGACTGTCGCCGAAGAAAGAGGCGCTTCCCGCCCCCTGCTATGTACTTTACACACTGAAAGATGGAACAGAAGTGGCCCGGAGACCCTAAAATCAGCAGTTTATATCCTCTCGCGGAAGGTTCGAGGCGTTAGGGGAATGAAAACACCCTCCCACAAACACTTTATTGCGTAGGATACAGCAACATATTCAAGTTGGGGGAAGATACCTCGGATTGGTCAGAAATTAATAAAAGAAATTCGGGATAGGTTAAGTACAAAACAAGGGGAAGGAGAGGGGTATACAGGCAACTTAAACAGTAACAGAAAGAAATTTAACAAGAAACAAACTTTTGAAATAAAAATTTCTCCAAAAAAAAAAAAAAATAAATAAACAGTTCTTTCACTCCGCACTAGGGTGCACTATTGTTGATCTTCAGTAGTGTCCTCTAGAAGAGAAAGTTCACACTTCTTACTACAAGCAAAACAAAATACGTCGAAAATGAGACAGTTCAAAAACTCTAAAATTTCCAGGTAGTGACATCTTCTGAGAAACTTGAAAATTAATACCGTCAATAAAGTTCAGACTTCCTCCAGCAGAGGAGTTTCAACTGGCGCAACTTTTAAATTAGCGGCGTGGAGGTGTACCGCCCGGTACAGACCTCCCCCCCCCCCCAAAGTTCCTCCAGAGGTGACACATGAAATTTGTTTAAAAACAAGGTCCAAGTTTTGATGTAGATATGGAGATGGTTTGATTCAGTTTCAAAATTTGGTTGTTGCAGGTGAAGTAAAGTCTTTATGGTTGTAGAAGTGGAATTCAGAAGATAAACTTTTAATACTTGAAAGTGAAGAAAAATTTTGCAATGTCCACCAAATATTGCTGTTGAATTCCCAAGTGTAGTCATTGCTTATAGTAACTGTTCATGTAGTTGATGTTGATTAAGTTGGATGGCCAGACCGGCCGTTGCAGCTTGCGTCCAAAGGAGGCCGCTCGGACGCCTCAAGTACCCTGAGATACCGCTCGCCCGCACTATGAGGGGAGCAGTGGTGTTGAAGCACGCCGCGCCCGCGGTGAACATATACAGGCTGCGGGCAAGTAGCAGGTTTGCGCCGGGCCTTGGCCGGGAGGAGAGCTCCGGCTCGCCTTGCACATGTCGTCCTCGCTGGGGTCGAGGGGGCCCTTCCGCTAGCCCAGTCGCGGCACGGCGCCACGCGGCTGCGGGGGCACTGAAACATTAAAACTAGGCGGCAGAATTGTTGGACCATCATCTTTTTTTTTTGAGGGCACAGGCTTGGTTGAGAGGTTGAGGGGCCAGCGGCGTGCAGATATCCATGGCATTTAATATAAGCAAGCCACAGTGTGTATAGCAGGAGACGGGAGCGTGGTAATGGCCGTGGTAAGGACAGAATGGCAGTTTACCGGTGCGGGGAGGGTTTACAAAAATACTTACATATGAAACTAAATTTTATAGAAGGGGCAGAAAGCCATAAAAGTGAAACTCAAAAAATATAACCTTCATATTCCTTTCAAATTATATGAAGCAAGTTGACACAAAATTTACACTGGTTTCACCTGTGACAGGTGAACCCTAAATATCCTCTCGGTGACTGGATTACTTAATAACAACGTAACCGGCGTAAGAAAATCGAGAATGATACAAGGCCCATGAAATCTGGGGGCAAGCTTGCCCGCGGGAACAAAGTTCTTGACCATAACTTGGTCACCTACATTCAAAGGGGTGGGTCTCCGTCCACGATCATACCTTTCCCTAACCTTTTCATGAGACACTTTAAGATTGGCTTTAGCCTTCTTCCAAAGATCTTTAATGTGGTCCGGATCTATTGTCTCGGGTAGAATGTCACTCAGAGACCAGAGGTTAGAGAGCGGCGTGTTGGGAACAAACTTGAACATCAAAGAGGCTGGAGTAAATTTATGTGATTCATGAACCGCCGAATTTAAAGCAAAGCTAACCAATGCAGGGACGTATCCCACCTGGAATGATCTTCATGATGATAGGCAATAAGCGCGGACCTGAGATTACGGTTAACCCGTTCAGCCAGAGATGGTTGAGGGTAATAAGCAGAAGTAGTTACATGAGAGATGGACAAGTCGAAACAGAATTTACGAAAAAGATTAGATGTGAACGCCTTAGCAATATCAGACACAATATATTGGCACGGACCAAAAGAGGCAAAAATAGAATTTAAGCAAGTAATGGTAGACTGAGCGGTAGCCAGCTTAGTCGGAAATAACCAGGAAAATCTAGTAAAGCCATCTACGCATACAAAGATAAACTTGTTAGCATTTCCCTTAGACTGGGGGAAGGGTCCTACATAATCAATATACAGGCGTTCCATGGGGCGCGACGCTTGATGAGAAGACATGGTTGGTTTACTAAGCAAACAGGGTTTGCAAGCCTTCACTAGTTCATGGATTTCACCGTCCATACCTTTCCAGATGAACATTTCACGAATCTTCTCACGAGTTTTAAAGATTCCAAGATGCCCTCCTAATGGGGTCTCATGATAATACTTGAAGATCATAGGTACAAGAACAGCTGGAACGACAACTTTCATCATCTTATCATGCCTCGAGGGGCAACATAGAACACCATTCCTCAGAACATAAGGGACGACATGTTCCCCAGAAGAAAGGGTTTCCATTATCGGAGCCAGCGTCGGATCTTCACGTTGGTATTTCTCGATATCCATAAAGAGCATGGGAACATCTGTTAAGATGGCATTAACATCAGATAGTATGGACTCGGAAGGTGATGAACTATCGACCGGTTCATGGGTCTCGACGTCGTTGGAAAACATACGGCTGAGTCCATCAGCAACAATATTTTCGGTACCTCTGATATGCCTGACATCGAATTGGAAGGCAGAAATACGGATGGCCCAACGGGCTATACGACCAGTACGACGCGGCCTACCTAAGACCCAGCTTAAAGCTTGATTATCTGTCTCCAGGTCAAATTTGACGTGTTCCAGATAGAGACGGAACTTTTCTAAGGCGAATAAGACTGCCAAACCTTCGAGCTCATAGATAGAATACTTGGCTTCTTGAGCCGATAGAGTCCTAGATGCATAGGCGATGGGTCGCCTCCCTAGTTCCGTCTCTTGAAGAAGGACTGCCGCTACTGCTGACGACGACGCGTCGGTTTTGGACGATGAATTTCTTCGAGAAATCAGGAATAGCAAGTACAGGGGCATTACAGAGAGTTAATTTAAGATCTTCAAAAGCGGCTTGTTGAGAAGGTCCCCACTCGAATTTGATGCCTTTCCTACGAAGAAGGTTCAAGGGCGCCGCTCTATTAGCGAAGTTAGGAATAAACTTCCTGAAGAAATTCACCATACCTATGAACCTGGCGATACCTTTAATGTCCTTGGGAGGTTTAAAATCACGGATGGCCTGTGTTCTAGACTGATCGACTGCTACACCATCAGGTGACACAATATGCCCTAGGAATGACATAGAGGGCTTAGCAAAGGCAACCTTGGACAACTTGACAGTTAACCCAGCCTTACGAAGGCGATCGAGAACTTCTCGCAGATGATCTAGATGTTCTTCAAAAGTCTCTGAAAATACGACGACATCATCCAAGTAGTGATATAAGTACTCAAATTTGATGTCGGAGAAGACCCTATCTAGTAGCCTAGTGAGTACAGCTGCTCCCGTGGGGAGCCCGAAAGGCACGCGGTTGTATTCGTATAAGTTCCAGTCCGTGGAAAACGCTGTGAGGTGTTTAGACTCTTCGGCAAGGGGAATTTGATTATAGGCCTGATTCAGGTCCAAGATAGTAAAGAACTTGGCCTTACGGAACCATGAAAAACAAGAATGAAGGTCGGGAAGGGGCACAGATTGTAACACCACCTTCCGATTGAGAGCCCTATAATCAATGACAGGCCTGAAGCCTCCTTGGGGTTTCGGGACTAGAAAAATAGGCGAAGAATACGCCGACTTAGAGGGCCTAATAATACCATCCTTCAACATTTGATCGATGATTTCTTTCAATGCCTTCATTTTAGGTGGAGATAGCCTATATGGTGGAAAACGGACAGGAATCGAATCCGTGACCTCAATTTTGTATTCAATAAGGTCAGTAACACCAAGAGTATCAGAGAACACCTCTGGAAATGACTGACACAATTTACGAATACTATCAGCCTGCTCCTCAGGTAGATGTCTAAGGTCTAACAACATCTCATCCTGGGTAGGCGAAATAGATGAACATGATACAGAATTACACTTTAACAAGGGAATTTTACAATTGGACGCAAACTTGAATGTGCACGACCTACTCTGGAGATCGAGCACAAGACCAGTGTGAGAAATGAAGTCCGCTCCCAGAATGATGGGGCAAGACAAGTGCTTAGCCACAAACAGTTTGATTTTCCATGTAAATTTAAAAATACGAATTTTGGCATTTACAGAACCTAGAATTTCTAAGGGGGATGAATTAGCCGAAACATATTGAACAGGAGATGAATCATAGTCAGGTAATTTACAAACAGACTTAAATTTTGAATACCATAGGTCCGAAATAATTGAACAAACACTGCCTGAATCTAATAGAGCTGTTATAGGCTCGTTATTTAACTCAATCTTAAGAAAAGGAACAGGTGCGGCGGTATCCGCCGCAATCCTAAGACATTCTTTAGGGCATTCAAAAGATGAATTTGAAGACTGATCGTTCCCTGAATTCACGACCTTTTTGTCAGGGGCTGAGCCTTGGGAAGCAGAATTAGTCGACTCAGCCGAAGCCGCTAGTCACATTTTATTATTGGCATTGGTGGAATTTGCACAAGAAGTTGAGCAGGAGGGGGTGCTATTTGAGTTTGGGCAATTCTTGGCGATATGTGAGAAAGCCCCACATTTAAAACAGCCTTGTGATGAACCAGCCCCATTCCTTGTCCCACTCGACTTGATCAGTGGACACTTATTGCGAAGATGGTCAGGCGACCCGCAAGCATAACATTTACGGGAATTGACTGGTCGGCGAGGTGGAGGCCGAGGATTACTAAAAGAAGGAGGGGGTTCTTTCGCGACACGCAAAGAATCGGCGTATCTAACTCCTTCCGCTGAGACGGCCAATGCTTCAAGTTCAGAGAAAGTTTGCGGGCACGCCGCGAAACACAAATATGACCTATAGGGTGGTGAGATACCTTCCACAATGGCTTGTACAATCTGATCCTCAGGGAAGTGAAGAGCAAACACCCTAGTATAAAACTTAATGTCCTGTATGAAATCAGCCAAGTTTTCATCCAAGCGTTGTACACGGTAATAGTACTTCTGAATCAGAGATGACCTCGCGCGGGCGGGAATAAAATTTGCAAGCAAGTGTGCATGAAAATCTTCAATAGATGACTGTTCAGCTATGGCTCTTACTATTTTGTCAGAGAGAATACCAATTGCATAAGGATAGATAATTTGCAAAATTTGACATGGAGAAAGAGAAAAAACAAGGGCATGATCCTGAAATTCAACTAGAAATCTTAAAAATGAAATTACGTCACTGGTGGTATTAACGGAAAACTTAAGAGATACCTCTGAGCAACATTGCCAATGGATGAGGCAAGCTGCTAAATCCTGGTGACATAGTAGGTAAAGGTTTCAATGGCAAGGAAGTTAATTCAGAACGTACATTATTTAATGAGTTACGGCGTTCAGACTCGTCCAATGGGGCAGAGGTTGTTTGAGCAGCAATGGTTTTCCTATTTGCTTCTCCCTTAGGAGGCTCTTCCTCACTACCTACATTCACTGTGGTGGGTAGATCGCTTTTGGGAGGAACCTCCCCAGTTAACAATTGAGTGACCTTGCTAGACAAATCAGAAATATTTTCAAGCAGCGTACTAGCTTCCTTCCTCTGAACGTCATTCAACTTCAGAGACAACAGATCGTTAACTCTATTTGAAAAGTGATGTAGCCTGGCTTGCACACGCTTAATTTGATTAGGAGAAGGATCATTTTCATAAAAAAAACTAACTACAGAGGCTAGCCCAGTAATATTCTCGACGATCGTGGAAAGAGAGTCGTCAATTTCTTTCTCTCCCAAGGTGGGGATGGAAATAGGCAACTCAAGGGACTCTCTAAGCTTGTTTGTGTCTATCGCAACCGTGCCTCCAGATTGCACATTTCTAATAGTCAATTCATAGATCAACTCCTCCTTGCGCAAATAGTTAAGATGGAGAACATCGCGAGGCCCGGGCATGATGACAGAACAATTTTGAAAAAAAAAAAAAATCAAAAAATTCCAGCAACTGAGAAAATTGTTAGAGTTCGGAACAAAACAATGGTTAGCCGTCAAAAGGGGCTAAATTGAGACCCATTCAACCACGCTCTCCTACCACTTGTTACCGAGTTTTAGTGGTAGGTAGAGGTGAAAGAAGGTGCGGGCGTGAACGGGTCTCAAACTACGGAATCAAAGTTAAATGTAAAATTTAACAAGGTTATATTTTCTTTTTAAAATGACGAAATAACAAGCATTGCAGGTACAGAGTAGCAAGTCAATAAAATGTATGTACAATATTTACTAGATTTGGGCTCAGCGCCCTTGCTTCACAATTCGTGGGCAATCAGCCCAACCTTACTTCAAAATAAGTTTTACCAGAGGGGCAGAAAACCCCATTCATGTTCAGGAACATTTGCTCCAAATTACACTGAAAAGCCTCCACGAGGCATACAACACTCAATTTTCGAAAAAAAGAGCCACTCGCTCTCAACTCTAAGCCTCTCAAAGGCCACACCAAACTCCACCTTCAAGTTGTCCTCACTGGACATAGACACAGGGGTAAAATACCCAACCTACTGAGGTCTATTAAATGAAAAGGGGTAATTACATGACCTCCAAAATAACAATTTGAGAGGAGGCGATCTGCACTCCTAATACACTTTGTTTTTAAAAACCTAATCTGGCTCTAGGCCACTAATGCAAGGGCTAATCCCATACTACAGAGGTGACTTTAGAAAAGAACAATTTATTTTATGTTAACTAAGAATAGGTTGAGAAAAATAAGTTCACCTCAAAACAATATGATTGGGAACTCGAGAGGGTTAAGCACTCTCTATCCCAATACGTAGTTTAAAAGATAGAATAGATACCAGTTTCTTTACATTTTTAAGGAAGGTTACATAATGGAAAAACTTCGGACCCGCCCCGAGAGTTAAACTGCTGAGCAAGCAAGAAAAGAAGTAATTAATCGGCCATTACCTGGTTGTTGACTGTCGCCGAAGAAAGAGGCGCTTCCCGCCCCCTGCTATGTACTTTACACACTGAAAGATGGAACAGAAGTGGCCCGGAGACCCTAAAATCAGCAGTTTATATCCTCTCGCGGAAGGTTCGAGGCGTTAGGGGAATGAAAACACCCTCCCACAAACACTTTATTGCGTAGGATACAGCAACATATTCAAGTTGGGGGAAGATACCTCGGATTGGTCAGAAATTAATAAAAGAAATTCGGGATAGGTTAAGTACAAAACAAGGGGAAGGAGAGGGGTATACAGGCAACTTAAACAGTAACAGAAAGAAATTTAACAAGAAACAAACTTTTGAAATAAAAATTTCTCCAAAAAAAAAAAAACAGTTCTTTCACTCCGCACTAGGGTGCACTATTGTTGATCTTCAGTAGTGTCCTCTAGAAGAGAAAGTTCACACTTCTTACTACAAGCAAAACAAAATACGTCGAAAATGAGACAGTTCAAAAACTCTAAAATTTCCAGGTAGTGACATCTTCTGAGAAACTTGAAAATTAATACCGTCAATAAAGTTCGGACTTCCTCCAGCAGAGGAGTTTCAACTGGCGCAACTTTTAAATTAGCGGCGTGGAGGTGTACCGCCCGGTAGAATAATAATAATAATAATAATAATAATAATAATAATAATAATAATAATAATAATAATAATAATAATAATAATAATAATAATAATAATAATAATAATACATTATTATTTATTTATTTATTTATTTATTTATTTATTTATTTATTTATTTATTTATTTATTTATTTATTTATTTATTTATTTATTTATTTTACATTTCATGGCCTACATTGAACCACTCTAGTCAATTATACTTTTTTTTTGCTAGTTGCTTTATGTCGAGCCGACACAGATAGGTCTTATGGCGATGATGGGATAGGAAAGGCCTAAGAATTAGAAGAAAGCAGCCGTGGTCTTAATTAAGGCACAGCCCCAGCATTTCCCTGGTGTGAAAATGGAAAACCACGGAAAGCCATCTTCATAGCTGCCGACAGTGGGATTCGAACCCACTATCTCCCGTATGCAAGCTCACAGTCAATTATACAAAGGATTTCTTGATTTCCTATCAGCTCGATATTTTTTTCATTCTGAGGGATGTTGCCTTCCTATGTTTTGTTGAAAACACCCTCCCATTAGTATTGATCTTGGTCTGTAGCCTGGTGTGTGTGTCTTGATGTATCTTAAATTTTTCTCTTTTTTTTTTTTTTTTGAGATCGTCTATTGTTATTTGTAGTTCTTTAATATCCTACTTTAATTTCTGTGATCCATTTAATCTTGGTCTTGCTGTTATATCATTTTTCAATTCTTCTTCTGCTAATTCTGGGGTCAGGTGTTCTGATAAGGTGTCCAAGGAATGATATATATTATTTACTAATCGTGCTCAATACAGGTTCAATTTCCTTATAAACTGTTTTATTTGATGCCATTCTCCATTGTCCATTCATTTGATACTGTTTATTTAGGTATTCTGTCTTAAATATTCTGTCTGCTTCAGCTGTATTAGGCCTAGTAGTTTTAAAAATGGTTTCACAGCGTAAATTATTTCTGGCTCTGTGACTGTTTTATAGTGTCTTTAGTTTTCTGCTATCGATAAGCTTTTTTCAATTTTATGTAGTCTTGGTAATATAATTTGCTTTGTTTGATTTATTTATTATGTTATCCTAACCTGGTTTCTCATTAAGATTCTCATTAAGTTATTATTTGTCCTAAATACTTAAACTTGATTTCTTTCCCATCAATTGTTATTTTATTTACCAATGTGGGATATGTAAACATGATCTCAGTTATTTCATAGGATATTGTAAGACCTATTTTTTTTCTACTTCCTCTAGAGATTTAATTTGGTCTCGAGTTTCCTGAATATTGTTGGACAATAGAACAAGGATATCAGTAAATCTTAAACACTTTAAACTTAAATTTTGTTTGTACCTTGTACCATTTCCTTATTATAAATTTTAATACAAAATTATATAGTAATGCTGATAAACAGTCTACTTGTCTTAAACCTGTTTTAATCAAAAATGGTTCAGAAATCCCTCCTCTAAATTTTGCTTTTGATATGGTATTAGCTAAAGTAATTTCTATCAGTTTAATTCATTTAGGATGGAGTTCAAAATTCCGTAAAACTTTTAACTTTGAAGGTCTATGTATACAATCATATGCCTTCTTAAAGTCAACAAGCGTTATTACTATGTGCTTGTTTTATATTCTGTAGTACGTCAATATTAATTTTAGAGTGATGATCTGTTCAGCACAACTTTTACAGGGTCTAAAGCCTCCTTGGTATTATCAAACTCTTTTTCTAGTTGATCTTTAATCCTTCCATATAAGATCTAGGGAAAAATCTTGTATCCGCAGTCGAAGATAGACTATCCTCTATAATTATCCGGATTACTCTAATCTCCTTTTTTTATGAATAGGGTGTATTAAAGCTGTTGTCCAATGTTCTGGAAAGTGTTCAGTGATCCAAATTGTTTTTAAAGTCGTGGGTAAGGAAATACGAACCGTATTACTTGAATGTTTCCACATCTCCACAAAAACCTGATCTTCTCCGCATGCCTTATAATTTTTAAGTTCTTTAATGTTTTTTTCTAATTATTGAAATGTTGGAGGGTCTGTGTTATTAAATTTGGTTTTTATTGGAGTATTTGTATTAATTTGTAATAGTTCTTTAGGTTCTTCACAGTTCAAAAGTTTACTGAATGCATTCGCCATAACCTCAGAATTTTCACCACGGTACTACTGATATATGCCATATTTTCCATTTTCATCTTTCAACATTAATGTAGGAGGAGCATATTTCTGTAGTTGTCTTCCAAAAAATTTATAATAGGCTCTAGAATTGGTGTTATCAAAATTATCAAAATTAACTTCAATGAAGTTTATTATATTTTATATTATAATATTTTGCGAGAATTTATTCCTGATATTTTTTTAGGTTGATAGCTTTTTCTTCTGATTTATGAACTTCGAACTTCAACCATGCCTGGTGTCTCTCTTTATGAATATCATCACATATTGTCGTCCATCAAGCACGTTTCTTACGACGGTTCAATGGAGCTAAATTTTCTGCTTGCTTTTTGTGAATTTGGATCAATTCTTCATGGTCATCTGTCAGTTTTATAGTTTGCGTGACTTCCTTATATTTGCCAATTTTTTTTATGTTGTGGTTCATAATTCCTCTTTACTTTATTAGTTTTGATATTCTTCTTCTTTAGCGGTGTGAATTTCAGTTTAATTTTGACAATGTAGTGATCAGAAGCAGTATCTATCCCTCTTAATACTTTTACCTTATGAATTTCCTTATGAAAAATATATCCATACAAATATGGTCCTCCAATTTGGATACATCCAAGATATAAGCTTGTTTGTTTTCCTTTCGAAATATGTTGAAATAGATATTGATATAGATGCAAAGTTCAACAAGTTGTTGGCCATTCTTGTTTGTACGTTTATGCGGAGCCCATTTTCCAATTATATCTCTATAATTTTCCCTTCCTAATTGGGCATTAAACTCCCCTAATATATTTTTTACTTTTATTTACATTGTTTATTATGTGTTCAAGGAGATCCCAAGCTTTATCCACTTCTTTACTTCTTCGTGATATGTAGGAGCATGAGCATTTATTATTGTATAAATTTTGTTTGTTGTTTTAAAGGTGAGAGTTACAATTCTTGGTGATATTGCTTGAAAATCAATTATGGAATCATGCTTTATTTCCTAATCTAATATTTCCTGCATCACCTGACTTCGTTCGATTACACTCCATTACTTTTGTTTTGGACTTACAATAATAATAATAATAATAATAATAATAATAATAATAATAATAATAATAATAATAATAATACTTGCTTTTATTTGCCAGTACCTAAAAGTCACTTTTACGGTTTGCGGAGACGCCAAGGTTCCGGAATTTAGTCCTGCAGGAGTTCTTTTACGTGCCAGTAAATCTACCGACACGACGCTGACGTATTTGAGCACGTTCAAATACTACCGGACTGAGCCAAAATCGACCCTGGCAAGTTGGGGCCAAAAGGTCAGCGCCTGAACCGTCTGAGCCACTCAGCCCGGTGGAGGTGACATAGAAGCTCAATAAAAGGATACACCAGTCACACTCAGGTCCACTGTATGCACACTATCTTGGTACACCTTTTCAGTGACACCTGGCCTTTCTGTGACAGCTGAAAGTGAATAGTCTCTGGGCTATCATTCAAACATATAGAGGACTGCTTACTTTTAGACTAGACTGAAACACTTATGGAGTGAAGTACGTTAATTCTGGGAAGTTAAACTTCTTGTACAGCGTAGGAGAAAGGCTGGTAATGTAATGAACGTTTTCTTCTTTGGTCGTAAGACTGTGAATATTCTGGGATTTCAAATGGAACCTTAAAGCCAACTTATCGACTGAGTTCTCCTCTCCCTCAACTCCTCAGACCCCCCTCCTTCCTCCCACTCTGTCTGTCTAGGCCCATATTTCCATCGGCAGATTGCACCCACCTTCTGCAGCTTTGTGTTCCAGTTAATTCCAAAACGCTGAACTTGAAAAGCCTATATACCAAAACCTAGCTATACGGTACACCATACAAGAACCTCCCATCCACGAGTTACTATATTTCCGAAGAGTAGAAGAAGGAGAAGATGGCAGAAAAGGAGAGAAAATAATCTCAAGGGAGCTTTTAAAATCTATCGAAGCAGATGAAACCTTTGGATTCCCGAGTTAGAGGGGGTTACAGAGAGGCTGGGTCTGCCACATTGTTGTCGCTAGGAAAATGTGCACCATCGTTACCGCTTGACTAATCTTTAAAAGAACAAGGATCCTCACTCGCTTTTTTTCTTACACGTATTAAAAAACAGCTCTTTGCTATTATTTCTCGTCTCTCTTAAGATATTGCCGGGGAGTGAGGACAATGTTGTACTTTACAATTTCCCTGGGACAAAACCACCAACAGATATTATTGTGAGGGTGTCATGTGCTTTGTACGCGTGCGCGCTTTGAGGCCGCGGCGGCGACTAGGTCGATGACCCAAACAAAGCATGACTTGCCCCACATTACGATCCTACAGTTACCGAACATGGGGTTGTAGAAAATGAAAGCCGATCTTTTGATAAGGAAGGATCGAATTTCCGCTATTTACATTGTTACTCTGTAAAGCATACTTGGTTAGTTTTGACAATGAAAGTATTTAAATGAAAAGCACCAGTACTTTAAAATGACCGAGTGAGTTGACTACCCGGTCTGAGTCATTTAGCTCAGCTTGCATTCGAGAGATAGTGGAATCGAATCCCACTGTCGGCAGCCCTGAAGATGACTTTCCGTAGCTTCCCAATTTCACATCAGGCAAATACTGGGGCTGTACCTTAATTAAGAGCACGGTCGCTTCTTTCCCAATTATTCCCAATCCGATTGTAGCCAAAAGAGTTGTCTGTGTCAGAGTGATGAAAAATAAAAGGTAAAAAACAAACGCTTCCGAATGGCATGCACATCAATGTTTTCAAATAAATAAATAAATAAATAAATAAATAAATAAATAAATAAATAAATAAATAAATAAATAAATAAATAAATAAATAAATAAATAAATAAATAAATAAATAAATAAATAAATAAATAAATAAATAAACAAATAAATAAATAAATAAATCATGTGATTGTTATATTATTTCTTTCATATACTTTCAATGTATACAGGAGACGTTTTGAAAAACGAGAACATAGAAAGTCCCGTACTAATGTGATCCGTGGGTGAGAGTAAGTTGGATAAAAACCAGTGTGGTTTCAGATCACGAAAGGGCTGTCAGGATCATATTTTCAGCATGCGCTAGGTAACTGAAAAATGCTACGAGAGGAATAGACAGTTATATTTACTTTTAGAAGATTTAGAGAAAGCATATGACAGAGTACTGGGGGAAAGGATGCTCACCGTACTGGGATACTATTTGATTAAGGGTGGATTATTAAAATGAATCAAAGGCATTTATGTTGACAATTGGACTGCAGTGAGAATTGATGGTAGAATGAGTTCTTTGTTCAAGGTACTTGCAGGGTTTAGACAGGGCTGTAATCTTTCACCTTTGTGGTTCGTAGTTTACATGGATCATCTACTGAAAATAATAAAGTGGCAGGGAAGGATTCGGTTAGGTGGAAATATAGTAAGCAGTCTAGCCTATGCTGACGACTTGCTCTTAATGGCAGATTGTGCCAAAAGTCTGCAGCCTAATATCTTGGAACTTGAAAATAGGTGCAATGAGTATGGTATGAAAATTAGCCTTTCGAAGGCTAAATTGTTGTCAATAGGTAAGAAATCCAAGGTCCGACTCGTTGGCTGAATAGTCAGCGTACTGACCTTCGGTTCAGAGGGTTGCAGGTTAGATTCCCGGCCGGGCCAGGATTTTAATCGCTTTTGACTAATTCTTCTGGATCGGGGAGTGGGTATTTGTATCCGTCCCAACACTCCCCTCTTCATTTTCAAACAACATACCACATTACCAACCACCACAGAAACACGCAAAAGTGATTACATCCCTCCATATAGGGTTGCGCCAGGAAGGGCATTTGGTCGTAAAACAGGGCCAAGTACACATGTGTTACGCAGTTCGCACCCATGACTCCACAGGTGTGGGATAAAGCGGTAGGAAAAGAATAAGGTAAGAAATCCAAGAGAATTGAATATCAGATAGGGGATACAAAGTTGGAACAGGTAGATAATTTCAAGTATTTAGGATGTGTGTTCTCCCAGGATGGTAATATAGTAAGTGAGGTTGAATCAAGGTGTAGTAAAGCTAATGCAGTGAGCTCGCAGTTGCGATAAACAGCATTCTGTAAGGAGGAAGTCAGCTCCCGGACGTAACTATCGGTCTGTTTTCAGACCAAATTTGCTGTACGGGAGTGAAGGCCGGGTGAACTCACTATATCTGATTTATAAGTTAGAAGTAACAGACATGAAGTTAGCAAGAATGATTGCTGATAGAAAAAAATAGGTGGGGATAGTGGCAAGAGGGTACTCGTAATGAAGATATAAAGGCTAAGTTAGGAATGATGGATGAAGCAGTAGGCTACGCATAAACCGGCTTCGGTGGCGGTGCCATTTGGGGCGAATGGAGGAGGATAGGTTAATCAGGAGAATAATGGACTCTGTTATGGAGGTTAAGAGGAGTAAAGGGACACCAAGACGACGAGGTTAGACTCGATTTCTAAAGATTTAAAGATAAGAGGTATAGAACTAAACGAGGCAACAGAACTAGTTACAAGCAGAGGATTGTGGCAGCGTTTAGTAAATTCACAGAGGCTTGCAGACTGAACGCTAAAAGGCGTAACAGTATATAATAAAGTTGTATGATGTACTAACGCGAAGTCTTTACGGTTTCCGGTAAGTGTCGCTGTATAGTGCGGAGGTGCCAACATTTTAAGTGAGTTTGCCGTAATCCCCCTCCTCCCCGGAAATTTTCGAATCAAATCCAAAGTATCACCTACCTTCTCGATAACATCATCCCCTTTGACCTTCCCGACAGCAGTCTATTATAAAATATTTCATATTACACAGCAAAAATGCACATTACTAGTTAGTTCCATAATAAAATATTCTTTCTAGCTTGTTTCGAGCTGGGCTGAGTGGCACAGACGGTTGAAACGCTGGCCTTCTGACCCCAAGTTGGCAGGTTCGATCCTGGCTCAGTCCGGTGGTATTTGAAGGTGCTCAAATACGTCAGCCTCGTGTCGGTAGATTTACTGGCACGTAAAAAGAACTCCTGAGGGACTAAATTCCGGCACCTCGGCGTCTCCGAAAACTGTAAAAAGTAGTTAATGGGACTTAAAACAAATAACATTATTATTATTATTATTATTATTATTATTATTATTATTATTATTATTATTATTATTATTATTATTATTATTATTATTATTATTATTATTATTATTATTATTATTATTATTATTAGCTTGTTTCGCACCCAGCAGCTGCTTTTTCCTTGAAGTATCCCTCCCCCTCTGATGGAATTTTCGCCTTCAGAACCAGAAGAGTTTTCAGTGTAGATGTGCTCAATGTAGTCCTGAATTCCCTCCGATTTTTCCTATCGTTGTATCGTTGCTATCTCACAAGCGCTGAAAAGTGGAGGGTTGAGTAATAACGCTTGAAAGGATTCATTTTTCCCGCTTTTCTTTTTTTCCGGTAGAAATGTGTTTTTATGGTATTGTGGCTTTTTCGTAATAATATCCCCTTTGACTGTAATGCCGTAATCATGAGATGAAATCCGTAATAATTACGGATAATCCGTAATAGTTGGCTCCTCTGTTAGTGGTATTCTTCGTAAGAAACTAGCCGTTTGCCTGGAGTGAGGGAGTTGTGTATAAGTTTTTAAAACTTGTTGGATGCAGAGTAATGTCACAACTCATAAACAACATGCTATCAGATAGATTGATCCAGGTAGTTATGGATAACAAACATAGTAGAGTTAAAAAGCTCAACAATGGTCTCCCTCAAGGATCTGTGCTCTCTCCATTGCTGTTTCACATGTACATTGCCGATATACCCCGCACTACATCACGCCAATTCGCTTACGCGGATAACCTAGCAATAGTTACTCAGCAATCCAATGTAAATGAGATAGAAGCAATTCTGAACAGAGACCTTGACGTTTTGAGCGACTACTTTGATAAGTGGTGTTTGATACCTAGCACCAGCAAAACGGAAACCTGTCTCTTTCACCTTAGGCAGGCAAACATTACTTTGAATGTTTCCCTCGACAACTCTCCCCTACCACACAATGCTAACCCCAAGTACCTTGGAGTAACTCTTGATCGGACACAATACTTCAGGAAACATTTAATGAATACCGCTGCTAAACTGAAGACCAGGAACAATATCATTCAGAAACTTGCTGGCTCTACATGGGGAGCATCAGCATCCACTCTTAGGTCGTCAGCACTGGAACTGGTATACTCTACAGCTGAGTTTTGTTCTTCTGTTTGGCTGAATAGCCCTTATGTTAAGAATATTAATGTTGTTCTGAATCAGACGATGCGCATTGTCAGCGGCGCAGTCAGATCTACTCCTCTTTTCTGGTTGCCAGTCTTGTGCCACATAACACCTCCAAGGGTACGCAGACAAAACAACCTAATTCGCGAGTTCAGGAAGATAACAATGAACCCAAGTCTTCCCATTCATGAAGACATGGTTGTTAGGTATGGACGTCTGAAATTAACATCTCCGTCCATTCAGACTGCAATGGAACTCATCCATAGGAACTTTAACGGTTCTGATGTATGGCAATTGGAGTGGACCAACACAGCTCCAGATGAATGGCAGACCCTCTTTAATCTTCAACACCCGCCACCTGGTTTTAATCTCCCGAGAAGAGCTTGGGTTCTTCTCAACAGAGTCCGTACCAATCATAGACGATATGGGTCATTGTTGCATATGTGGGGTATGCGCTCCTCCCCTGAGTGCGACTGTGGTGAGAAGAAACAGGCCATCCGTCATATTGTCACCGAATGTCCTAGGAGGTCATACTCCGGTCAGCTGAAGGAGTTTGTGTGTGCTTCTGACGGGGTTATACAATGGTTGATCAGCTTAGATTTGAGTTTATGAACTTTTTGAGATTGGTTGATTGTTTAAGGTGTTATATTGTTTGTTATATTTTTTGAATATTTGTATGTAGAGTTATGTGCTAGCCATAAGCTAAATAAATAAATAATCAGCCGAAATACTTGTAAGATAAGTAAAGTAAAAAAAGACAAATGCACATTCAAATAGGATTCGGGTTACCGAATACGTCAAGTTAAAGTGCATAATAAAATTTGAAGAATGTTCGTAAAATGCCTGAGCACAATTGCTTTTGTAGTTCTGTTAAATAGAAAATAGAATTGTTTAACACACGTTATAGTTCCATTAGAGTTCGATGATCGAGCTCTTTCTGTCGGCGTCATGATGTGTTATTGATGATTTTTGGCTGGGTTATGAGGCAGGCAGAATATTTGACTGCGAGTGCACACATGGAGAAAAATTGTGTCGTGGTTGAATATTCGTCTTAGTCTGCCCAAGAGAGGTTAGGCTTGATACGTGTGTTTGTCTTAGTCTATTTTACTTATCTTACAAGTGTTTCGGCTGATGATGTCCAGGTCCACCAAGAAGGACGAAACATGTCCCGACATTTGTTATTCGCTAATTAAACAAAAAAATGATAGCATTGTAAAGGTAGAACCTTTGACTGACCGGGCGAGATGGCCGTGCGGTGAGTTTGCATCCGGGAGATAGTGGGTTCGAATCCCACTGTCGGCAGCCCTGAAGATGTTTTTTACGTGTTTCCCATTTTCACACCAAGCAAATGCTGGGGCTGTACCTTAATTTAGGCCACGACCGCTTCCTTCCCACTCCTAGGCCTTTCTTCCCCCAATGCCGCCATAAGACCTACCTGTGTCGGTGAGACGTAAAGCCAAATTGTAAAAAAAAAAAAAAAAAAAAAAAAAATCCCTGACTGTACTTTTAGAAAAGTCTACCAAGCTTCTCACTTTCTTTTTTCCTGTCTGGTCCTCTCTTTTAACATGGGTAGTTTTTAAGTTAGAAGCCTGGCAAACAATACTCGTCTATGTACATATACTAGGTCAGTAGTGTCATCCATACATTGCTATAAGAACGTAAGCCCTTAGTTACGTGTTGTTTATACGTTGATATCAGAAAGCAAGCTCTTACTTCGATTTCAGACGGTAACGCATTTCTACGTAAGTTGCTTCTCGCTAATGTGGACGCAGGAAAAGTATTTAGATCCCTGTTCCTGTCTGTGGTGTCATTTTTCACTGACTTTTAGACGCCTTACTGGACGCAATGTATCCTCAAACTACTCTTATTTTCAATTTGTTTTACGTCGGACCGACACAGATAAGTCTTTCGGCGACGATGGGATTGGAAAGGGCTAGGAGTCGGAAGGAAGCGGCCGTGGCCTTAATTAAGGTACAGCCCCATCAATTGCCTGGTGTGTAAATGGAAAACTACGGAAAACCATCCTCAGTGCTGCCGACAGTGTGGTTCGAACCCACTATCTCCCAAATGCAAGCTCACAACTATGCGACACTAACCGCACGGCCAACTCGCTAGGTGCTTTTATATCCCATCGTCTCCATAAGACCAACCTGAGTCGGTGTGGCGCAAAAACGAAATGCCGTGTGGCTTTTAGTGCCGGGAGTGTCCGTGGACATGTTCGGCTTGCCAGGTGCAGGTATTTTGATTTGACACCCGTAGGCGACCTGCGCGTCGTGATGGGGATGAAATGATAATGCGGGCAGAGTGGCTCAGGCGGTTGAGGCGCTGGCCTTCTGACCCCATCTTGGCAAGTTCGATCCTGACTCAGTCCGGTGGTATTTGAGGTGCTCAAATACGTCAGCCTCGTATCGGTAGATTTACTAGCACGTAAAATAACTCCTGCGAGACTAAATTCCGGCACCTTGGCGTCTCCGGAAACCGTAGATGTAGTTAGTGGGACGTAGAGCAAATTACATTATTATTATTGTCGGGCTCCATAGCCAAATGGTTAGCGTGCTGACCTTTGGTCACAGGCGTCCCGAGTTCGATTCCCGGCAGGATCGGGAATTTTAACCATCATTGGTTAATTTCACTCGCACGGGGGCTGGGTGTATGTGTCGTCTTCATCATCATTTCATCTTCATCACGGCGCGCAGGTCTGCACTTGGCGAGCCGAATATGTCCTCGGACACTTCCGACACTAAAAGCCGTACATCATTTTTCATTTCGTTATTATTAAATGGCAAGTCTACCGTCATAAGTTCCATCCACATGATGTCTCTCTCCACCCAGAGGTGCATGGAAACGGTTTCGGGAATCCGTTGAACTTTTGTATACGGGCATTAAGACAAGATAAACCGGATTTATCATGTATCTTGTTTAGTGATGAAGCAACATTTACAAATCATGGCCATGTAAACCTCCGGAACATGCACTATTGGTCTGTAAAAAATCCCCATTGGCTTCTTCAGATGGAACGTCAGTGTCCATGGAGTTTAAATGTCTTGTGTGGAATAGTGAACTATCAGCTCATAGGATCTGTTTTATACAGGGAACACTAGATTCTCAAATGTATCACGAACTTTAAATGTCTTGTGTGGAATAGTGAACTATCAGCTTATAGGATCTGTTTTATACAGGGAACACTAGATTCTCAAATGTATCACGAACTTTAAATGTCTTGTGTGGAATAGTGAACTATCAGCTCATAGGATCTGTTTTATACAGGGAACACTAGATTCTCAAATGTATCACGAACTTTAAATGTCTTGTGTGGAATAGTGAACTATCAGCTCATAGGATCTGTTTTATACAGGGAACAATAGATTCTCAAATGTATCTCGAACTTTAAATGTCTTGTGTGGAATAGTGAACTATCAGCTCATAGGATCTGTTTTATACAGGGAACACTAGATTCTCAAATGTATCACGAACTTTAAATGTCTTGTGTGGAATAGTGAACTATCAGCTCATAGGATCTGTTTTATACAGGGAACACTAGATTCTCAAATGTATCACGAACTTTAAATGTCTTGTGTGGAATAGTGAACTATCAGCTCATAGGATCTGTTTTATACAGGGAACACTAGATTCTCAAATGTATCACGAACTTTAAATGTCTTGTGTGGAATAGTGAACTATCAGCTCATAGGATCTGTTTTATACAGGGAACACTAGATTCTCAAATGTATCTCGAACTTTAAATGTCTTGTGTGGAATAGTGAACTATCAGCTCATAGGATCTGTTTTATACAGGGAACACTAGATTCTCAAATGTATCACGAACTTTAAATGTCTTGTGTGGAATAGTGAACTATCAGCTCATAGGATCTGTTTTATACAGGGAACACTAGATTCTCAAATGTATCTCGAACTTTAAATGTCTTGTGTGGAATAGTGAACTATCAGCTCATAGGATCTGTTTTATACAGGGAACACTAGATTCTCAAATGTATCACGAACTTTAAATGTCTTGTGTGGAATAGTGAACTATCAGCTCATAGGATCTGTTTTATACAGGGAACACTAGATTCTCAAATGTATCACGAACTCCTAAAAGTCAACTTCCACAGATGTTACAAGAAGTTCAACTGAAGACCAGAAGGAGCATTGGATATCAGCGTTATGGCTGTCCAGCTCATAGTGCATGACGTATTACAGCTTGTCTTCCACCGATATTGTTTCCATCATCATCATCATCATCTGTTTACCCTCCAGGTTCGGTTTTTCCCTCGGACTTAGCGAGGGATCCAACCTATACCGCCTCAAGGGCAGTGTCCTGGAGCTTCAGACTCTTGGTCGGGGGATACAACTGGGGAGTATGACCAGTACCTCGCCCAGGCGCCCTCACCTGCTATGCTGTACAGGGGCCTTGTGGAGGGATGGGAAGATTGGAAGGGATAGGCAAGGAAGAGGGAAGGAAGCGGCCGTGGCCTTAAGTTAGGTACCATCCCGGCATTCTCCTGGAGGAGAAGTGGGAAACCACGGAAAATCACTTCCAGGATGGCTGAGGTGGGAATCGAACCCACCTCTACTCAGTTGACCTCCCGAGGCTGAGTGGACTCCGTTCCAGCCCTCGTACCACTTTTCAAATTTCGTGGCAGAGCCGGGAATCGAACCCGGGCCTCCGGGGGTGGCAGCTAATCACGCGAACCACTACACCACAGAGGCGGACTATTGTTTCCAAATCGTTAGATTGGGCGAACGGGACCTGTGCCTTGGCTGGCCCGTTCGTAAGATTTGACCCCTTTATTTTTCTTTCTCTGGGGAAAGCTAAAAGACGCTGTTTAGAATGACATACCGACTACATCAGATGGTATGAAACGACGTATCACTGATGCCTGCGTCCGGCTCCGTGGCTAAATGGTTAGCGTGATG
This sequence comes from Anabrus simplex, assembly GCF_040414725.1. NCBI lineage: Eukaryota > Metazoa > Arthropoda > Insecta > Orthoptera > Tettigoniidae > Anabrus > Anabrus simplex. The sequence goes on along the minus strand of NC_090267.1, from coordinate 98,948,851 downwards.
GCCTTTGGTCACACGGGTCCCGGGTTCGATTGCCGATAGGGTCGGAAATTTTAACCATAATTGGTTGATTCCCTTGGCATGGGGACCGGGTGTATGTGTCGTCTTAATCATAATTGCATCTTCATCACGACGCGCTGGTCACCTACGGGAGTCAAGTCATTAAAGACCTGCATCTGGCGAGCCGAAGTCCTCGGACACATTCCGGCACTAAAAGCCATACGCCATTCCATTTTCTGATGCCTGCGCTGACATTTCTGATAAAATGCTAGAACGAGAGCATCAGTCTTTACATGGCAGACTGGAAGGTTGTATTGAAGCTGGTGCTCGTCATTTTGAACACAACCCTTGAGGACCAATTCACTTTCTTCTTTAGAATCCAAAAAGTTTGTTTGTTTATTAACTGTGTTCTTTAAGTTAATGCTGACACGTGGAGCAGACAACTGTCGGTATTTACAATTTTCAAACTACGATAGATCGTAAACTACTTGTACTAGAATACTAGAATCCTGAAACAAACTCTATTGACATTCTGATTTATTCTAGTACTTTTAATATCAATAGACATAGTTCCATTTTTAAAATACACATTCTAATATTATTCAAATCGATGTATGGGCTACAATTACAGGTCCTTGGTCACATTAATTTCTGTGAAAACAGCACATCATTAGCACGTACTCTATGCAGATGATATGATAATAGGTTGAGAAGACAGAGAAGAGCTCCAGAATGTGCTAAACAGGCTCACTTCATGGGCCCAAAACAATGACTAAAAAATAAATCACGACAAAACTAAACAAATGATTTTAGAAGAGGCGGTAAACTCTCTTCAAAAGATACATCAACCCTTCAAAATAAACCTCTAGAAATAGTACCAAAATTCAAATATCTCGGAGTTACTCATCAAACAAAAATGGCGTAGTCGCCATAAGACCTATCTATGTCGGTGCGACGTAAAACAGATTCTGAAAAGAAAACAACATTGGCATATTTCAACAACCATGCCAAAGAGAGAGCAACAAGAGCAATTTACACGACTGAACAACCCAAACATTTTCCACAGAAACAGCTATAGCACCAATAGCAACTTATGGGATCCATATAATCTGGGATCAACTGGTAACGTTAGAGAAAGTTAAAGCTCGTATCCTGGGTATCGGGAATACAACACCATCAAAATTGACCTACGTCTTACTAAAAGAAACTTTCTTCATAGAAGATATCAGAATGCATATACACCTGCCAAATATTAAGGCCTACGGTAACACATTCCAAATTCTGATAGTAAAACGCAAGTATATCTGGAACGACGTTGATTCAACAGACGCCATAATGACGGATGATTGGAAACAAGCGAATTACGAGCTTTTACATGCAATAACGCGATATGCAACACATGGTTTTCATCACAAGTTCTGCAAAAGTAAGAGATTTCATCATCCGAATGAAAATTGTGACAAAAGCTAAACTCCAGTCACGGAATAATATCATCCACAAACTGTGTGGCAGCACCTGGGGTTCTTCTGCTTCGACCTTACGAACTTCAGCCCTTGTCTTCTCAACTGCAGAATATTGCTCTCCAGTCTGGATGAACAGCTGTTACACAAAACTGATTGATACTCAGCTAAATCATACTTTGCGCATTATATCAGGAACCATAAAATCTACCCCCACTTCTTGGCTACCAGTTCTGAGCCATATTACTCCACCTCACCTACGGAGAAAGAATGCCTTGTTGCATGAGTACCAGAAGTTGTCGAGGAATTCCAATCTGCCAATTCGTGGAGATATAGCCTATGCCTTGAACAACAGACTTCGGTCCAGAAATCCACCAATAAGGACTGCCAAAATCCTGGTGACAAATTCAGCCTGCAACAGGCTTGGTTTCAAGAATGGACTTCTATGGCTCCAGCTGAGTATCAGAACTTCCCCTGTATAACAATTATACCAAAAGGATTTGACCTACCTCGCAAAACTTGGACAACCCTCAATCGTATCAAGACAGTCCACGGAAAGTGTGCTGACTTCCTCTATAAATGGGGCAAACTTCCCTCCCCGGAATGTAGCTGCGGTGCCCCTAAGCAAACAGTTCGTCATATAGTGGAACAGTGCCCCCTGAGTGCTTATCAGGGTAGCCCAAAAGACTTTCTTGACCCAAATCCTTCTTGTATAGACTATTTGCAGAGCTTGATGGTGAAATTGTAACCTACATAGTGTACTGTATATTTAATGTGTGATTGTGAGGTTTTTTTTAATTTTTAATGTCATACATTAAATAATAAATAATAAATACTAGCGTCTGTGTTGTAACGTCCAGTGATCATGTCGACGTTTGTGCCTGAAAAAGAGCTTTTCTTATTTAATCAAAAGGAAAAGGCTGTGGAAAGGCGTCGTTAGCAGGTATAAACATATGGTGAGCACGCTCCATCGATTAGAACATGTGACACATGGTTTCGACAGTTTAAACATGCTGATTTCAGTGTGAAAGACAGTGCGCTTTGGTAGACGAGTAATTGCAGGCGTTACTGGATGATGACCCACCTCAAACTCATCGCTATGGCCAACAAATGATTCATTGAAATCACGCATGGATCGAAAGACTACCGGAATGGGCCAGAAGACATGGCAAATTGATTTTGTTACACGACAATGCACCGTCTCACACAGCAAAACCAGTAAAAGGCACCTTGAAATCGCTTGGATGGGACGTCCTTCCGCACCCGCCGTACTGCCCGACCTGGCGCCATCTAACTATCACCTCTTCGCATCAATTGGGAACGCGCTCGCAGAGCAGCACTTCAGAAATTTCGAAAAAGTTGAAAAATGGCTCGACGAATGGTTTGCCGCAAAAGACAAGCAGTTTTTCTGGCATGGTATTCATAACTTACCAGAAAGATGGGCGAAGTGTGTTGAAGCCGATGAATAAGCAAAAAAGCGAATTTTATTAAAAATTACGTGTTTTCTTTATCACAAAAACCGGAAAAAATTTGTTCATACATCTGGCAATTAGCACCTTCCATTTCAGAAACATTTAGGGTGTAAGTTTTAGGTGATTCACCCTGTATGTACATGAGCACCATATGGAAGCTCGCTTATGTAACGTAGCTATATTCTCTCTTAATTAACCTGATGTTGTTGAGTGACATATGAGATGTCGTCGTACCTCACAATGGGAGGTAATTAACAGAGATTTAGTACTGGATTGTATCTGTGACATGTATAGATGGAAAGGTTATGTTATGACGTATGCATAACGAATTGATTCCAGAAGATCTGCTACGGCGAACAGCTCATTACTACTTGTTCGGTGATACCAGCTCGTCAGTCAAATGGTTATTTAGGTTGATCCAAAGCATTTTAACGTGAATCTGGAGGATTATTATCCATTCAGAAGTTACTAAGCTGACACAAAACCTGGAAGTGTTATGCGATTACTGTTCTCAACATCACTGTTTCCACCGAGATGATGGCCGCGTGGTTTGGGTAAGATAGCTATCAGCCTGTATTCGGGAGATAGTGTGTTCGAACCCCACTGTCAGCAGTCCTGAAGATGTTTTTCCGTGGTTTCCCATTTTCACACCATGCGAATGATTGGGGAAGTGCCTTAATTAAGGACACGGTTGCTTCCTTCCCACTTCAACCTTTTCCTATCCCATTGTCGCCATAAGACCTATATGTGTCACTGCGAAGTAAAGCATATTGTAAAATAAAAATTAAAAAATAACTGTTTCACACAAAATCTCTTTTTGAAGAAAGGTTGAGTAGTAGGAAAGGGTTTCAATGGCTAGGAATTGTTTGAGGATATTTTAATAGTTTGTTCATATTATATTAATAGTAAAACTCTTGGCCCATAGATGCCAGTTCAAATTAATAACGATCAATCTACCTCTTCTTTTTACAGTATTTCCATAAATACAGTGTGAAACCCAGGACGAGCAGTTCTATAGTCAAGTGTTGATTATTAATTTAACCCTTAGGAATCAAAAATGATTGCTGAAATACAAGTGGAATCTTCGAATGGATGCATAGAACTAATATTGTCACCAGAATCATTCATATCTCTCGACATGCGTTGAGAGAAAACCATTTTTGTTTGCACTTGGTGCACTGGGTGAGGACTGATCTACTGGTTTACTTTTGAGCAAATACAAACTTATCATGCCAAACCAACCGTGAAGACGCTTAGAACCATTGACCCTGTATTAATTAAGAGGGGAATTCCTCGAAGCAGTATTATTAGACCTTTATGTTTTCATGAAAAGCAGGGTGGTGGGAATTTTGATTGTGTTTTAAGGAGAAGTACAACTATAGGACCTCGAAGAGCGGGGTGGTGGGAATATTGATTGTGTTTTAAGGAGAAGTACAAGTATAGGACCACCAAGAGCGGGGTGGTGGGAATGTTGATTGTGTTTTAAGGAGAAGTACAACTATAGGACCACGAAGAGCGGGTTGGTGGGAATGTTGATTGTGTTTTAAAGAGAAGTACAACTATAGACAATTCCATGATAAGAAAATAATTTTGCTCTTACGACAGCTGGGTTGACGTACCGAAGGGCTCTGCTCAACAGCAACACAGGACAACGGTCGCACGTCAATTTATAAAACTCAGTAAGTAAGCTCGAGATAAAAGGGGTAAGAAACTAAGCTGAAAGTCATTTTTATGAACTCAAGGTGACTGGGGTTTTAGAAGGGGGTTGATTTTGGTATTCACAGCATAACGGGAAAATGGTGGCACATACATTTCGGAAACTAAGCTTTTACGTTCAAGTTAAAAAGGGGAAGATAATAAGCTGCAAATTAAGCACAGTTTGGTTTAGTTTCTTCCTCAGCCTCATCCATAAAGTAAATAAATCACTGAGTTAATGTTAAAGGAAAAATAGCACACGTAGACTAATTAACCACCTAAATCTCACTCAACACAAGACAAGTACGCACTGATCTAAAGAATAAAAAACATACACAACGCATAAATAAACTACCTCTCTTCAACAGTAATATGCTGCTAGGAATCACAGAGTAGCAGATTACGCGTCACATCTAAGGTAGGGAGCTAAATTCCGTCCCCGCACCTAATTTCGTCCCCCTAGAGATTTCCAGTTTGCACGGTTGGTAACTAATGTTTGGCCGCGTGCACACGCGTAGCCTCTTGTTGTGAGAGTTGGTTGTGTGCACCACGTTTAGTTTACGTGTACAAGGAAGATTCATTTTTCATGCTAAGCTGAGCAGAGCATTCAGATTAAGAGCATGTTATTCCTAGTGTGAGCACTGATATGTATAAAATATTGGACTGCGTTTCAGTTTCAGAAGGCGGTGAGAGACTGCAAGTGCAAGTAAAGCATTTAACATCCCACGAGCAACGCTGAAAGACTGTGGTGAAAAGAATACCAAGAAAACATTCTTCGTAAGTTGCTTTCAAGTAGTTCATTATAGGAAAAGTGTTTGGTAAGTTTAGAAAGGAGAAATATATTAAAATTAATTGCATTTTTCATAAAATTTGGTGAGGGGACGAAATTACGAACATATTTTTGGTAGTTTAATTCTGTATTTTAGACTTACGTCAAATGTTGACTACCTTAAGTTAGAACAGTTTCATTGTGACTTGCCCGAAAGTGGAGAATATATTTAGTAATATATTTCAATTTCTAGCCTTGTCCATAATATTCTTAATTTTCTATAAGCCCAAATATGCTAAGGAGATGAAGAATGGGCCCCCTACCTTGCTAGAGGGACACAGAAGGAAAATGAAGGGAGGCGACAAAGCGATGGCCGTTGCCGTCATTGTGTTTCCTCCCTGAGAAGGTATTTATGAAAGGAAAAGCTTCAATAGTTATTTTAATAACGCAGGGGTAAAAATGTCTCATCATAATACAAATACAAACTATATCATATTATTTCTAAATCACGAGGAATTATGGGTGTTTGAGACGGAGTATGTTCACTCCTTGTAGGTCCATAAGGACATAAGATCTATAGGCAACCTTCACCTCCTAACTCTAATCATAAGTGAAAGAGGAATAATGACAGTGTCAGTGAAAGGAAAATGAAAAGGTCACGGAGGTCATAAAAATGAATGACAGCCTAGGAATTGCAGCCTAATAATGTCGATGTTGGAAGTGAACAATATTTTACCAAAGGAGGTCAAATAGAAAAGATGAAAGCGAGGAGGGTGGAAACAGACACACAAATCGCCTATAGGCGTAAGCTCGAAAGACTTCCACCAGGTCTCTCCCGTGTCGTCTCAAAATATCCGAGTCTCAAAATATCTGTATTCCAGAGGACAGTTTAATAAGCCAGTTTGCTAGCTGACGACGAGTCTCAAAATATACAAATTAAATAGGACAATTTAACAAGCCAGTTTGCTACCTGACGATGAGTCTCAAAATATGCGAATTCCAGAGGAGAGTTTAACAAGCCAGTTTGCTAGTTGACGACGATTCTCAAAATATCCATAATTACAGAGGACAGATTAACAAGCTAGTTTGCTAGCTGACGACGAGTCTCAAAATATCCGAATTACTGAGGACAGTTTAACAAGCCAGTTTACTAGTGACGACGAGTCTCAAAATATCCGAATTCCAAAGGACAGTTTAACAAGCCAGTTTGCTAACTGACGACGAGTCTCAAAAATCCGAATTCCAGAGGACAGCTCAACAAGCCAGTTTGCTAGCTGACGACGAGTCTCAAAATAAAAATATCCGAATTCCAGAGGACAGCTTAACAAGCCAGTTTGCTAGCTGAAGACGCGTCCCAAAAATCCGAATTACATAGGACAGTTTAACAAGCTAGTTTGCTAGCTGACGACGGTCTCAAAATATCCGAATTACTGAGGTCAGTTTAACAAGCCAGTTTACTAGCTGAAGACGCGTCTCAAAAATCCGATTTTCAGAGGACAGTTTAACTAGCCAGTTTGATAGCTGACGACGCGTCTCAAAGTCCAAATCCCAGAGGACAGTTTAACAAGCCAGTTTGCTAGCTGACGGCGAGTCTCAAAATATCCGAATTTCAAATGGTGTTACTGTTTCAAAACACCCTCCATGTAGCCTAAACACTATTATTAAAATATGCACGCAATAATACAAAAATGTACGAAATGGTTCTCTGTTAGCACCAGCTGGGTCTGCGTTCCCTCTTCTAAAACGGGTACCTCAGTCTTGAGGTGTGCCTGCCGTATGGCGTCGCACAAACATAGGCCTATACGATGGGGGTCAGTAGAACTACGGATGCCAAAACACGCGCCTAGTCTCATGCAGGTATTGGTTTGTCAGATATGAACAACCTTGTTGTTTAGTCCTCAGCCCGAAGGCTGGTTGGATCCTCAACAGCTCCGCCATCAGCTGTCACAAATGGCCTAGGCATCACTGAAGAGGCGTACGAGGGAAATGAGGAGTGAGGTAGTTTCCCGTTGCTTTCCCCACCGAGGCAGAAGTTGCTATTACATATCAGTCTGCCAAGCCCACTGAAATGCATACACCAACCCTATGAGCAACATTTTCACACCATTCACAGCAGGGACTGGCTGCATAAGGAATGGCATTACTAGCATCACTCATACCTCAGCCACTTTCATATTGTCAAAGCCATGGATAAAGCTGAGACAGATCAATGAAAGTAACAATATTGCTCTAGCCTATACCAGAGGACATAGTGCACTGTAAACACTACGTCCTGCCAGCAAAGGCATGAACAACCTTGATCATTTACAAATTTTACTATGAATATGAAAATATTTACAATGAATGTTGCCACAGGTTCCAGTCCTTTTTGATGACGTAAGGCATTATTCTTAAAAAATTGATGTTTTCAGTTTCCTCGCATTTAGTTGTAGCCCTTTTGATTCCTTCGTCTAAAATGCAATATTTCTTTCGCTTTGAACTTTCGAGATTCTTGTCCATCCTATCTATTTGAAAACCATAAGTTCCAGCTTCCTTTTTGGTTTAAGAAGACACCAACTCATTGAAGTAGGGATGAGGTCTTTTAATTAGACAGTTAAATTTAGAATACCTTCCTTCAACGGCATTTTTGTTCGGTATTGGGCGAGTCGGCGGTGCGGTAAGGGGCACGCAGCTGTGATCTTGCATCCGAGAGATAGTGGGTTCGAACCGTACTGTCGGCAGCCCTGAAGATGGTTTTCCATGATTTCCCCTGTTCACACCAGGTAAATGCTGGGGCTGGACCTTAATCAAGGCCACGGTCGCTTCCTTCCCACTCCAAGCCCTTTCCAATCCCATCGTCACCTTAAGAACTATCTGAGTCAGTGCGACGTAAAGCACTATTGTATGTTTGTTCAGTATCGTTTCCATGAAAATTCCACAGCTCAAGTGGCATTTGTAGATTGTTCAGCGACTGGTCGTCGAAGTAATCGAAAAATTATTTCAAGTAAAAGGAATAATAATAATAATAATAATAATAATAATAATAATAATAATAATAATAATAATAATAAATTCACCCCCACCGTAGCGAAGACGGGACACTGAGCTAGTAAACTCAAAAACTGTTTGTTTCTAAAGCCCCTGTCTCCTACACTTATCGGATAGTTTGAGACTCATTGGCTTATTTGTCTCGGCTGCATATATTTTGTGGATATTTTGATACATTTCTCCGTCAATTTCATGTTCCGATATTTTGAGACTCGGATATTTTGAGACTGCTCCTCTTCAGGGGCCACACACCATTATTAGAAGCGTTGGGAAGTTTATGTTCTAAAGAGGTACACAATATGCAGGCAAATATGCCCTAAAACGAGCTAAATATGATCTAAGAAAGGTAAAATATAGCTTAAGCATTTTTTTTGCTAGGGGCTTTACGTCGCACCGACACAGATAGGTCTTATGGCGACGATGGGATAGGAAAGGCCTAGGAGTTGGAAGGAAGCGGCCGTGGCCTTAATTAATGTACAGCCCCAGCATTTGCCTGGTGTGAAAATGGGAAACCACGGAAAACCATCTTCAGGGCTGCCGATAGTGGGATTCGAACCTACTATCTCCCGGATGCAACCTCACAGCCGCGCGCCTCTACGCGCACGGCCAACTCGCCCGGTCTTAAGCATTTTAGGGATAGTTAGCAAATATTACAGTATTAGTAACATTAAACCTGCTAAAAAGTCATAAGTAATAATACAGCGGATACATTTAATGACAAAAACGGGCAAAGCTACAGTAGGTACGTTGAAACTTAATACATTCATTCAGTATCATACCCCAGAGGGGCAGTTCTCACTCTGTTTTCGATGAACGAACTAAAAGCGAAATATTAGCATGCTTTTCTGGTAACTGTACGCTGGTACAGAAGCTCATTCCACGAATCATGTCTTTTAAATATGCTATCAATCTGTTTCTGGAAAAAGAAAGAAAAATACATCTACTACAGTATTTTGAAATCTCGTGTTTGAAAATCGACGCATTTAACATGCACCTCGCTAAAAACGATGCCGCAATTTAAATAAAAATGCTCGAATTATAGCTTAATATGCTCGCATATCACTAAAATGAGCAAATATGACCAAAAAATATTAATGGCCTAAATATGCATTTATATGCAACAAGAAATTGCTTTAAATGGGGTCAGGGAACTATAATTCTCAGTTATTTTGTAGGTTTCGAGTAAATATTAAAGAAATATGGCTTTTCCTTAACATTCGAACCTTAATGATTAGTAAGTGGAAACAATGCCAGACATGGCTAAGGAACGCTGGTCGGTAACCAAGCGTCCAGTAATCCACAGGTCGGACTCTGAAGTACAGAGCACCTGGACAGTCACCCGCCTCTTACGACAGGCAGAAAATTGCTTTTTAGACGTTGTTCTACGTCGCACCGACACAGATCGGTTTTATGTCGACGATGGGAGAGGAAGGAGCTAGGAGTGGGAAGGAAGCGCCCGTGGCCTTCATTAAGGTACAGCCCCAGCATTCACCTGCTGTGAAAATGAGAAACCACGCAAAACCAGCTTTGGGGCTGCCGACAGTGGAGTTCGAACCCACTATCTCCCGAATGCAAGCAGACGGTTACGTAACCCAAGCTACATTATATAGGCTACTATACTCAATATTTCTTACATGATTACTAAAGACTAAGCTATAGCTACCGATTTGTAGGTGAACCTACCTCCTACCAGGAGCTGCAGCATCGATTCCTGGCCAGGTCAGGAATTTTTATGTGGATGTGAGGGCTAGTTCAAGCTCCACTCAGCCTATGTGAGGGTGGTTATGTTGGTATCTGACGATGAGATAGCAGCTCGGGTCTATAAAGCCAAGAATAACAGCCGATAGGATTCGTCACAATGACTATGCATCACCCCTTAATCTGTAGGCATTTGGGCTTGGCCTGAGCATCGGTCAATTGCTAGGCCAAAGTCTATCAAGCCTGTAACGCCATGGGCTTATTTCTTTTGATACTAATATATGGTTAGACACAACAACAGGCTTTTTAGACTGATTCCCACCAGGTGCAAGAAGATATTTAATGACTAGTTAATAAAATAAGGCGACGAATGGGCTACTTTATTTATTTATTTATTTATTTATTTACTTACCGAGCAAGTTGCCGAGCGGTTTGGGTCACGTAGCTGTCAGCTTGCATTCAGGAGATACTGGGTTCGAACCCCATTGTTGGTAGGTTTGAGAAGGTTTATGTGTGGTTTCCCATTTTCACACCAGGCAAATACTGGGGCTGTACCTTAATTAAGGCCATAGCCGCTTCCTTCCCATTCCTAGGCCTTTCCTATCCCATCGTCGCTATAAGACCTACCTGTATCGGTGCGACGTAAAAGCAACATGTAAAAATGTAGTTATTTAATTTATTTAATTATTTATTTAATAATCCTTCGTATACAACATGGTTTATTATCGGCCCCAGTTAGCGTACCTATCCTGCTTATTAGTAATATATCTGTCGAATAAACTAGTGTTTCAATAGACATGTATTACCGGGCGAGTTGGCCGTGCGCGTACAGGCGCGCGGCTGTGAGCTTGCATCCAGGAGATAGTAGGTTCGAATCCCACTATCGGCAGCCCTGAAGATGGTTTTCCGTGGTTTCCCATTTTCACACCAGGCAAATGCTGGGGCTGTACCTTAATTAAGGCCACGGCCGCTTCCTTCTAACTCCTAGGCCTTTCCTATCCCATCGTCGCCATAAGACCTATCAGTGTCGGTGCGACGTAAAGCCCCTAGCAAAAAAAAAGACATGTATTACGTTAATTATCTATTTTATATCACGTATATAAGTCAGATAGAGACTACAGCCATTTTAACCAAACAGAATGACACCAAATTAACATAAATTATATTTCTTACAAACGAACATAGCAACAATTAACCTATCTATTCACACACTATTGCCATTAGTTATCTACAGTATATAACCTACATAACTTTTTTCTTCTTCTTATTCTTCTTCTTCTTCTTCTCCTTCGTCATTTGTTTACCCTCCAGGGTCGGTTTTTTCCTCGGACTCAGCGAGGGATCCCACCTCTACCGCCTCAAGAGCAGTGTGCAGGAGCTTCCGACTCTGGATTGGGCGATATAACCGGGGAGGATGACAAATACCTCGCCCAGGCGACCTGCTATGCTGAACAGGGGCCTTGGTGGGGGATGGAAGTATTGGAAGGGATAGACACGGAAGAGGGAAGGAATCGGTCGTGGCCTTTAGTTAGGTACCATCCCGGCATTTGCCTGGGAGAGAAGTGGAAAAGCACGGAAAAGCACTCCCGGATGGCTGAGGAGGGAATAGAACTCGGGCTTCCAGGGGAGGCAGCTAATCACATTAACCAATACACCACAGAGGCGGACCTGCATAACTCTTCAAAGATTGAGATGGGCAACATTTTCGTTAACCATGGAGTACTTACAGCAATTCTGAAACTCAACATTAGTTGGTAAAGTAAACTCGTGTCATCCCGAGGTGGTGCAGCTCTTTTCTGGCACACCCCCAATGGAGGTGAACTGTATGTACCATTTAACTACATGGTGGAGAATACTCAATCATTCATGAATGATTTGCAATTAGGGCTGTCGTCCAGGTGGTAGATTTCCTATCAATTGTTTACCCACTGGGCGAGTTGGCCGTGTGGTTAGGGGCGGGCAGCTGTGAGCTTGCAATCGGGAGTAGTAGGTTTGAACCGCCCTACTGCCGGCAGACCTGAAGATGGTTTTCCGTGGTTTCCCACTTTCACACCAGGCAAATGTGTACCATAATTTAGGCTCCGGCCGCTTCCTCCCACTCCTAGGCTTTTCCTCTCCTATCGTCGCCATAAAACCTGTCTGTGTCCTTGCAACGTAAAATAAATTATAAAAAAGCAAAAGAAGTTTACCTGGCCTTTTCTTAAATGTTTTCAAAGAACATTTTCCTTGATCAGTTATTCCAATCCCTAACTCCCCGTTCTTTAAATGAATATTTACCCCAATTTGTCCTCTTGAATTCCAACTTTATGACCTTTCCTACTTTAAAAAGCTCCGCTGAAGCTTATTCGTCTACTAATGTCATTCCATGCTTTCTCTCGAGTGACAGCTTGGAACACACCACTTAGCCGAGCATCTCGTCTACTTACTCTGAAGTCTTCCTAGCTCCAAGTTTGCAACATTTTCCTAACACTTCTTCTCCTGCACTACTGCTCCTTTCCTTCTTCTTATTCTTAACCTGTTTACCCTCCAGGGTCGGATTTTTCCCTCGGACTTAGCGAGGGATCTCACCTCTACTACCTCAAGGGCAGTGTCCTGCAGCTACAGACTTGGGGTCGGGGCATACAACTGGGGAGGATGACCAGTACCTCGCCCAGGTGGCCTCACCTTCACCTGCTATGCTGATCAGGGGCCTTGTGGGGTGATGGGAAGATTGGAAGGGATAGAAAAGAAAGAGGGAAGGAAGCGGTCGTGGCCTTAAGTTAGGTATCATCCCGGCATTTGCCTGGAGGAGAAGTGGGGAACCAAGGAAAACCACTTCCAGGATGGCTGAGGTGGGAATCGAACCTACCTCTACTTAGTTGACCTCCCGAGGCTGAGTGGACCCCGTTCCAGCCCTCGTACCACTCTTCAAATTTCGTGGCAGAGCCGGGAATCGAACCCGGACCTCCGGGGGTGGCAGCTAATCACGCTAACCACTACACCACAGAGGCTGACTGCTCCTTTCCTTTGGATCTCAAACCTAGACTCTGGTTTTTACAAACAGCTCTGTTATGCACACCGCACAGCCTATATAAAAATTGAATGGGAAGCAGTTCTTGCTTGGCCGACTCGTTGGCTGAAAGGTCAGCGTACTGGCTTTCGGTTCAGAGGATCCCGGGTTTGATTCTCGGCCGCGTCGGGGATTTTAACCTTCATTGGTTAATTCCAATTGCCCTGGGCCTAGGTGTTTTTACTGTCCCCAACATCCCTGCAACTCACACACCACACTATCCTCCACCACATTGACACGCAGTTACCTACACATGGCAGATGCCGCCCACCCTCATCGGAGGGTCTGCCTTACAAGGGCTGCACTCAGCTAGAAATAGCCACACGAAATTATTATTCTTGCTTCAGGGGTCTTAAATGCTGCGCTTGACCTTAATGCAATACGAGGGTCAGCGACATTGAGGAATGATAGAAAGACCAGATTAACTGTTGCATTTACATTCTTGTACAAAAATTTCATATCATCCATCTGCCTTCGATACCCCAATTTCTTCATATAAAAATTTAGTAGTAAATCCTCGTATGATACCTTGAAGTGGTTAGTGCCTGTTGTTTTGGGATGCACCAATCTGACAAAAAATAAAAAAAAAAGTTTCTGAATTTGTTCAGTGGTTTTAAAAATTATGAATTTTGCAGCCCGTGTTCCAAATTTAGCTCGCATATAAGCTTTCTTTTTTTTTTCTATTTGCTTTACGTCGCACCGACGCATATAGTCTTAGGGCGACGATGGGACAGGAAAGGGCTAGGAGTGGGAAGGAAGCCTTCGTGGCATTAATTAAGGTACAGCCCCAGCATTTGCCTGGTGTGAAAATGGGAAACCACGGAAAACCATCTTCAGGGCTACCGACATCTACTATCTCCCGAATACTGGATACTGGCCGCACTTAAGTGACTGCAGCTATCGAGCTCGCGTATAGGAAGTTTCACCGTGCAATATCATTGTAAAAATGAATACGTGTATGAACAGAAACAATATGTTTTCGTATGGGAGGTGATTAACTTGAAAATGATCTTGTTATTTTTAAACACAATGTTTAAATCTCTGTAAGTTGCTTGTATATGTTACATCGTATGTTCGCGTGTGCGTGTGGGTCTTTTTGTTTTGTTATTTTGAGACTGGTGACTCTCATGAATGAAGAACAGTGACCACTAGAAGGATGAAAGCTGTGTGGAGCGACAAGTGGGCGGAGTGCAGTGTTTCAACCAACCTGCCAGCCTCCCTTTGTTTCCTTTCTGTCTGCTCACCTCCACTTAATAGAGCAAAAGAGAAACACAACCATGTCCCTTGCTCCAAATATAAAAAAAACATAAAAAGGAAAGAAAACCTTGCAGCTCGTCCCGTCCCAATTGGTCAAATGATCCGGCGCAAAGGGGCCCTTCTGTGTTCGACAGATAATAATGGCGGTTGGCCACGTGACGATGATAAATTGTTATCTGTCCTGCCAATCACAGCTGGCCTCTGGCTTTTGCAGTGTGGTCACTGGACCAAAAACAATTGCCGCACGCGTCCCGTCACTGACAAATATCTCGAGGTTGAAATGGAATGGCGCGATAATCAGCGATGAGTGAGGGAGATAGAGGTAGAGACAATCTCACCAGTGCTGCAATCTAGTGGCGTAGCTATCAAATCAATATTCGGTGATAGGGTAAGGCTATGGAATCAATCAACGGAAAGAGGGTCATATGTACAACAGATTAATGAATGTTGAGCTCATGGAAATCATTTGGAAAATTATGTTTTGCTCCCGTTCACCATACATAGTTCATTATGGTAATCCACAAACACATTTCCTGTTATAAAAGAAAATCAATTGATATTTATAATTGATGTCCACTTTAAAAATTGTGTTCTAATCACCAGATTGGAGATAATTGGTACATGTCCAATAATTGATTCCATTGATGTTAATGGTTTGTGTTAATGTGTAGGTGTTCATCAGGATTTTTTGTTTATATAATTCGTTCATTAAATATAGCAGCAAAAAGAGAACAGGGGTTAATCGATGTTTTAATTCTAGCATAGTGTAGTGTTAAAGTGTTTTTAATTTGTGATTACATATTACACGGGTCTATTCCAAAATTTGAACTCAGTTAACAAGCCAAAGCTTTGTGCAGTTATAACTTACAAAGAGAATGTTCTGTTAACTTCGTATGCATTTATTAAATTATTTTATAAATAGCAAACAACGCATTGTATGCAAACATATACATCATTCATAATAAAGTGTTCAAAAATATCTTGTATAAAATGATATACAGGTTGGTTTACCAATTAATATAACTTACTTCTGAAGATTTCATCAATAAGCCGTAGGTTTGTACTGTTATAACCTACAAAATTAATTTCGAGTGCACTAATTAAGTTATTTTATATACAGTACACAAACATTTTACGCGGTCATGTGCATTAGCCAATACAGGGTGTACAGAAATAAGTTGCACAGGGTGATTCATCATGAGTTACTGTCAGTTACGGAACTTATTTCTAAAGATTCTGTTAACAAGCCAAAGCTTTGTGCAGATGTAACCTACTAACTTAACGTATGCATTAGACATCGGAATGTGTACAAAAATATGTCGTATGTGGTGATTTACTATGAACTACCACCAATTAGAGATTTTATTTCTGAATTTATTTTGAAATAGAAATATACAAATACAGGTACATTTACAGAAATTTCTCTTCCCCTTAAATTGCTTTTTTTTCTTTAAGAGTTATAAACCAGATCAATTTTACTTAGACATGATTATAGTGCACAGTCTTCTGATATGGGTTAGAACAAATTTGTTACTGTCAATTCTGTCTCAGGTTCGTCTTTCTTTTGAAGATATGAAAGTGACTGAGGTACGAGCAATACTGGTAAATGCAAACAGTTCTTATTATGAATGTTGTGAAAGAGTACTAGGATTAGTTGGTGCTTACCTTTCAATAGGCATGGCAGACTGATATGTAATAGTACATTGCGGTTCAATGAAGAAAGAAACGGAAAAGCACTTCACTTCTCACTTCCCTTGCATGAATCTTTAGTGAAACCTAGGCTACCTGTAACAGCTATTGAGGATCTAACCAGCATTTATTTATGTTACCGTGTTTTAGTGGTAGGTAGAGGTGAAAGAAGGTGCGGGCGTGAACGGGTCTCAAACTACGGAATCAAAGTTAATGTAAAATTTAACAAGGTTATATTTTCTTTCCAAAATTCAGAAATAACAAGAATGGCAGGTACGGAGTAGCAAGGCAACGAAGTACAATTACAGTATTTACAGGATTTGGGCTTCGAGCCCTGAAAACACAATTCTTGAGCAACTAGCCCAACTTTACGATATACAAATTTCAACAACGGGGCAGAAGACCCCAATCAAACCCTGGAGCACTTGCTCCAAATTACACAGTAAAGCCTCCTCGAGGCATACAACACTCAGTTTTTTAAAAAAAGAGCCACTCGCTCTCAACTTTAAGCCTCTCCCAGGCCACACCAAACTCCACCTTCAAGCTGTCCTCAACGGACATAAACACAGGGGTAAAATACCCAATCTACTGAGGCCTATTAAGTGAGAAAAGGTTAATTATATGGCCTCTAAAATACCAACTTGAAAGGAGGCTCTCCGCACTCCTAATACACTTTATTTAAAACCTACTTGGCACTAGGCCGTTAATGCAAGGGCTAATCCCATACTACAGAGGTGACTTCAGAAAAGAACAATTTACATTATATTAACGAAGAATAGGTTGAGAAAAATAAGTTCACCTCAAAACAATATGATTGGGAGCTCGAGAGGGTTAAGCACTCTCTATCCCGATATGCAGTTTAAAAGATGAAATAGATACAAGTTTCTTTACATTTTAAGGAAGGTTACATAATGGAAAAAACTTCGGACCCGCCCCGAGAGTTAAACTGCTGGGCAAGCAAGAAAAGAAGAAATTAATCGGCCATTACCTGGTTGTTGACCGCTGCCGAAGAAAGAGGCGCTTCCCGCCCCCTGCTATGTACTTTACACACTGAAAGATGGAACAGAAGTGGCGCAGAGATCCAAAAATCAGCAGTTTATATACTCTCGCGGAAGGTTCTAGGCGTTAGGGGAATGAGAACACCCGCCCACAATCACTTTATTGGGTAGGATACAGCAACATATTCAAGTTGGGGGAAGATACCTCGGATTGGTCAGAAATAAATTGAAGAAATTCGGGATTGGATACATACAAAACAAGGGGAAAGAGAGGGGTATACAGCCAACTTAAACAATAACAGAAAGAAATTTAACAAAGAACAAACTTTTGAAATAAAAATTTCTCCAAAAAAAAGTTCTCTCACTCCGCACTAGGGTGCACTATTGTTGATCTTCAGTAGTGTCCTCTAGAAGAGAAAGTTCACACTTCTTACTACAAGCAAAACAAAAATACGTCGAAAATGACACAGTTCAAAAACTCCAAATTTTCCACGTAGTGACATCTTCTGAGAAAGTAGAAAATTAATACCATCAATAAAGTTCAGACTTCCTCCAGCAGAGGAGTTTCAATTGGCGCACCTTTTAAATTAGCGGCGTGGAGGTGTACCGCCCGGTACAGACCTCCCCCCCCAAAAGTACCTCCAGGGGTGACATATGAAATTTGTTTGAAAACCAGGTCCAAGTTTTGCTGTAGATATGGAGATTAATTGCCGAAAAATATATAAGATTTTCTTAATGTGGTTTGATTCAGTTTCAAAATTTGGTTGTTGCAGGTGAAGTAAAGTCTTTATGGTTGTAGAAGTGGAATTCAGAAGATAAACTTTTAATACTTGAAAGTGAAGAAAAATTTTGCAATGTCCACCAAATATTGCTGTTGAATTCCCAAGTGTAGTCATTGCTTATAGTAACTGTTCATGTAGTTGATGTTGATTAAGTTGGATGGCCAGACCGGCCGTTGCAGCTTGCGTCCAAAGGAGGCCGCTCGGACCCCTCAAGTACCCTGAGATACCGCTCGCCCGCACTATGAGGGGAGCAGTGGTGTTGAAACACGCCGCGCCCGCGGTGAAGATATACAGACTGCGGGCAAAAGCAGGTCGTGCGCCGCACATCAGCCTTGGCCGGCAGGAGAGCTCCGGCTCGCCGTGCACATGTCGTCCTCGCTGGGGTCGAGGGGGCCCGTCCTCAAACCCAGTCGCGGCACAGCGCCGCGCGGCTGCGGGGGCACTGAAACATTAAAACTAGGCGGCAGAATATTGTTGGACCATCATCTTTTTTTTTTGAGGGCACAGGCTTGGTTGAGAGGTAGAGGGGCCAGCGGCGTGCAGATATCCATGGCATTTAATAGAAGCAAGCCACAGTGTGTATAGCAGGAGACGGGAGCGTGGTAATGGCCGAGGTAAGGACAGAATGGCAGCTTAACGGTGCGGGGAGGGTTTACAAAAATACTTACATATGAAGAAAAAAAATTATAGAAGGGGCAGAATGCCTACAAATAGAAAACTAAAAAAAAAAATATAACCTTCATATTCCTTTCACGATTATATGAAGCAAGTTAACCCAGAAATTACACCGGTTTCACCTGTGACAGGTGAACCCTAAATATCCTCTCGGTGGCTGGATTACTTAATAACAACGTAACCGGCGTAAGAAAATCGAGAATGACACAAGGCCCATGAAATCTGGGGGCAAGCTTGCCCGCGGGAACGAAGTTCTTGACCATAACGTGGTCACCTACCTTCAAAGGGGTGGGTCTCCGTCCACGATCATACCTTTCCCTAACCTTTTCATGAGACACTTTAAGATTGGCTTTAGCCTTCTTTCAAAGATCTTTAATGACGTCCGGATCTATTGTCTCGGGTAGAATGTCACTCAGAGACCAGAGGTTAGAGAGCGGCGTGTTGGGAACAAACTTGAACATCAAAGAGGCTGGAGTAAATTTATGTGATTCATGAACCGCCGAATTCAAAGCAAAAGCTAACCAATGCAGGGACGTGTCCCACCTGGAATGATCTTCATGATGATAGGCAATAAGCGCGGACCTGAGATTACGATTAACCCGTTCAGCCAGAGATGGTTGAGGGTAATAAGCAGAAGTAGTTACATGAGAGATGGACAAGTCAAAGCAGAATTTACGAAATAAATTAGATGTAAAAGCCTTAGCATTGTCAGACACAATATATTGGCACGGACCGAAAGACGCAAAAATAGAATTTAGGCAAGTAATGGTGGACTGAGCGGTAGCCAGCTTAGTCGGAAATAACCAGGAAAATCTTGTAAAACCATCTACACATACAAAGATGAACTTGTTGGCGTTTCCCTTTGACTGGGGGAAGGGTCCTACATAATCAATATACAGGCGTTCCATGGGGCGCGACGCTTGATGCGAAGACAAAAGACCTACCTTGGTGGACATGGTGGGTTTACTGAGCAAACAAGGTTTACAAGCTTTTACAAGTTCACGGATTTCACCGTCCATACCTTTCCAAATGAACATTTCACGAATCTTCTCACGAGTTTTAAAGATTCCAAGATGCCCCCCTAATGGGGTCTCATGATAGTATTTGAAGATCATAGGCACAAGAACAGCTGGAACGACAACTTTCATCATCTTATCATGCCTCGAAGGGCAACATAGAACACCATTCCTCAGAACATAAGGGACAACATGTTCCCCAGAAGAAAGGGTTTCCATTATCGGAGCCAGCGTCGGATCTTCACGTTGGTATTTCTCGATATCCCTAAAGAGCATGGGAACATCTGTTAAGATAGCATTAACATCAGATAGTATGGACTCGGAAGGTGATGAACTATCGACCGGTTCATGGGTCTCGACGTCGTTGGAAAACATACGGCTGAGTCCATCAGCAACAATATTTTCGGTACCTCTGATATGCCTGACATCGAATTGGAAGGCAGAAATACGGATGGCCCAACGGGCTATACGACCAGTACGACGCGGCCTACCTAAGACCCAGCTTAAGGCTTGATTATCTGTCTCCAAGTCAAATTTGACGTGTTCCAGATAGAGACGGAACTTTTCTAAGGCGAATAAGACTGCCAAACCTTCGAGCTCATATATGGAGTATTTTGCTTCTTGAGCCGATAGAGTCCTAGATGCATAGGCGATGGGTCGCCTCCCTAGTTCGGTCTCTTGAAGAAGGACTGCAGCTACTGCTGACGACAACGCGTCCGTTTGGACGATGAATTTCTTTGAGAAATCAGGCATAGCAAGGACAGGGGCATTACAGAGAGCTAATTTCAGATCTTCAAAAGCGGCTTGTTGAGAAGGTCCCCACTCGAATTTGATGCCTTTCCTACGAAGCAGGTTCAAGGGCGCCGCTCTATTAGGGAAGTTAGGAATAAACTTCCTGAAGAAATTCACCATACCAATGAACCTGGCGATACCTTTAATGTCCTTGGGAGGTTTAAAATCACGGATGGCCTGTGTTCTAGAATGATCGACTGCTACACCATCAGGTGACACAATATGCCCTAGGAATGACATAGAGGGCTTAGCAAAGGCAACCTTGGACAACTTGACAGTTAACCCAGCCTTACGAAGGCGATCGAGAACTTCTCGCAGATGATCTAGATGTTCTTCAAAAGTTTCTGAAAATACGACGACATCATCCAAGTAGTGATATAAGTACTCAAATTTGATGTCGGAGAAGACCCTATCTAGTAGCCTAGTGAGTACAGCTGCTCCGGTGGGGAGCCCGAACGGCACGCGGTTGTATTCATACAAGTTCCAGTCCGTGGCAAACGCTGTAAGATGTTTAGACTCTTCGGCAAGGGGAATTTGATTATAGGCCTGATTCAAGTCCAAGATAGTAAAGAACTTGGCCTTACGAAACCATGAGAAACAAGAATGAAGGTCAGGAAGGGGCACAGATTGTAACACCACCTTCCGATTGAGAGCCCTATAATCAATGACAGGCCTGAAGCCTCCTTGGGGTTTCGGGACTAGAAAAATAGGTGACGAATACGCCGACTTAGAGGGCCTAATAATACCGTCCTTCAACATCTGATCGATGATTTCTTTCAGAGCCTTCATTTTAGGTGGAGATAGCCTATAAGGTGGAAAACGGACAGGAATTGAATCCGTGACCTCAATTTTGTATTCGATAAGGTCAGTAACACCAAGAGTATCAGAGAACACCTCGGGAAACGACTGACACAATTTCCGAATACTATCAGCCTGCTCCTCAGGTAGATGTCTAAGGTCTAACAACATCTCATCCTGGGTAGGCGCAATAGATGAACATGATACTGAATTATATTTCAATAAGGGAATTTTACAATTGGACGCAAACTTGAATGTGCACAACTTACTCTGAAGATCGAGCACCAGACCCGTGTGAGAAATGAAGTCCGTACCCAGTATGATGGGGCAAGACAAGTGCTTAGCCACAAACAGTTTGGTTTTCCATGTAAATTTAAAAATACGAATTTTGACCTGCAAAGAACCTAGAATTTCTAATGGGGATGAATTAGCCGAAACATATTGAACAGGAGAGGAGTCATAGTCCGGTAGTTTACAAACCGATTTCAATTTAGAATACCATTCAGCCGAAATAATCGAACAAACACTGCCTGAATCTAAGAGAGCTGTTACAGGTTCATTATTTAACTCAATCTTGAGAAAAGGAACCGGTGCGGGGGTATCCGCCGCAATCCTAAGACACTCCTTGGGGCATTCAAGGGATGGATTTGAAGATTGAAATTTCCCTGATTTTTCGCTCTGTTTACCCGGGGCTGAGTCTCGGGAAGATGGATTAATCGACTCAGCCGAAGGCACTAGTCACTTTATATTGTTGTTGGAAGTTGCACCAGAAGTTGAGCAGGAGGGGGTGCTATTCGAATTTTGACAATTCTTGGCGATATGTGAGAAAGCCCCACATTTAAAACAGCCTTGTGATGAACCAGCTCCATTCCTTGTCACACTAGATTTGAGCAATGGGCACTTGTTCCGAAGGTGGTCGGGCGACCCGCAAGCATAGCATTTACGGGGTGTGACTGGTCGGCGAGGTGGAGGCCGAGTATTACTAAAAGAAGGCGGGGTTCTTTCGCGACACGCAATGAATCGGCGTATCTAACTCCTTCCGCTGAGACGGCCAATGCTTCAAGTTCAGAGAAGGTTTGCGGGCACGCCGCGAAACACAAATATGATCTATAAGATGGTGAAATACCTTCCACAATGGCTTGTACAATCTGATCCTCAGGGAAGTGAAGAGCAAACACCCTAGTATAAAACTTAATGTCCTGTATGAAATCAGCCAAGTTTTCATCCAAGCGCTGTACACGATAATAGTACTTCTGAATCAGAGATGACCTCGCGCGAGCAGGAATAAAATTTGCAAGCAAGTGTGCATGAAAATCTTCAATAGATGACTGTTCGGCTATGGCTCTTACTATTTTGTCTGAGAGAATACCAGTTGCATAAGGATAAATTATTTGCAAAATTTGACACGGAGAAAGAGAAAAAACAAGGGCATGATCCTGAAATTCAACTAAAAATCTTAAAAATGAAATTACTTCACTGGTGGTATTAACTGAAAACTTAGAGATACCCCTGAGCAACATTGCCAATGGATGGGGCAAACTACTGAACCCAGGTGACATAGTCGGTAAAGGTTTAAGTGGCAAAGAAGTTAATTCAGAACGTACATTAGTCAATGAGTTACGACGTTCAGACTCGTTGTCTAATGGGGCAGAGATAGTTTGAGCAGCAACGGTTATCCTATTGACTTCTCCCTTAGGAGGCTCTTCCTCGCTCCCAGCATTCATCGTGGCGGGTTGATCAGTTTTGGGAGGAACTTCCCCAGTTAACAATTGAGTGACCTTGCTAGATAATTCAGAAATATTTTCAAGCAGCGCACTAGCTTCCTTCTTCTGAACGTCATTCAACTTTAGAGACAACAGATCGTTAACTCTATTTGAAAAATGAAACAGCCTAGCTTGCACACGCTTAATTTGATTAGGAGAAGGATCATTTTCATCAAAAAAACTAACTACAGAAGCTAGCCCAGTAGTATTCTCCGTGATCGTGGAAAGAGAGTCGTCAATTTCTTTCTCTCCCAAATTGGGGATGGAAATGGGCAAATCTAGGGATTCTCTAAGCTTGTTTGTGTCTACTGCAACCGTGCCTCCAGATTGTACATTTCTGATAGTTAACTCATAGATCAACTCCTCTTTGCGCAAGTAGTTAAGATGGAGAACATCGCGAGGGCCGGGCATGATGACAGAACAATTTTGAAAAAATCAAAAAAATTCCAGCAACTGAGAAAATGGTTAGAGTTCGGAACAGAACAATATTTAGCCGTCAAAAGGGGCTAAGGTGAGACCCATTCAACCACGCTCTGCTACCACTTGTTACCGTGTTTTAGTGGTAGGTAGAGGTGAAAGAAGGTGCGGGCGTGAACGGGTCTCAAACTACGGAATCAAAGTTAATGTAAAATTTAACAAGGTTATATTTTATTTCCAAAATTCAGAAATAACAAGAATGGCAGGTACGGAGTAGCAAGGCAACGAAGTACAATTACAGTATTTACAGGATTTGGGCTTCGAGCCCTGGAAACACAATTCTTGAGCAACTAGCCCAACTTTACGATATACAAATTTCAACAACGGGGAAGAAGACCCCAATCAAACCCTGGAGCACTTGCTCCAAATTACACAGTAAAGCCTCCTCGAGGCATACAACACTCAGTTTTCAAAAAAAGAGCCACTCGCTCTCAACTTTAAGCCTCTCCCAGGCCACACCAAACTCCACCTTCAAGCTGTCCTCAACGGACATAAACACAGGGGTAAAATACCCAATCTACTGAGGCCTATTAAGTGAGAAAAGGTTAATTATATGGCCTCTAAAATACCAACTTGAAAGGAGGCTCTCCGCACTCCTAATACACTTTATTTAAAACCTACTTGGCACTAGGCCGTTAATGCAAGGGCTAATCCCATACTACAGAGGTGACTTCAGGAAAGAACAATTTACATTATATTAACGAAGAATAGGTTGAGAAAAATAAGTTCACCTCAAAACAATATGATTGGGAGCTCGAGAGGGTTAAGCACTCTCTATCCCGATATGCAGTTTAAAAGATGAAATAGATACAAGTTTCTTTACATTTTAAGGAAGGTTACATAATGGAAAAAACTTCGGACCCGCCCCGAGAGTTAAACTGCTGGGCAAGCAAGAAAAGAAGAAATTAATCGGCCATTACCTGGTTGTTGACCGCTGCCGAAGAAAGAGGCGCTTCCCGCACCCTGCTATGTACTTTACACACTGAAAGATGGAACAGAAGTGGCGCAGAGATCCAAAAATCAGCAGTTTATATACACTCGCGGAAGGTTCTAGGCGTTAGGGGAATGAGAACACCCGCCCACAATCACTTTATTGGGTAGGATACAGCAACATATTCAAGTTGGGGGAAGATACCTCGGATTGGTCAGAAATAAATTGAAGAAATTCGGGATTGGATACATACAAAACAAGGGGAAAGAGAGGGGTATACAGCCAACTTAAACAATAACAGAAAGAAATTTAACAAAGAACAAACTTTTGAAATAAAAATTTCTCCAAAAAAAAAAGTTCTCTCACTCCGCACTAGGGTGCACTATTGTTGATCTTCAGTAGTGTCCTCTAGAAGAGAAAGTTCACACTTCTTACTACAAGCAAAACAAAAATACGTCGAAAATGACACAGTTCAAAAACTCCAAATTTTCCACGTAGTGACATCTTCTGAGAAAGTAGAAAATTAATACCATCAATAAAGTTCAGACTTCCTCCAGCAGAGGAGTTTCAATTGGCGCACCTTTTAAATTAGCGGCGTGGAAGTGTTCCGCCCGGTACAATTTAATTAGTATTTAATTTCAATTCCGTTAGTACGAACAAAACGTGACAGTTTCACGTCTTCAGGCCGTCACTAAACGTTGCGTACTCACGCACTATTCAGGTTAAAAATGTGTCGTGAATATTGTGTTAGGCTACACAATGCCGCAGACATATTACTCATAATAGGGATGTTAGATCTACGACTCTCCATAAAACGGTCGCATGACCTTTCTTGTATGTTGGGCTAAATATATGAATCTACAAGAGAGTCCAGTTCATAAAGAAGCATTTACGGATTATTATTATTATTATTATTATTATTATTATTATTATTATTATTATTATTATTATTATTATTATTATTATTATTATTAATTTTCTTATGGAAGCAGGGACAATGATTAATTTCGCTAAAACATAATGACGCCAACGTTTACACTACAATATGAAAACGGTTTCTGATTTGAGAAGTGAAATTATGTTATACTGTAGACCCTACTTTCTTTTTGAAAGATCACAAGTACTTTAGCGGAAGTTCGAAACACAATCACTTTGATGAACAACTAGTGACGATATCAATGAGCCATACATACAGAGATGGATCAAGGTCCAGTGAAACATGTCCTAAACAGCACCTCTATTTGCGACCGGTTTTTCCAAGAACCGGCTTAAAATCCAATACAAGCAATATATTCTGTTCCTCTTCTGTTCCATTTTACAATTAGGACGTTTACCATCATCTTTCAAGAAACCAAAATCATTGCAGTACTGGAGCCAGTTTAATAGCCCTAGCTGCCTCAAAGTTACAGGCTCTTACAGAATAGAATTGCTCCTGCAATTGAGCATGTGATTCCTGTCGAATAAGCTGAATTCTGCCCAAAACGTTATATCTGATCAAGTCGTTGCCTTAACTACGTTTCTAGAAACTGGCTTTGAGATGAAACTTAAGAGTGTCTCTGTTTTTCTGGACCTCTCAGCGGCGTATGATACCGTCTGGAGGATAGGACTTCTTCTCAAACTCATAAAGACAATTCCTTGTCTTAAAACAGCCACTCTCATCAACGATATATTGTGTAACAGGCTATTCCAAGTTCACAGTGAAAATGTCAGAAATAGGTTCTATTTACCCAATAATGGTCTACCACAGGGATCAGTTTTATCCCCTACACTATTTAACTTGTATATTCACAATCTGGCGGAAACGGTATCCCGTAAGTACATCTATGCGGACGATATAAATCTTACAGTCCAGAGTACCTCCTTTGAAGAAGCAGAGAATATTTCGAATGAAGATCTTGAGAAGCTAAATGTTTATTTCAGAAAGTGGCGACTTCGTCCAAATCCTTCCAAATCTGAAGTAACCATATTTCACCTTAACAACTTGCAGGCAAAATGCCAACCTAGAGTGATATTCGGGAACCAATATTTGAAATACAACAGCTGCCCTAAGTACTTACGAGTGATATTGGACAGAACACTGACTTACAGCCATCAAATTGAAAATAAACGGCTGCAAAACTAACAAGCCGTAATAACCTACTCAGTAGGTTAGCCGGAACATCATGGGGCGCTGATGTCAACACTCTCAGAATACTGCTTTGACTTTCGTATACCCTTCCGCTGAATACTGTGCGGGAATATGGTTGAACAGCTCCCATTGCCAACTGATTGGTATTCAACTCCGCCAGACAATGAGGACAATCTCTGGCACTCTTCACTGCGCTCCATCTCAGTGGCTGCGTGTACTGAGTAATATTGTTCTACCTCACATCAGGAGACAGCAAGCTCTTGTCCGTCTGTGGCGTAGAATAATGAAGAATAACGTTCTCCCATTCCACCATGACGTCAACCAAATCACTACATCCAGGTTGAAATCACGAAAACCAGCCTACAAGATCGTTATAAAACTTAATTCAATTCGGTTTGACCCCTAAAATATGTGGAAGGATGGGTGGTCGAAATCTCCACCTTATGGTCTGATTGAAATCCATGACCCCACCATAAAATTAACTGGATTTCATCTCCCTCGAGCTATCTGGTCACGACTGAACAGAATTCGATGTGGTATTGCCCGAACCGGTGCAACCTTACATCAGTGGGACTGGATAGACTCGCCTCGTTGTGACTGTGGATATGTAGTGCAAAACAGCAATCATATCGTACAGGAGTGGCCTCTACATATGTATCCTGAGTCCTTGGAAGATCTTCATGCAGCAAATCCAGAAGCAACTGAATGGATTAAATATCTACCAATCCATATTTAATGTTATTCTCCTTTTGGTCTTAATGCTGTAAATTGTAAGTATTGTACATATTCTTTTATTCTTACTGTCTTGTTTGCATCATGCGCTAACAATAACAAGAACCACCTCTCTAACGAACCAACATGAAAGCATTTTCTTGGTTTGATCCCTGGTAAAAGACCATATCCAGGGTTAAATCTACTTTATACAGTATGCATCTAAAGCTGAAAATGCGTCTATCTGTCTTCGGAAACATGACGGCAGCCTTGATCCTTTCGATATCAGACGCGTATTGATACGTAGTTAAATTCATTCTCCATCTTTACAAACCTCGCCGCCATAAAATGAACTTCAGTGTTGTTGCAATTCGTAGTGTTCCCAGCAGAAGCCCAGATGTCCATTGCCGCGAGTTTAACGAGACTGACACTCTTCCTCTTATTCTTGAGTTCTGCCAAAAAGGGGAGCTCTTAATTCCTCTCGAAATCATTAAGAGGGGAATTCGTCAAGGCAGTATCATTGGACCTTTATGTTTTCTTATATATAAAAATGATATGAGTAAAGAAGTGGAATCAGAGATAAGGCTTTTTGCGGATGACGTTATTCCGTATAGAGTAATAAATAAGTTACAAGATTGTGAGCAACTGTAAAGTAACTTCAACAATGTTGTGAGATGGACAGCAGGGAATGGTATGATGATAAATGGGGTCAAACGTCAGGTAGTGAGTTTCACTAATAGGAAAATTCCTCTCAGTTTTAATTATTGTGTTGATGGAGTGAAAGTTCCTTACGGAGATCATTGTAACTACTAGGTGTTGATATAAGGAAAGATCTTCATTGAGGTAATCACATAAATATGATTGTAAATAAAGCGTACAAAACATGGTTGTAATGGTGTTTAGAGGTTGTAATAAGGATGTAAAGGATAGAGCATATAGGTCTCTGGTAAGACCCCAACTAGAGTATGGTTGCAGTGTATGAGACCCTCACCAGATTTACTTTATTCAAGAACTGCAAACAATTCCTAAGAAAAGCAGCTCGAATTGTTCTGGGTGATTTCCGACAAAAGAGTAGCGTTACGAGAATGTTGCTAAATTTGGGCTGGGAAGACTTGGGAGAAAGGAGACGAGCTGCTCGACTAAGTGGTATGTTCCGAGTTGTCAGTGGAGAGATCGCGTAGGATGACATTAGTAGACGAATAAGTTTGACTGATATTTTCAAAAGTAGGAAAGATCACAATATGAAGATACAGTTGGAATTCAAGAGGACAAATTGGGGCAAATATTCCTTTATAGGAAGGGGGGTTAGGGGCCAATTTCTTTGCGATCATTTAAGAAAAGGCTAGGAAAACAACAGTTAGGGAACCTGCCACCTGGGCGACTGCCCTAACTGCAGATCAGTAATGATTGATTGATTGATTGATTGATTGATTGATTGATTGATTGATTGATTGATTGATTGATTGATTGATGAAACGACAGGCACCATACACTAAGAAGGCTTGCTGAATGCTTTAGAAATACAAAACAATTACAAGTGTATGAAGAAGTAACCTGTACGTCAACTGAATGTTCCAGCGAACATCATAGTCATTGATAGGAATTCCAACAAAGTCGTCATTATCGATCCAACAGTCAGATTTGAGCGAGTTGAAAAGCATTCCAAAGAGGTTGATACAGAAAAAAGGTAATACGAGCCTTGCCATCGTAACTTGGGAAACAAGTATAAAATTAACAACTAGGAAGTTATTGGTATGTTGTTTTGTGCGGGCTGAACAATCACAAACATCTCTGTGAATATATATATATATAGGCTATATATTGTTATTTGCTTTACGTCGCACCGACACAAATAGATCTTATGGAGACGATGAGCCAGGAAGGGGATAGGAGTGGGAAGGAATCGGCCGTGGCCTTAATTAAGGTACAGCCCCAGCATTTGCCTGGTGTAGAAATGGGAAACCACTGAAAACCATCTTCAGGGCTGCCGACAGTGGGGTTCGAACCCACGATCTCCCGAATACTGGATACTGGGCGCACTTAACGACTGCAGCTATCGAGCTTGGTGTGAATATTTTCAAAGGGTTTAGACTCCTTACTAATGCTCTAAAAGGAATGTCAACTGTGATTTTGAGAGATTCATTCCAAATTGTGCAAAGTGATCTGTATAATTTAAAAGTGGTTTGAATCAGTAGAATCCATCGAGGTGGTAGCTGCCCGAAATTATTTAATACTCTAACTTTAAAATATCCAACGGAAATCAATTACATGTATTTTAATTTCTTGTTGTCCTTGTAGGCCAGGCCCGCGGGGTAGGGGTAGTGTGCCTTCCTCTTACCGGGAGGGTCTGGGTTCAATTCCCGGCAAGGTCGGCGATTTTTACCTGCATGTGAGGGCCGGTTCGAGGTCCACTCAGCCTAATTGATTACCGTTGAGGAGTTATCAGATGGTGAGATAGCAGCCCCGGTCTAGAGAGCCAAGAATAATGGCCGAGACGATTCGGCGTCTGACCACACGACACCTCTCAATCTGCAGGCCTTCGAGACTGTTGCGCCATGGGGTTTGTTTTGGTTTGCTTTGGTTTTGTGGATTAATCAGTCCGCTGAACCTTCGTGGTTTCCTAGTATCAGGGCAGCTGTCCTAAGAGGATTTACTCCACTGCTACTATTCTGATTTTCGTAATTTCAGTTAACTTACATAATTGTTTAATGATGTAGTTAAATGTAAGTCTAACTTCGTCACAAATAGAGAAGAATTACGTAGTTACTTGCAATAGTAATTTCGTTTAGAAATTCTTCTTCTCCTTCTTTTTCTTAATCCGTTTACCGCTCAGGATTGACTTTTCCCTTGGACTCAGTGTAGGAACCCACCTCTATCCCTTCAAGGGCAGTGTCCTGAAGCGTGAGACTTTGGGTCGGGGAATACAATTGGGCAGATGGATCAGTACCTCGCCCAGGCGGCTTCACCTGCTATGCTGAACAGGAGCCTTGTGGGGAGATGGGAAGATTAGAAGGGACAGACAAGGAAGAGGGAAGGAATCGGCCTTGGCCTTAAGTTAGGTACCATCCCGACATTTGCCTGGAGGAGAAGTGGGAAACCACGGAAAACCTCTTCGAGGATAAGGAGAGAATCGAAAGCGGTCTACTCAGTTGACCTCCCGAGGCTGAGTCGACCCTTTTCCAGTCCACGCACCACGTTCCAAATTTCATGGCAGAGCTAGGAATCGAACCGGGCCTCCAGGAATGGCAGCTAATCACATTAACCACTAAACCACAGAGGAGGGCATTAAGAAATTATTTCTATTTTAAAACCCTCATGTTTTGGTGACTCTCACCGGTCCAAGTACGGTTTCGAAAGTATAGATGTATTCCATGGCTGAAAGTGTGTTAAAGAGAGAGAGAGAGAGAGAGAGAGAGCTCAAATGATTCTTTTTTTTTTTTTTTTTACAGGGCAGTCATACGTTGAGACCAGAATTGTGAACAGAGGTTGTATTAAACTTGAACCAATGTAAATAAATTACAGCTAATAATACTTCATGCGTTTAAATCTCATCTGGCCGCGCGTGTTAATGTGCCACGGCAGTGGAGCGAAACTCTGCATTCGGGAGGAAGGCGAGAGGGTTCGAACCACTCTGTCGGTTGTCCTACGAATGATTTTCTGCGGTTTCTCATTTTCGATTCCAGGCAAATGGTGGGACAGTTCCTATTCATGGGCCACGGATGATACCTTCCATCTCCTTACCCAATTTAATTCACCATCATTCATTTCATCGTCATGATCTCAACTGAGGTTGACATCAGAAAGGGCATTCAGCAGTAAAATCATGCCGTAAAAATATCATCTCACTTCATACCGTATCAGGAGACGGGGAGATGAACATACACAAGCAACTCGATTTGTTCTGAGTGATTTCCGACAAAAGAGTAGCGTTACGAAAATGTTGGAAAACTTGGGCTGGGAAGACTTGGGAGAAAGGAGACGAGCTGATCGACTAAGTGGTATGTTCCGAGCTGTCAGTGGAGAGATGGCGTGGAATGACATGAGTAGACGAATGAGTTTGAGTGGTGTTTTGAAAAGTAGGAAAGATCACAATATGAAGATAACTTTGGAATTCAAAAGGCCAAAGTGGGGGATAATTTCGTTTATAGGAAGAGGAGTTCGGGATTGGAGTAACTCACCAAGTGAGACGTTCAATAAATTTCCGAAACAATACTATACGCGCACTTTTTCTTGAGGCCGATTTTTACGGGGTGAGGAGCAAGGAGGGAGTGCTGCCAGTTCCGGTTATACCGCCAACTGGATGGAAATGAAATCTGAATTGAATCGATAATATGATCGATCGATATGAATTTTCTAAACATTTATTATCTTACGTCAACAATTGTGTCACACATACATTATTTAACATTATATAATATTTCTCAATGCGAATCTTGTTACTAGCATGAATTATATAGTTTGGCTTTGCTGTGTAAACAACAACAGTACTAGTTTACAAAGTGTACGCCAGATGTCGCACAGCGATGAATAAGTGATTCCTAGTTTGTGTTTCAAAGGTTGCCAATATGGATGTCGAAGATAACCGAGGTCTACCGATTCAGCACTAGGGAGCTCCGGGCTCAAGAAAAAGTGCGCGTATAGTACGTATTGAATCTGCCACCTGGGCGACTACCCTAAATGCAGATCTGTGGTGATTTATTGACAGCAGGCTCTTATAGTCTTATAGTAGTCACAATGTTAGTGACATCTTCAACAGAGTGACCACTTATAAATACCAGTGAGCAGGGTATGTATCCCGAAGAATAGGCAATAGATGGACCAAGATTGTTTTTGAAAGAAGTCCAAGAGACAGACCGAGCCCAAGAGGAAAGCCAACACATTGCTGGGATAAACATCTGAAAGATCACTGGAGTAAACTGGCAAAACACTGCTGAAGATCGCTGGTCTGGAAAAGACTACTAAACACGTATCTGAGTTCCAGACTTCAAGAGCCCATATTATTCACTGATGGAACTGGTTGACTGTGACTAATTATAATAGGACCTTTTACGTAGGGACTTCAAAAAGTAAGTTACACAAATCTTCCCACGATAAGACCATTGCGCAGCAAGTGTCATAACAGGTGCATCATAGTGTGTGAGGGAAATTGCATGTGAACTGGAAACGTACTCCAAAGTTGAAGTACGCAGTGCCATAAAGCGTAAAAGGCGTGGAGAATTAAAGAAAGGCGTTGACCTCATGCACGGCAATGCTACACCCCACACGGCGCTCACAACACAAGCTTTGCTTCAGCGTTCTCGATGGGAGGTATAGAAGCATCCTTCATACATTCCAGACCTTGCCCCATGCGATTCGCATCTTTTCGGCAAGCTGAAAGAACATCTACGGGGGAAAGAGATTTTCCAGTGATGTGGTAGTTCACATAGTAGTTCTCGAATGCCTCCGAGACCAGGGAGCGGATTTCTATCGTCGAGTAATTGAACGACTGGCAAAACGTTCAGAACGTTGCATACCAAGACTTCGTGGCTATGTTGAAAAATAGTGTCATGTATCTGTACCACTTTGTAATGTAATGCAGCATTCAATAAAAGTAACTTGGCCTGCATAATAATGTGTAACTTACTTTTAGAAGTCCCCTCGTAGGATTTCTTTCATCCTTTCTTACTCAGTTTACCATCCAGGGTCGATTTTTTCCTCGGACTCGGCGAGGGATCCTACCTCTACCGCCTCAAGGGCAATGTCCAGGAGCGTGAGGCACTGGGTTGGGGGGGATACAACTGGGTACCATCCCGGCTTGGAGGAGAAGTCAGAAACCACGGAAAACCACTTAGAGGATGGCTGAGGTAGGATCAAATCCCCCCCCCCCCCCCAGATTCTGTTGATCTCCCGAGGCTGAGAGGACCCCGTTCCAGTCCTCGTACCACTTTTCAAATTTCGTGGCAAAGCCGGGAATCGAACCCGGGACTCCACTGCACCACACCACAGACGTGGACCCCTCCTAGTATTACTACTTAACATTTTTTAATGCCCATCTCTTATAAGAGACCACCTCTCTAAAACACAAATTTTCGTGGAACCGTTGCTGGTCGCTTAATGCAATGACTCCAGATCTCGTTGTGAACTCGTTGGGTGCGGGTAATGGGAAAGGTGAAATATCGACCAGTGGGGAGGCGTGGATAAATAGAAAACTGACGAAACAAGCATTTAAGATATCAGAGTCGAACTGTGTTCGTGAAGACGAGACTGCTATACGGCATGTCTTTGTCCCCGCTGTTTTGGCACTGGTGACAGTAGAATGGGACGATTTCCTTATTCCTGTGTGTCGGAATGAGGGGACAGCATTGTAGCTAACAAAACCTGCCTCACGTGCACCATGTAATGTGGAAGGAATTGCGACATCACTCAGATACCCCGAGGAGCCAATACTGTGTGGCAATCTGACAAGATGGCAAAACAGAAAATAAACATGATTCTCCATCCAACCCTCTTTAGGCTAGAAACTAAGTGTGCTCAGAATGACACAAGGAGTATACAACCTAACAAAAGGAATGTTTATTTCAGTCTTCTGGGGAATTGAATACCCTCCTGGCGATACAGCCTTCTTATGCTATGGTTCGTCAGCATCACCTGATATTGGCCACCAAGGAAGAGATCTTACCATTCCCCAACCCCTCCTTATGGTACGTAATTTTCTACCTGTTGGATTGCATTCTGCATTACCACCCACATAATGAAGGAGTCATATTCGCCGCTACAGCATCTTGGACTCACCATTGTTTTTTTTTTTTTTTTTTTTTTTTTTTTTTACATCTTGCTTTACCTCGCACCGACACAGACAGGTCATATGGCGACGATAGGGCAGGAAAGGCCTAGGAGTGCCAAGGAACAGGCCGTGGCCTTAATTAAGGTACAGCCCCAGCATTTGCCTGGTGTGAAAATGGAAAACCACGAAAAATCATCTTCAGGTCTGCCGACAATGGGGTTCGAATCCTCAAATTCACGGCCAAACCGCCCGGTCACTTATATTTTGAGGGCAGTTCCAATGGTTAAAATTTTGCGGGAAATAATGTTTTAACACTTTGGTCTTATCTGAGAGTTTGTTTGTTTTGTTTTGATTTTTGCTTCTTGTTTAAAGTCTCACTAACACACCGAAAGTTTCCGGCGACGGAAGGATGGGAAAGGGCTAGGATTAGGAAGGTAGCGGCCGAGGCCTTAGTTGAGGTAGTGTAAAAATGGAAACCACGGAAAATCATCTTCAGGGCTGCCGATAGTGGAATTCGAACCCACTATCTCCCGAATGCAAGCTCACAGCTGCGCAACCCTAACCGCACAGCCAACTCTCTCGATAGCACTTTTATTACATTCAGATAGTAGGCTAATAATAGTAATGTTATTTGATTTACGTCCCACTAACTACTTTTACGGTCTTCGGAGACGCCGAGGTGCCGGAATTTAGTCCCGCAGGAGTTCTTTTACGTGCCAGTAAATCTACCGACACGAGGCTGTCGTATTCGAGCCCCTTCAAATACCACCGGACTAAGCCAGGAGCGAACCTACCAAGTTGGGGTTAGAAGGCCAGCGCCTTAACCGTCTGAGCCACTCAGCCCGGCATTTTCAGATAGAATAAATGCATTATTATTAATACTACCTCCTAGACGGTGGCGCTGTTTCTCAGGCCAGGAGATTTCTATCGGGGAAGGAGATGTGCGGTGAAGGTGGGAGGGTTGGCTGATGTGGACTATACTAGGAACTTTCCCGGCATTCGCCTTAGTGTAAAAAAAAAAAAAAAACATTCTCAGGATAGCCGACGATAGGGACCAGCCTCTCTCTATCCCGAATACAGAATCATAGAGCCACGGTAGAGCCGCGGCCACCACTTCTCTACACGGTTGGCCGGTCGGAGTGCAGAGCTGTTGGACCACGGACCAGCTGTGGCCATCTGTCGGCCGAGACCCAATCTGAATCCCCCAACCGCATTATTATACGAAGTATTTCTGTTAAAATGTTTGCATTTTAAGACATATTCAGGAGAACAGAATGGATTTGGTATTTGTTGGCACTGAAACTCTGAATACTTCCATCTGAAAGTCATAAATTTCATTGCAGTCATCAGAAAACTGACTGTATTTAAATACGCAGTGATCAAAATTAAGATATTCATAGTGAAGGCACAGATTATCGAACGTAACAGTTGACCTCCGGAGGCTGAGAGGACCCCGCTCCAGCCTTTGTACGACTTTTCAAATTTCGTGGCAGAGCCGGGAATCGAACCCGGGCGTCCGGGGTTGGTAGTTAATCACACTAACCACTACAGCACACAACAATGTGTTCTGTTGTTGCCGGTCACGTGCCCTAGAAATGGCTCCTCATTGGCTGAATTGATTCGTTAGGTCTTAGCCGATTCACCCCGTCGAATTTGGTACTTCCTTCTTTTATAATCCGTTTGCCCACCAGGCTTGGTTTTTCTCTCGGAATCAGCAAGGGATTGCGTGGGATACAGCTGGGTAGGAGAACCAGTACCTCGCCCAGGCGGCCTCACCTCCTATGCTGAACAGGGACCTTTTGGGGAGATAGGATCGGAAGATTGGAAGGGATATACAAGGGAGAGGGAAGAAAGCGACCGTGGCCTTAAGTTAGGTACCATCCCGGGATTTGCCTGGAGGAGAAGTGGGAAACCACGGAAAGTCACTTCGAGAATGGCTGAGGTGAGAATCGAAACCCTCTCTGGTCAGTTGACCTCCCGAGGCTGAGAGGAACCCGTTCCAGCCCTTGTACGACTTTTCAAATTTCGTGGCAGAGCCGGGAATCGAACCCGGGCGTCCGGGGTTGGTAGTTAATCACACTAACCACTACAGCACACAAGCGGACGGAATTTGGTACTTGTGGTTTTCAACATTCAGTTTGTCATGGACTTAGGCCGTCTTGGCAATTTCTTTTCATTTCATAATTATTATGGAGCTTCGGAGCTTCCTACCAACGTTTATGCATTCAATAATAATAATAATAATAATAATAATAATAATAATAATAATAATAATAATAATAATAATAATAATAATCTCAGTTTTAACTTTTTTGGATTTGGTCTACCTTTTGGAAATAAACTTCTCAATCGCGGTCTTACCAGAGACTTATATTTCCTCTCCATTACATCCTTAATAATAATAATGTTATTGCTTTACGTCCCACTAAATACTCTTTTACGGTTTTCGGAGACGCTGAGGTGCCGGAATTTAGTCCCGCGGGAGTTCTTTTGCGTGCTAGTAAATCTACCGACACGAGGCTGGCGTATTTGAGCACCTTAAAATACCACCGGACTGAGCCAGGATCGAACCTGCAAAGTTGGGGTCAGAAGGCCAGCGCCTTAACCGTCTGAGCCACTCAGCCCGGCCTTTTAAATCCTTACTACAACCCGTAAACATCTCAGAACCATATAAAGAGATCTGTAAATTTACACAATGCCATGTACTCATTATTTTAATAGTACTATATCGACAGGGTGGTAGTACTTTATGGGGAACACTGTAAGTACCTACGATCTGAAGATAGGGGGTTCAAACCCCACAGAGGTAGTCGGATTTTTGAAGGGCGAAATAAAGTCCATTCGACACTCCATGTCGTACGATGTCGACATATAAAAGATCTCTGGTGACACACTTTGTGTTTACGGGACAAAATTCATAAAATCTCAACCATAGACGACCAAGAGAGATTCGGTTTACTCCGTCTGCCATCTAGTGGACTAGGCCTAGATTAAAGCGGAACGTCGAAATTGACGAACAGACTGCTAGATGGCGTCATATTAAAATGTCTGCACACAGTAGCCAAGGCCACGATTTATTCTAATCTGAGTGTTTCGGACGAAGGGTAGTGTTATGAAAATGTTGCAAACCTCGAGCTGGGAAGACTTGGGGGTAAGGAGACGTGATGCACGACTATATAGTATGTTTCGAGCTGTCAGTGGAGAGATTGCGTGGAATGACGTAAATGGAAGAATAAGCTTGAGCGGAGCTTTCAAATGTAGGACAGATCATAATATGAAGATAAAGTTGGAATTCAAGAGGATAAAATGGGGCAAATATTAATTTATAAGACGAGGAGTTAAATTATCAAGGGAACTATTCGATAAATATCCGAGTTCTTTGACAACGGTTAATAATAAAGCTAGGTAAACGATTGATAGGGAATCTGCCACTCTGGCGATAGTCCTGAATGCAGATGATTGATTGATTGATTGATTGATTGATTGATTGATTGATTGATTGATTGATTGATTGATTGATTGATTGATTGATTGATTGATTGTTCTTGAACGAACGGGCGAGTTGGCCGTGCGGTACGGGTTTTCCGTGGTTTCCCCATTTTCACACCAGGCAAATGCTGAGCTGTACCTTAATTAAGTCCGCGGCCGCTCCCTTCCCCCACCTAGGCCTTTCCTATCCCATCGTCGCCGTATCTGTGTCGGTGCGACGTAAAGCCAACAGTAAAAGAGATTCTTGAACGACGTTTACGTAGGTATGTTTGTATGTGCATGATGTAATGTTCAGGGCTAGGATTTTGATGACATGTCACCTTTTAATTGGTTCACAACAGACATTGCTAACTTGTACAGAAATCCTGATCACAGTTCCCACATTGTAGAAATGATAATTTATTAGGACATTTTTGCCATTTTGTATTTTAATGTCATTTTCTAAAACTATACATCATTCCTTGGTGATTTTATGGAATTTATTATCCCATTTTATACTTTTTGAGTCATTTTCTTACGTGTTTGAAGATTTGGAAGAATTTACGCTTGCGGCATTGGATATTATTTGAACTTTAAGTGACGATTAATACGGAGACTTGAGAGTCTTCACAACGCTTTGTCAATCTGGGGACTAAAGAAATTTTGTTCACTAGTTACTTCTTGGAAATATACACAATCCAGGAGAGACATCTCCAGTTGGTCTTTTTCGTGAACAGTCGAAAATTTCTTCTGAAGACCCGGAGCAAAGTTGTCTGCGAAACGTAAAGAATTTCATCTTGTTTTTTACATGGCAAAAGACCATAAGCTTATTATAATGTCTATAACATAAATATGGGAGACATGGAGTGGAATTTGTAAATTCATTGTAAAATTTCATTTACAATTATTTTACTAATTTTTTGTCGTCATTTTATAGATCACCTTTTAAACATTTTTAGGTCATCAAAATTCTGGTCCTGGTAATAGGTATATATACGAATTTGGCCGTAATTTTACACGATGTTCAACAGCGCCTGGCAAAGTCGTGTTACGTATGTCTTCGTGGCAAACACTATTTCTAAATGTGCTTTAAAGAGAGGGAAGAAGAGCGTGTAATACCAA
Organism: Anabrus simplex; assembly: GCF_040414725.1. Classification (NCBI taxonomy): domain Eukaryota; kingdom Metazoa; phylum Arthropoda; class Insecta; order Orthoptera; family Tettigoniidae; genus Anabrus; species Anabrus simplex. The sequence continues at coordinate 98,910,314 of NC_090267.1, read as the reverse complement.
CCCTGGGGTTAAGCGTGTGTTACCGTGGAGGGAGTATTTACCGTAGAATCTTCTTTAAATCACCACCAAGTGAATGAGAGAAAAAAGTTTAGAATCACATCCACACACACACTCGAGGCTAGCGACAATGCGCGGGCTGCGTCATTGTGAGCTGCGAAAGAAAGGGCGTAGGCAGGCTGCATCATTATCTCAGCCGGTTCAAAGCTGCAGGCATCTGTTGGAAATTAAGTAAACTGGAGGGTTGCAGTGGAGGGGGTTAAACCTGTTAGCATAGAAAGCCTCCTGACCGTGAACAGCAGCGCCCCGGCACATTTCATGGCGGACTGACTACCAATGTGCCTGCTGTCAGGGCCAGCAGCGCTCTCATTAAATATTTATGTCCACATTAATACCTTCACTCAAAATAATTGTAATGTTTGCCAATTACATATTCGGGATATACCTGGGAGTAGGTAAACCATGATGTTCGTTGTTACATATTCACTGGTAGTGTTAAAGCGCAAGGTGGCCCATCAACAACGTCTCTGAGGTGTTCTCCGCCAGGTGGCCATGATCGTCAGATCACTACTGATCTGCATTTAGGGCAGTCGCCCAGGTGGCAGATTCCCTATCTGTTGTTTTCCTAGCCTTTTCTTAAATGATTGCAAAGAAATTGGAAATTTATTGAACATCTCCCTTGGTAAGTTATTCCAGTCCCTAACTCCCCTTCCTATAAACTAATATTTGCCCCAGTTTGTTCTCTTGATCTTTCTTACTTTTAAAGACACCATCCAAACTTATTCGTCTACTGACGTCCTCCCACGCCATCTCTCCACTGACAGCTCGGAACATACCACTTAGTCGAGCAGCTCGTCTCCTTTCTCCCAAGTCTTCCCAGACCAAACTTTGCAACATTTTTGTAACGCTGCCCTTTTGTCGGAAATCGCCCAGAACAAATCGAGCTGTTTTTCTTTGGATTCTTTCGAGTCCCGTGGTAGGAAAAGGAATCACGATCAAGATGGTGTTGCCCTGCAGGGTAAGAGAAATGGTGGTATACCTTGATTATGACGGGACGGTGCCGATTTCAATGCTGAAAACATTTCTTACCAGACAAAGTAGGGGACCTCGTACTAGGAAAAACGTAAAATAAACAATGTCCTCAATTGTGTTGTAAGTTGAAGGGCTAAAGGGCCCAGAAAGGTTTAAAATTGTAAGTCTTGGATGGCACTATCTATCCTTTTTTTTTTTTTGCTAGTTGCTTACGTCGCACCGACACAGATAGGTCTTATGGCGACGATGGGATGGGAAATGCCTAGCAAGTGGAAGGATGCGGCCGTGGCCTTAATTGAGGTACAGCCCCGGCATTTGCCTGGTGTGAAAATGGGAGACTACGGAAAACCATATTCAGGGCTGCCGACAGTGGGGCTCGAACGCACGGTCTCCCGATTACTGGATACTGGCCGCACTGCAGCTATCGAGCTCGGTCACTATCTCTCCAAGAAAACATATTTTGAAACTCACTTCCGGCCTAAATGCAGTTCCGAAAAAACATCCACAAATAGTTTGTTTCCTTTTTTATTCAAATCCTAGTCAAATTAATTTATTAACATAATTCTTTCTGTAATGTATTCTTTGGTTTAATACCCCGGGGAGTTTTTTTTAAATTTTTGAATAATGTTCACACCGAATGTAGTTATAAGGGCTTAAGTGAAACTGTGCATTGACTCACATTAGCGCTCGTAACGGTAGAAAAAGGCAAACTACTAATCTATTCGACCGGATGACGATGATTAAGAAACGGATTGCAATTTTTAGCAATAAATAAATATATTCTCATACTATCTAAAATTCGTAAGTAGTATAATGGGAGAGTTCGGCGGCCACCACCACCACCACCACCACCCGGGAGGCCTTTCCAGGGGCCCGGTGGTGGTGGTGGCCGCCGAACTCTCCCATTATACTACTTTCGTAGCTCATATCCCTAGGATGTTTTCAACATTGAATTGCTTGCCTGAAGGGCTACAACTCAGGATTTTCACCTAATGTCCTGCTGCCCCCCAAACTTCTGGCGGTTTAACCAAATGTCGCGCTGTTGAGAAATTACCCCGATTTTGTCTTGATTTGTCACTGATAACATTATCATGAAAATATAATACATTTTCTCTCATAAAGACGTGGCGCAATTGGAAATATTGAATCTAACCATAGTGTACGTCAGTGACACGCATACAGCAATGTGCAATTCTAACTGTAATGTTAAAAATGTAAATAATAAACAAGGCCCGAACTTTGATGACGTATTGAATGCTGAAAAATGGCCTATAAAATGACCTAAAAATCCTCTAGAAAGACAATGCACGAGAAAATGGCCGAAGAATATGAAGAAAAATAAATATTTACCCAAAATACTCAATATTTACATTTTTTGAACTCGTAATGGAGTGAATAAGTGTCATCAGTAATAATATCAGTCTCTGTGGTGAAGTGGTTAGTGTGATTAGTTGCCACCCCCGCAGATTCGGGTGGTACGAGGACTGGAACGAGGTCCACTCAGCCTCGGGAGGACAAATCAGTAGAGGGGAGTTCGATTCCCACCTCAGCCATCCTTGAAGTGGTTTACCACTTCTTCGCCAGGTAAATGCTGGGATGGTACCTAACTTAAGGCAATCTCTGTTTGCTTCCCTGTTGCTTGCCTAACCCTTCAATTATTCCCACCCCCACAAGGCCCCTGTTCATCATGGTCGGTGAGGCCGCCTGGGCGTGCTACTGGTCCTCTATCCGAGTTGTACGCCCGACCGAATGCATCACGCTCCAGGACGCTGCCACAATCCTCTATTTGTAACTAGTTTAGTGGTCTCGTTTAGTTCTGTATCTCTCATCTTTAAATCGTTGGAAACTGAGTCTAACTATCGTCGTCTTGGTTTCCCTCTACTTCTCTTACCCTCCATAACAGATTGCATTATATTCCTAAGTAACCTATCCTCCTCCATTCGCATCACATGGCCCCACCACTGAAGTCGGTTTATGCGTACAGTTTCATCCATCGATTAATTCTTAACTTAGTCTTTATTTCCTCATTCCGGCTACCGTCCTACCATTGTTCTTATCTGTTTGTACCAGCAATCATTCTCGCTACTTTCATGACTGTTACTTCTACCTTATGAATAAGATAACCTGAGTTCACCCAGCTTTAACTTCCATAAAGCAAAGTTGGTCTTAAAACAGACCGATGTGAAGACTGTGTTAGTCCGGGCTCTGACTTCCTTCTTACAGAATACTGTTGATCGCAACTGCGAGTTCACTACATTAGCTTAACTGCACCTTGAAACAATCTCACTTACTACACTACCATGCTGGGAGAACACACATTATAAATACTTGAAATCATCTACCTGTTCCGGCTTTGTTATAATAATAATAATAATAATAATAATAATAATAATAATAATAATAATAATAATAATAATAATAATAATAATAATAATAATGAGCCCCCGTGGCTCAGACGACAGCGTGTCGGCCTCTCACCGCTGGATACCGTGGTTCAAATCCCGGTCTATCCACGTGAGATTTGTGCTGGACAAAGCAGAGGCGGGACAGGTTTTTCTCCGGGTACTCCGGTTTTCCCTGTTCATTCCAGCAACACTCTCCATTCTCATTTCATAGCATCTATCAGTCATTAATAAATCACTTTCTGAGTGGCGACCCCATCGTACTAATAGCCTATATCTGCTTCATTCATTCCACCCCTGACCCGGTCAATGACTGGAAAACAGGTTGTAGGTTTTCATTTCAATAATAATAATAATAATAATAATAATAATAATAATAATAATAATAATAATAATAATAATAATAATAATAATAATAATAATAATAATAATAATAATAATAATAATAATAATAATAATAATAATGTAACTTTTGTAGGTAAACACAAGAAAATCTGCTTCATAATTGACATATTATGCCCTCATACTCACAACCTCCAATCAACACATACAGAGAAGATTTCCAAATACACAGATCTGGCCACAGACATAAAAACTATCTGGAAACTCAACAATGTTATCATAATTCCAGTAGTGATTTGATGTAATGGTATTATACCAAAGACACTACACAGGGTCAGTGAAGCTCTTAATCTCCACCCTCTCACTTACAGAGAATTACAAAAAGCAGCACTCCTGGTCACTTGCCGTACAGCAAGGAAGTTTATGGGCATGAACCATCCACCATATACGGAGAACTAATGAAAATCGTCCACTAATAATTTTGACTATTTATGTATAGTAAATATCTCATAAATACCTATCAAATTTATTTGTCAGCAATGTAAGCATGTACCGAGTCCGGGCCCGCGGTGTAGGGGCAACGCGTCCGCCTGTCACCCGGCGGCCAAGGGTTCGATTACCGGCTGGGTCAGAAGTTTTAAATTGTAAATGAGTAATATCCCTGGCCTGGGGACTGGGTGTTTGTGTCTGCTTAACGTTCCTTTCCTCACATTTAGCACACTACACTTCCTCCATTCCAATTATTCGCAGGTTCATATCACATGGTGCAAGTGGGGGAAAAGATCTCTATAGGTCGACGCCCCGAGCAAATAGCATTAATAAAAAGTATTTACCGATATGTATGAAGCATATGTGCGTTTGCATTAAAGGGTGCTTCTTCCATGTACATTGTACCGAAGAAGATCATAATGCCAATTATAAAATTGTGTATTATATGTAATAAAATAATAAAATAATAATAATAATAACAATAATAACAATAATAATAATAATAATAATAATAATAATAATAATAATAATAATAATAATAATAATAATAATAATAATAATAATACAGGCAAAATACCTGATCGTATATACGTCGTCCTTATTAAATTATTATACAATCTCTGCAGTCCACTAATATTCTGGATATCGCGTGTTTGTCGCGAAATGCGTGTTGCTGAATAGTAAATCTTTTATCTGTTTCCCTTTCCATTTCAGACATTTCTTGGAAAGGTAGGAAAAAATCTGTAGAAATAATGTCTTCGCGGATTTTGAAATACACTAAGTTCTTTCGATGAATAGCTTTGAAAACCTACAACCTGTTTTCCAGTCGGTGACCGGGTCAGGGATGGAAAGGCCTAGGAATGGGAAGGAAGCGGCCGTGGCCTTAATTAAGGTACAACCCCAGCATTTGCCTGGAGTGAAAATGGGAAACCACGAAAAACCATCTTCAGGGCTGACGACAGTGGGGTTGGAACCCACTATCTCCCGGATGCGAGTTCACAGCTGCGCGCCCCTAACCGCACGGCCATCTCGCCCGATTTTCCACTTCCTTTCACTCTCCCCATCATAAGTGTATTTTCTGAAAACAAACAAATACTTGTTTCTTTATTTATAAAGAATATTCAAATACCAATTTTCATGATTGTAACATTTTCTGCTTTTGAGATATAAGTATCTTCATAAAAGCAATACATCTCCTTCACTTCACCCCTGCTTAAGTGGCCTCTCCGGTAACAAAGGAGAATCCAAATACCAATCTTCGCGTCTGTGACAGCTTTAGATTTTGAGATATAAGTATCCTCATAAAAAGAATACAACCCCTTTTATCAGTCCTTCGTACAAACCTTCTTAAGTGGATTTTCCAAAAAAAATTACCTGTTTCTTTGTTTTTAGAAGGAGATTTCAAATACTACTTTTTACGTCCATGACAACTTTAGTTTTTGATATATGTGTCCTAATACAAATAATTCAAATGTTTGCAATTCCTTCTTACCCCCTTTAGTAGATTTTCCGAAAACAAAACAATACGTGTTTCTTTATTTTTAAAGGAGATTCCAAATACAAATTTTCACGTCTGTAACATCTTCACTACGGTATTTGATATATGAGTACAGTATATTCATAAAAATAATTCAACTCTTCCTTCACTTCTTTTCGTCCCCCAATAAGTGGATTTTCGAAAACACAAAGGTCGTTTTTCCTTACTTTTAAAGGAGATACCAAGTATAAATGTTCACATCTGTAACATCTTCAGTTTTTGAGATATCATAATCCTAAGTTTTAAAATTCAACCCCATTTACAGTCCTTTTTACCTCCCCCCCGTAAGTGGTGTTTCCAAAAGCAAAAATGCATGTTTCTTTATCTTTAAAGGTAACTGCTAGTCCATACATACGTACATACATACATACATACATACATACTGTCACCTTTTCCGGGGTCGCTCAGTCGGCGGAGCGAGAGTCTCAAAGGGTGAAACGTTCGCAGGGTCAACTTTACTGTTTCGGGACAGACCTTCCGAATTATTTTTATTTGCAGGCCTATAGGTGACTGGATAGGTGACACAGCATGAAAAAATGGGAACAATATAACAATAACATTTATTAAACAAACAACAGACTGGACAATGCAGATGAGAAAAGAAAAAGAAACTATTTACACAAATACAACTGAAATTGACTGCTTCTGAACTGTAACGTGAATATATATATACTACATGCTTATAGGTTCCATTTGATTCAACCCGTCTTCATTTAAACACCATCCGAAATCGTGCTTCAGGTCAAATCCTCGATTTACGGAACTGTAACATTGGACCAATCATAATGTTAGTGACAATGTCGTTATGACCAATAGTGCTACATTAGATCATTAAATTATACAATATTCCCTTGAAGGAAAAATTCTTTACCAATTTTCCTGCCTCTTCATATAAGTTCTGGGCAAATCCCCATCAATTTATTCACTAATCCAGCATGACTGTTTGGAAAATAATTCGATAAATTTTCTGGAAATTTCCTTTACCAATTTTGGAGAATTCTGCAATATTTCCATTTCAAAAATTCTTTCACAATACTCAGAAAATTCGTTTACAAAATACTTGGAAAATCTTTGAACATTATCGTAAGAAAATCCTCTCAACATTACATGGAAAATTCTTTACAATTTCATTGGAAAATTCATTTAACATCAATTTGGAAATTTATTAACAATTAATATAGAAATTCTTTGACATTTAATTTGAAAATTCTTTGGCAAGTTTCCCCTCCTTCACAGATTACGTTTGACTGTATTCTTTTATTGACAGTTTTAAACGATTATTCACTTACTAATTTACTGTGGATAGATAGCAGAGTATCATGTAGCGAAACGCGCAACCAACGTAAACTAAAAAACTCCATTTGACAATAAACCACTAGAAAAATCAATAAAGAATTAACACTTGTTGAAACACATGGATAAGCTGTCACACAATTACACAATCTCCCCCAGTTATTTATCAGAAGATTATATCATAGTATCAAGTTTATCATTATTATTATTATGATTATTATTATTATTATATCTCCCTTCAGAATTAGGTTGAAGACCCTCGCAATATTTGCAGATAATAGCAATGAATCACCATGACCTGCGATGAACGACCAAAATAGGATGAATAAAAACATAGAAGAAACAATCATCACCACTATCAGTTAGGGATACATCGAAGAATGCTCTCATAACCTCAGGGAAACGAAAAAAGCAAATTATTGAGTCATTACTTTACACGATAAGTTGTTGAGCGAAAGTATATTATTATCCCCTGAATAATTTACCATATCACCATAAATCACAATGTCCTTACGACTAACATGTACTCTCGCAATCGTCGCTCACATTTAATTCTCAACAACCAGTTTAAATTATTCCGACTCATTATTATAATATCCCTGATTATTATTCCTAAACGCATCATCTCGATGAGCTGCCTAATGTTCACAGCTATCACCCTCCCTTCTAAGGTGAGAATTACTTCACAAGTCACTTCTTTACCAAACCTTCGATTTAATTATTGCTTTAACATAATCCGATAATTTATTATTATAGTCATGATTTTTAATGAAGTCGTACATCTTCCGTATTATTATTATTATTATTATTATTATTATTATTATTATTATTATTATTATTATTATTATTAGTCTTCATTCCCCGTAATTCATTTCGAAGACCTTAATTGCACGTAACCTTGTGAAAATCACTAACAACTGGGGGTATCAATTACTGAATCAACACAGCAATATTCCGAGAAATGCACAAAATGAAATCAATGAATCAATGAATCAATGGCTACTCTAGCATTACCACAACTTTAATACTACATCTCTGACTAATCTACGTTTCAATATATAAGAATACAATCCAACTAGCAATCTACTGAAAGAGAAGAAAATGTAACATGGGTACTTATTATTCCGATGTAAATCTCCGGCGTCTTGAATGTGGGTGTAGATGTAGGATCCTCCTCTGGATTAGGGCGGGTTGTAGATGAACAAATGCATCGTGCTGGCTCACACACGTCGGCTTAACACATCGGGATTCCTGTGTAGTCAAACGGCGTAGAATCACTCCAGCGGTGTTTTAGAGTTCCCCAGGATTTCCTTCTTGGTCGGTCCATGATGACGGCTCGCTTTTGTTGATATTGCTGAAACTAAAATTAATTATTAAAATTTGATCCACACTCGTTGTAGACTAACAGTTTGCCTTACAGTACTTAACTGGTGCAATGATGTACACTGTGGTTCATCCCTACAGAAGGCTTCAAATCTTGACCTCATTTATCAGTTTACAGCACTTCGTTGAGGGGTCGGAATCTCGAATAGTCCACTATATTACTGTTGAAAATGATGTTCCTCGGCCAGGCTTATTCTCGAAGATTCCATTTCAATGATAAGCTCCCCTCATAATTCCTAATAGAACATTCAATAAATTTCTGCGGCAAAACTTGACGTAACGTCTTATACTGACAGTCCGTGGTTTGGAAACTTCCACCCAGGCAAATGTGCGGCAATGATATATCGCACTAGGCTGATCCGTCTAAACAGAAAATTAAATTGGCACACTCGAATTCCATAATCGTCGTGCAGTACTATCTCGTAGTCAACTAGTTCCTTCAACGGCTTTAGTAGTGACCATCATCCTCTATCTGTCCTTCAGCCTTACTAAAACCGCACTGTTCCTCTTCTTTCCAGAATGATTCTCTGACTATCGAACAGCTTCACTAATTCTCATTGGTCGTTAGCTATTCTACACCCTTCCAGGCCTCGAATGGAAGACCCGCGCATAAGAATGCCTCCACATAACTGGGTAAACACCCACGGATGAGACTAGAGTAAGGGAGGGGGCTCGACTTGCCTAACGAGCTTCGAACCGATCCCATTCCTACTTTCTGTGCTGGCCGCGGCAGCTCGAGCACTTGGGGAGTGGTTACGTTCGAAGGAAAGAAAAAAAACAAATATTTAAGATGGAGCCTTATGTAATCTGAAAGTAGGATTCTCTGGGTTCAACTGTCTAATGGATACTGCTTAGCACTGCTACAAATGACAAGAGGCATATAACTGGGGGTTTACAAATTTATTCAAAATATGGTATAATAAAAAATACAACCCTATACAATGAATTTCCCGCATACGGGAGGGAGAGAAAATAATTAACACTTTAAAATTCGACTCGCCTATGGGCGTCATCTGCACGACTGAGGTTTAGCGACCACTACCGTCTATCTTTCCCTCATTAGTTCATACCTTTGTTGATTTTTTTTATATTCTGTCGATCACACCGTGAGATGAGCTGATGTCCCTACACCTATTAACTTTTTTCTTAGCACGTTATTAACCGGTTCCTGCGCTACATGATTACCATATTAAAGATATATTTACTTAATACATATACAAAACACACATACCATTAGCTAAAATCCCCCCCCCCGGACTTCCCGTATCTGGCACCAAGACAATACAACGTTGAACATAGGTTCTGTTTGAATTCAAAATGAATGCACGTTAAATATTACACACACACAGATATATACACGTCATGCATAAAGGAGGCCATTCCTGTAAGAAAAACATGGTCATCAGTATCTTCTGCCTCAGCCCATCTGACCTGGGCTCGAACATATGACTCCGACCGAGAGGTGCATTCCTGAAAGAAAAATCCCTAACTAGCTACGGTCTCATACCATCGGATATTGGGGGAGATCCATATTCATTTATTAATTACCTTCTACATTACCGTGATATTATCATTGACAGAAGTGTCTTAGCTGAACTAGTTAAAAACAACGAGCAATTACGGGGGAGATCCACAGCCTCAAGCCTTGACTATAATAGCCCAGCGGGCCGCTCTGTCGCGAAGGACGAGAAGCGAACACCCACAAAAAAGGAAGGGGACGGTCATTCACTGTCCTGCACCATCCCTCATTCATTAGCTACGCCGGATTCTTGACTCCTCTCAATTTCAATGGCCAGCCCTCCTTTTCGGAGACACATATCTCTGGCCTACTTCATTTGTTTATCCATCTTACCTCAGAATTCTCAAGAAAGACTCATTTATTCTATACATTCTCCTCGTAGAGCGATCACTTCTGAATCATCTCATGATAAAACTATCTGGGCATTCGGCCCTCTCATTACGTCTCATATCGCATATCTTCTTTCCTTGGGCATAGGACTCTCATGATTCCTTAATTCCACGTCCTTATTTTCCTCACTCACCGCCCAGAGTTATGCATATATTTATATTTCTACCACACATAAGACTCTGGCTTCCCTGGATCTCAGCCGGTTGCATACAAAAAAACATTCCATACATTTCTGGTTAAATAATCAAGAATCACGGGAAACTCGCGAACTGTCCCTCACTATTATACCTAAAATAACATATTTTTATGCACCCCTCTCGGTCAGGATTTCTTCTCTCTTGTTGTACATGCACTTATTATGTGTGTAAGTTACGCATGCATCGTCTGATTGACCCATGAGTTTCCCCAACAGATACGATAGCCATGTTGGACATTAACTAGCGCCTTTGGACATGGTTTTCCCTGCTCAATTATTATTGTTCCAGCCACCCCTAGGGGAACTCAATTATTCTCCTATCCTTGTCTCCCTTACTTGCTAGGATATACTACATATTACTAAGAATAACCCCTCACGATAAACTAATCATTAAGGAGGAAACAAATGGGTTGTCCGGGGAGTTAGCTTTCCTTGAATCTTACGTTAACATGATCAAAAACAATAAAATTTCCATATCAGGACATGCATTATTTACAACATTTAGGTATTACAGAGGAGAGCTTATCCTACTACCGGTTCTACATTAACTTGCTAAGATATATTGACATCACTCATCTATTTGGTGGCCGTGGTTTTCCCTTCCACGGGAGACCCATGGCGGAGTTCACTGCTGCATGACCTCGGCACTGGAAACGGGCGTGCTGTCCATCACTCCTGGTCCATACAAGTCTGACATCCTGGAAATCTCGTTCACAGCTGAAATCTCAGAGTAATCTACATGTGTAACACTTCACCACTCGTCATACGCCTTCTGTTCACCGTGACACGAACACAGAGTTTACACCACGAACAAGCAGGTCATGCTAATCATAGCGAGCGCGTTCACAGTATGAATCGGGAAGCTCACAACACTTGAGCACGCTGACTTAGAGTAGCAATTTGGGTGATACCAATTTACTAAAATCACGGACTCATTTAGGCCGGCATTGTACATAGCCGAAGTCGCTACTCGTTTATAAACTCTACTCACAGCTTATTTACTGACACGCGGCACAGAGACATTCGCCTAGGCTCGCTTGGCTTCCCGTCCGCACTTCACAAAAGCTTCGTATTTCACGGCCGCGACGGACACAATAGCACCGTCTTAATATGCGGTCAGTAGGGTTCTGACTGTAAAACTGGGGCACAACGTGACACAATGTCCCCTCTCAACGACCCGCTAGGAACTGTCTTCAGCGAGGGTCAGCTCAGCTTTTTTTAAAAAAAATTTTGCTACTTGTTTTACGTCGCACCGACACAGATAGGTCTTATGGCGACGATGCTCAGCTTTTATGGTATACGCACCGGAAGATAATGAGCGTAAACGATTCACGGCTCATTAAGGACAGCAGCTCCTTTGATCCCAGGAATTCAGAACACTTAAATGGTGCATATTGTAACCCTCTCTTTACTCTCTTATTTGAACCAGGCGTGTTCTCCCGACGATCGGCAGATTCTCCGTAATTCGCTTGCCGCTTTTAATTATTCCATGAGCGTCATCTGGGGGGTGGAGTCAATTTGAGCCCGACTCTTAGCTTGGGGGACGCTTTCTCGTTCACATGCGTTTGCACTCTGTGAAATCTGGACATCTGGTGACCTCCTTTCTTCCCCTGAATAAAGTATTACATGTTTTTAGTCTGGGATATGCAGAAAATTCAGCTCTATTGATTGGTGTGTCTCACATAATTTTCCCATGTCTGGATCAAAATATCTTATTATCTTTACGCGCCAAAATTCGACGTTGGCACTCGTGAAACGTGCAGAAAAACCGGAAGTTCCTTCTGTTAGTTTGGATCCCTGGCAGAATAGGCCACACCTCAGGGCGTGTTTGACTACTCCAGCATCGCGTCATCTCTCCAACTCTCTCTGCAAGTTTAGAGGGACCTTTTGCGGGGGCTTGGCTACTGCTCAGTCTTCCCTTTGTTTTCCAGGCGCTCTTTCGCTGGTTCCGTTCTGGCCGGGCGCCGCTCGATCCCCATCGCCCATACTACTACCAATGACGCGACCTTTAGAAGTGATTTTAATGAGGTAGAAGGGCACCTATAATTCCAATGAGCTGTACAGGACACTGTACGGTTTCAATACATACATAGATACATACACACATACATACATACATACATACATACATACATACATACATACATACATACATGCATGCATACATACATACATACATACATACATACATACATACATACATACATACATACTGTCCCCTTCAAAGTTGGCCTACAATGAATGTTTTATTGTGTGTGAAATAAGAGGCTCTCATTCCTTTGCTAAGGGTGATATATTTCAAGTCCAGTCTTATACGGTCGTGTTCGCTTGCATAAAACCGGTTTTTACCAGCCGGGGGAGAGATATTGATTTTTTCAGCCGATCAGTCAGCTGTACCAAGTAACGAAATGGAAACTTTTAAGGGTAAGCAAATGTGCAGCGCGTGTGGAATATTCTGGAGAATGTAATATCGACAATTGTAGTAACATGTCAGGTGTAAGAACGACGTCCAATTACGAGAAGATATGGTGACACACCCACCTGGGAAACGCTTATATACTCGTGTTGTACGAAGAAACGCTCTCTTATACTTTGACATTTGGACCCTGTAATACGCCAGTACTTTAGTCTACGATATTCTAACTCTGATACGCTCCGACATTATAGTATTCGACGAGAAGAGCAGATTTTCGAGGGCTAAGTTACGTACTGTTCTTCCATAAATTCAACATGGTTGTGTGTGGAACACAGACTAAAATGATGTGTTAGTTTCAGCTTTCACCTTATCAAGACAGAAGAGGACCGCAGCGTGTTCTATGAAATTCGCCAGGATGTTTCAACTACCATTTGAAGAAGAATCCTACGTGATTTCTGATCTGGACTTGGCTGTCATCATGATGAATTAAGATGTAGGCAAGATCTAACATGGGGAGATAGCGACAGGAGCAGATGACCATCGACATGTCAACGAACAGTTCCAGAACATCGACGTAGATCCACTTTCATCAGACATTTAAGTGCCGGTTTATAATGTTTTTCCTGTTCATCTTTGTAGAAATAATACTTATTCATTATGGTAGTATTTCTAATAGATTCGTAAAGTTTGATGATATTTCCATTCTTCTTTCACATGGCTAATGGTAGAGTTGTTACGTTGTGAGTGTATGAGTTATTGGATTCTATCAGAGTAGTTAGACTGTGTGTGTCTTCTAATATGACTCTAAATGTCCCAACCAATAGCTTAGTGTATTATTTAAAAATAATTGTCCTCACCGACAAATGATAATTATTTTTGAGATTATTTTAAAATATTGAACTCGGGACAGATTTACAGCATATCTTTGATGTTGAATTTCAGTGTAAATTTCATCTCACTTATTTCGTAGGATTTTATGCGAGTTTGTACCATCTGATTTATTGTCGAACTCAGATTTACGCGGAAATAATATCCAGCACTACTACTACTACTACTACTACTACTACTACTACTACTACTAATAATAATAATAATTGTAGCTCGGGTTAAACGAAAGATTAAGTGTCATGAGTTTAAATGTTACTTGTTCTTATAGTGAAATGTTGATATGTGCTCAATTAAGTAGGATATGAGCCTGGCATACGGCGGAATCCTGACGGATCAATTATTGAATTTATTTGGGAAGTATGTGTTGGTAAACCATGACTTCTGCAAATGTTGGAGCACGTGTTAAATGATGTGTGTAAGATTTAAAGTAATAATAATCTTATCGTGACTCATGAACCACAGGCTCGATGTGTTAATGTTTGACCTGTATAATGTTCGTGTTTGTAGTCGACAATTCTTCTAAATATTAAACCGCTGATATTTTTATGACGAACGTTGTGAGAACTTTATTATCTCTGAATAAGTGATCACCCATGTTTTATCACATTTCTGTGAGGGTCGTGAGTAGATATTTGGCCGATACCGTCATCTTAAGATTCCATGAGCAAATGATAATAATAAAAATTTAATATTCAAATTCTAGAATCCGCCTGTAATATATGTAAATAATATTTGTGTGTCATTTGCGTGAATGTGGAGCGAGTGTTGTAGTGATTTACATTGTTCTGTGATTTATTGAAATGTGGTTCTGACCTGGCCACGTGTTCACCATGTTGGGCTCAGGTTAGGATGTTTTAATTTATGTGAACTTAAACCTTTAGTGAATTTTATTTAAAATTTACGTTGAGGCAACATTACGGTACCCGACACAAATGAATAAGTGTGTGTTGTTTCATTAGTGAGGACAAAGTTTCCCATATTTGTAAAGATTTTAAAGGTCATTTTTAAGGCGTCAGATAATAATTAACTAATATCACGTGTTATTTAGTGAAATATTGAAGGAGTTTCGCGGAAATAATAATTATGAGAATGCAACTTAATGATAATAAGTCTGAAATAGATATGCTTTAATTAAAATTTTTGTAATAAATATTTTCGAAGCACAGTTCAATGGAACTCATACTGGATATTTTTCTTTTTTGCTAGTTGCTTTACGTCGCACCGACACAGATAGGTCTTATGGCGACGATGGGACAGGAAAGGGCTAGGAGTGGGAAGGAAGCGGCCGTGGCCTTAATTAAGGTACAGCCCCAGCATTTGTCTGGTATGAAAATGGGAAACCACGGAAAACCATTATCAGGGCTGCCGACAGTGGGATTCGAACCTACTATCTCCCGAATACTGGATACTGGCCGCACTTACGCGACTGCAGCTATCGATCATACTGGATAGAGGATGTAGTGTAAATGAAACTTATCCACGAGTAGGACGACTTTGTTATATTATTTCTGACAGATTTTGTGAAGTCAATAAATTAATTTATTTAGAGAATGTAAAGTTTTTTTGGTGAGAGTGTAGGTATTATCACGAAAGCACATAATTGTCTAGGATAGCCTAGGATGGCATAGGATCGTTTAAGAGCCATGAAAGCTCAATGATCTTTATTTTTCTCTTAACTTGTAAATAATTTCACCATTATTAAGAGGTGAACCTCACAGCATAAATTTAATTTCTTTATTTAAGCCAGATATAGGCTAATAACAATTTGTTATGCTTTCCAGTTAAAATTCAGCTTCGAAAGGGTTGGAGAACGATAGTGTTATATCTCAGGCAACTCGCAGACAAGAAGTTTGAGTAAAAAGCCATCAAGATTTGGTTGTCAAAATTGGTTAATTTTGTGTTTCAATGCTAGTTTATAAATAAATGTCAAACCTGTTTTAAAAACGTGTTTTCATTATTGTCGTCAGTACTTGTATCATTCCTGCCTTTTCAAAAGCAATCAAAGCCAGACAGCGAGCTGTCCACGCCTGCGACTTTCGTTCTCCAGCTTAGCCTACCGGGAATAATGGGGGCAATATATACATACACACTGTAGCAGTAAAATAGCCCGACTTTATGAATTAATTTTAAAGTTAGCACGAAGTAGTTCTCAGGGCAATACTTGGTGATTTATAGCTAGGGCTTGGTACAAGAGGCAGGGTCCTAACTGCGAGAAAAATTTAATTAGATTGAATAATATTTTTTTATTCAGAAAATGCATTTTATTGATAGTCGCTGTCTTCAACATCGCCTTTTGATGACCCGTGCTCCCAGTGCACCAGGATGAACGGGACTGGAATATGTTCAACAAGTTGCCAATATTACCTTGAGATAAGGCCGGAACACTTTCGACGTTCTGGACGATCTCCGACGTTCTACGACGTTCTCCGACAATCTCCGACGATCTCCGACGATGTTGCGGGGTAATTACTCGTCGCATTGACCGCGAAGTCCTGCTAAAAATATTAAAATAATTTGGAGTTGATTTGAAACTCTTGGCATTAATTAGAGCCACACTGACTGATACAAAATCCAAGGCGAAGTTCCACGGATTTCTCTCGCATTCCTTCGACATCAAAACAGGAGTCCGACAAAGCGATGGGCTATCCCCGACACTCTTCAACTGCGTTCCATACCTCCTTGGAGTTCGAGTTTTAGGGTTTTAATTTTCCCCTGTACGGAATTCTCAATTTCCTTGACCTCCTTTTCTAAGTCGGTCTTAACTTCTGCTACATCGCGACAGATACGAGTAATCTGCGTGTGACACTATCTAGTTGTGTCTTGACACGTTTATCGGCCTCCACTTGCTGAGTTTTCAGCAGAGTAATTTCGTTTCCTAACTTCACGAAATTATTTTTAACAGATTCATGAAGTTTGTCTTGAATAGAAGCCATTTTGGTTTGCGCAAGAGATAGTTGAGCATGGGACTCTTGAAATTCTCCCTTTAAGTTTTCTACTTCTTTAAGGACCTCCTGAGAAGAAGGGAAAGCAATTTTTAAGTCTTCCGCTACTTGTAATTTGATGTTTGTTTAATGGTCTCTAAGTCATGTGTTAATTTTTCATTTATTTCCGCAAACGCAGAATCCATTATTATCTTAGACTCTTTAAATCGTTTCTCAATTTCGGCACCTGCATTATTGAGCCTACGTTCCAAATTATTATTTACTTCTGTAAACGTTTTATCAACATACTCGGTTAATTTTACAATGTTAGCCTCATTAGCCTCCCTAAGTTGACCTACACTAGCATTAGTGGCCTCATTAGCTTCTCGAAGTTGAGTCATATTGGCACCTAAAGTATTATTAGTGGGATCAATACGACTTCCTAATGCAGCATTAGACTCTGCAATCTTACGCCCTAAATTAGTGTTACTTTCTGTGATCCTGTCATTTAGACTGACTTTTAAAGCCGCAATAGCAGCTAGTATATTCTCCATATTAATATCGTTATTGTCACAAAATGCAGAAAACCGAGTTCGATAGCTGCAGTCGCTTAAGTGAGGCCAGTATCCAGTATTCGGGAGATAGTAGGTTCGAACCGCACTGTCGGTAGCCCTGAAGATGGTTTTCCGTGGTTTCCCATTTCCACACCAGGCAAGGGCTGGGGCTGTGCCTTAATTAAGGCCACGGCTGCTTCCTTCCCACTCCTAGCCCTTTCCTGTCCCGTCGTCGCCATAAGACCTATCTGTGTCGGTGCGACGTACAGCAACTAGCAAAAAAAATGCAGAAAATACAATCATTCAATTTATACTAAAATCACCATTATTGTCCAATGGTAAAGTTCAATAGTTTACTAACACAAATATTAAACACTTATATGAGACTGCGCATAAATCAAATATTGTGCCTGAAATGTTTATGTACGAAAAAATAATCATCACTTGTGTCATAAAAAGTAGTCAGAGTTCTGTGCCATGAGTTCAAGATTTTATCAAAGTCATTGAATTGAACTTGGTAAAATTTAAAGTATTCACTGAACCGAAGTTAAAGCTTAAAGTATTCACTTCTATTTGAACTTGAAAGTAAAGATATCACTGATTTCATCAGAGTTAATTATTGTCACTTTGTACTCTCTTTAATCGGGCCCCAACGTAATGGGTGCCACTTTACTATTCACTACCTTCTCTCTGAAACAGGAACGCCCGTACTTCAGTTTTGCGGAGAGCATGGATAACGCCAAGGCGTGCACGGTTCATGCTTTAGAGAGTACGAGAGAAGAGTAGTGAAACGAGTTCATATTTAAATTGGAACTTGCGGTTTATTACAAAAATGCATAGAAATTATATCACGTTTTACAGAAGAATAGTTTGAATGTCCTTGAAGATGTGTTGAAGGCGTCGTTCTGCGGCGTCGGCGTCGTCTCCCGTCGTCGGCGCCGGCGTCGTCCCACGTCGTCTAAGTCGTCCCACGTTGTCGGTGTCGACCCACGGCCGTTGTCATCCCTTGATGTTGAAGGAGACTCGAACTTGGGGCGGTCGTCTGATGATAGTGCAGCGTGGAATAGTTGTTGAGTTTTGTATTCCACTAAGTCCCATGAAAGGAGCAGAGAAATGTAAAACTTTCGCAGAGAATGGAGTCGTACGCTTTCCTGAAGTCCACAAAGACAGACACATACTTCTTGGACCTTAGTGTACAATATCTGATGATCGTTTTCAGATTTTGGATCTGTTCGGCTGTTGAACGACCTTTTCTGAACTCTCCTTGGTATTCACCTATTTGATGTTCGACGTGTGCTTCCAAACGCTCCAGGATGGCAAGTGATAGAATGTTGTAAGTCACGGGTAGCAAAGATATTCCTCTGTAGTTCTTGATGTTCTTCATGTGGCCTTTCTTGTGTAATGGATGGATCAAAGCTATTTTCCAATCTCCGGGTAGGGTGTCCTTGCTCCAAATTTCTTCTATTTGCTTTTGCAAGATATCAAGTGATTCCTCTGGGGCATATTTCAATAGTTCTGCTACTACTGAGTCTTCCCCCGGCGCATTGTTATTTTTGAGACGGGAAATGTGGCGCTTGATTTCATCTTTGTCGGCTGGTCTGGAATCTGGGTACCTGAGTAAGGGTTCCTTGGTCTCAATGGGGCTTTGCGGTTTAGAGCAATTGAGTAAATTCTTGAAGTGGTCTGCCAGAATGCTACACTTTTCTTCATCTGATGTCGCCAGTGTGCCGTACTTTCGCTCAGAGCATAGAGATGGTGGTTTATAGCCAGTGAGATTGCGTTTGAAGGCTCTGTAATACTCTCTGCTTTCATTCTTCCTAAACTTTTGTTCTATCTTTGTATTATTATTATTATTATCACTCACCTGTATTATTATTATTATCATTATTGTGACTATTATTAGTGTTTGATTCAATTCTAAAATCTGATTTCGCTATGTATTAATTAATTAATTAATTATCGCTTGCCTTATGGTATTTAATTTATTATGTATATTATGTATATATGTGTGTATGTTAGCATCAAAAGAATGTAAAGTGAGAATTACTGCCTAATATTGGATATGGACATATGATTTGTGATACTACCGTTCAAAACATTGCAACATATGTTGCAATATTCCTACCGTTACTGTCGAGTCATCGCTCCGTCATTGTGTGCATTTAGCGATGAACTCATATTTAGAGAACACCTAGATCGCCTTAGGATTTTTCACCACAACCTGTAACAGTTTATGTTGGGTGCGCTTGACTTTATTGCTATTTTGAGAGATTACGTATGTGTGACAACTAGTGTCTATATATACAAGGACCAGTCTTCTATAGAGTGAGCGAGATGGATGGAGCCTTGGTCGATGGATAGTCATATGGAGAGTAAGGCCAGAGTCAGTCACATGGATGGAGCTTTGGTCGATGGATAGTCATTTGGATGGAGAGGCCACAGTCGGTCAGTCAGTTGGATAGTTCAGTTGCTTGGAAGCAGTTCGTTGGAAGGAGAAGAATGGAAAGACTTGCCATGAAGTCAATTGGAGTCAATTGGAAGGAGACGAATGGGGAACAGTGATATGGATACGTAATCGTCAGTGACCAAATGGTTTATATGTTCGGAGTGTGTTTATTGCATCTGTTCGGTTGAGTTCATGTGTCAGTTAGGTGACAGCCGAATATTGAGTCGTGGCAATGTAGACTAACAGTTATCAGTGAATTACTTGTAAAGTTGATCGTGAAGTGTAAATATAATTTCAAGCCATATTATATCTCGTTTGTGAAACTAAAAGGACATCACCAAATTAGGATTGATATACCTATAGCTGATACCAACTCAAAGGAATACGTCGTAATAACACTCAAAATGCTCGAGGTACAGTCAAGTGAACAGTGGGGCATAAATTTCTTGTATAACATTTAAATGGTCCACCTCTGTGGTGTAGTGGTTAGTGTGATTAGCTGCCACCTCCAGAGGCCCGGGTTCGATTCCCTCCTCTGCCACGAAATTTGAAAAGTGGTACGAGGGCTGGAACGGGGTCCACTCAGCCTCGGGAGGTCAACTGAGTAGAGGGGGGTTCGATTCCCTCCTCAGCCATCCTGGAATTGGTTTTCCGTGGTTTCCCACTTCTCCTCCAGGCAAATGCCGGGATGGTACCTAACTTAAGGCCACGGCCGCTTCCTTCCCTCTTCCTTGTCTATCCTTTCCAAACTTCTCATCCCCCACAAGGCCCCTGTCCAGCATAGCAGGTGAGGCCGCCTGGGCGAGGTACTGGTCATCCTCCACAGTTGTATCCTCAGACCCAGAGTCTGAAGTTCCAGGACACTGCCCTTGAGGTGGTAGAGGTGGGGTCCCTCGCTGAGTCCGAGAGAAAAACCGACCCTGGAGGGAAAACCGATTACGAACGAACATTTTAATGTCCGGTCAAGATAATTTCAAATTTAATGCCTACAGTTTCCTTCAGTTACAATGTCAGAGTTTTATATTTTATTGTGTATTATCGCAGAAGGTCTCACTACTTAAAGTCAATTTTTAAAGAATATATTTTGTTTAGGATCAAATATAATTAATTGTTTCATTTCAGTAGTAGATCAGATAACCCCAGATTTTAATGGGGAAACCAAACGCCAATCTACTTTTTCCAGAACCTATATGCTATGCTGCTATACTTATACCTGTGAAATACCACAAACTGTTTTTAATCTTTTACTTGACTTTCCTTTTTTAGAAAGAAATAGGTATATTTTTTACAGTTCTTTTACATCGCACCGACACAGATAGGTCTTTTTTTTGCTAGGGGCTTTACGTCGCACCGACACAGATAGGTCTTATGGCGACGATGGGATAGGAAAGGCCTAGGAGCTGGAAGGAAGCGGCCGTGGCCTTAATTAAGGTACAGCCCCAGCATTTGCCTGGTGTGAAAATGGGAAACCACGGAAAACCATCTTCAGGGCTGCCGATAGTGGGATTCGAACCTACTATCTCCCGGATGCAAGCTCATAGCCGCGCGCCTCTACGCGCACGGCAGATAGGTCTTATGGCGACGATGAGATAGGAAAGGGCTAGGAGTAGGAAGAAAGTGACCGTTGCCTTAATTAAGGTACAGCCCAAGAATTTGCCTGGTGTGAAAATGGGAAACCACGAAACACCATCTTCAGGGCTGCCGACTGTGGGGTTCGAACCTACTATCTACCGGATGCATGCTCACAGCTGCGCGGCCCAAATCGCACGTCTAACTCCAACTTAAATATGTGTGATATAAAATATCAAGCACATTTTACTGCTTTACTTCAAAAAGTTGCTGTATAATGCGTTTGCTAAATTTCTCAATTTTATTTACTGGATTCTCAGAAAGACTGACTTGGTGGTTTTCCTAAATGAATTCAACATAGGTCATTAGAAAAACGTCAGTAGGAATGTAGCGATTGAAAGCAATGTTATCATATAAAATATCCGATCAAATGAAAAACCGCACACTTTCTCACTTTCAACGAACAGTACTACGGTGCCGATCTAAGAGTCCAAAGTTCCAGAGCTGGAATGACCAGGCCGCAGACAGCCGTGAACACTCCTCTGTCATTATTCCGTTAAATATGCACACTACTCATTCCAATCAGTGCCTCAGAGTAGGGATTGAACAGCTCGAATGCTATGATGAACCAGTGTGTTACGTACCAGTAATATCAGAAAATGTATGAACCAGAGGAATGGCATGCTCAAGAAGAAAGTTGTCTAACTCCCCAGCTACTTCCCGCCAATATAC
The DNA here is from genome assembly GCF_040414725.1 of Anabrus simplex. Classification (NCBI taxonomy): domain Eukaryota; kingdom Metazoa; phylum Arthropoda; class Insecta; order Orthoptera; family Tettigoniidae; genus Anabrus; species Anabrus simplex. Next base: position 98,888,208 of record NC_090267.1, on the reverse strand, counting down.
AGGCAGATTGTTACACTCTTTACGACCGGGCGAGTTGGCCGTGTGGTTAGAGGCACGCAGCTGTGAGTTTGCATCCGGGAGATAGTGGATTCGAACCCCACTGCCGGCATCCCTGAAGATTGTATTCCGCGGTTTCCCATTTTCACACCAGTCACACCAGACTGATCCTTAATTAAAGCCTAGACCGCTTCCTTCACACCCCTATTCCTTTCCTATCCCACCGTAGCCATAAGACCTACCTGTGACGATGCGACGTAAAACAAATTTTAAAAAAAACCTCGGTACGCTGCAGTAATTCTATCTATTGGGGATGAGTGGAAACAGAAGACAAAAAGCACATCACAACAAACAATGGTCAATGTAATGTTATTGTTGATAAAGTTTATGAGCTTCCTATATTGCAGGCCTTCACATTAGTTTTATTTCTACTCTGTGATATTAGGGCGTCTTACAAAATTATTTATATCATAGACTGTAGTTCCTTATTCTCAGACTTTACATACCTATTTTCACTAAATTCTGTTTACCCATTTTCTCGTGACTCGGCGCTGGTATGAACTTAGTAACAAAAATCCGAATTCATGAATATCTCTGTGATTATATGCGGTACGGTAACAATGTATAAGACATAAGTGATCGGAAATTTAATAACTTCTTACATAACTACTACTAACTTACGACATAACTGAAGTTATGTTCATTATGTAGTATTTATCGATACGACCACAGAATTACATTTCAGGCCTACCCCTAAATAACCATTTCACTCAGCGTGAATAAAATAATTAATAGCCTAGACTGTAGTGGTTCATCACCCGACTTTATATACCGATTTTCATTAAATTCTCTTCAGCCGTTTTCTCGTGATGCGTGTGCAGACAGACAGACAGACAGACAGACAGACAGACAGCCAGCCAGACAGACAGACAGACAGACAGACAGACAGACAGACAGACAGACAGACAGACAGACAGACAGACAGACAGACAGACATTACGGAAAAGTAAAAAATGCATTTCCTTGTTACTGTGGACATGACCGATACAGAAATACCATTCTTTTCAAATTCTGAGCAATGTACAGATAAAACTCTTTATATATATATAATGTATTAATCTCGCTTTTTATCTATAGCCCTAATATGTGTAAAATAGGGCTTATAATAATAATAATAATAATAATAATAATAATAATAATAATAATAATAATAATAATAATAATAATAATAAAGAAACGCAGGATATTGTGGCGAAGGAGTACGACAGTCAGAAAGCACGAAGGTGCTTCAAAAATTAAGGAAATAAGTGGTGACAGTGGTGATTATTGTTTTGAGACGAAGTACAACTAGGCAACCATCCTATTAACACTAATCACGAGAGAAAAATGGAAGATGTCCGACACTTCGAAAAATGAAGGTATCAGTAAAAGAAAGACGAGAGATCGAGTGAGGTGGCCGTGTGGTTAGGGGCGCGCAGCTATGAGCTTGAATTCGGGATTGTGTGAGTTCGAACCCCACTGTCAACAGCCCTGAAGACGGTTTTCCGTAGTTTCTATTTTTGAGACCAGGATAATGCTGGGGTTGTACCTTAATTAAGGCCACTGCCGCTCCCTTTCCAGTCCTAGCTCTATCCTAGGCCATCGTCGCCATAAAACCTATATGTTTTGGTACGACGTAAAGACAATTGTAACAATTTGTAAGAAAGACAAGGACACGAAAGGCGTGAAAATGAAAGTTTCACTAGGATTTAAGAACCTAATACCGCTGGCGTCGGAAAACAACAACAGTTGATCAAGAGAGGTCGAATACGACATATGAGTGTGAAGATCCTGACACAAGTAAGTGGAAGCAATGTCAGGACTCAACTAAGGGCCCCGTGTTCGGCAACCCACGATACCAAGTTGAGAGCCCCTGGAACCCCTTTTAGTCGCTTCTTGTGACAGGTAGGGGATAGCGTGTGTGGTATTCTGCAGCCTCCACCTGCAGGAGTAAACGGTAAGAAGAGCTCTCGTGGATGTTCAAATTTTCCGCCAGGATCGAAGCAAGAGACCCCAGCTTTAACACTCGGCCAATAGATGGTCATATGTTACGCCAGACGCTCGTGATATCATTTGAAGGAAGGCTGCGTGAACGTAAACATGATCAAACATGGAAATGCGTACTGTGACACACTGGAGCGTTCGCCGGTAGCAATTTCGAAAGAAAAGAAAAAAGGAAAAAGGAAAACAACCCTAGACTTCTTACTCCAAGCGTAGCGTTGCTGCACGACACTCAGACAGCAACACATGAATTGTTATGGCGTTTGCGGCGGGAGGTACTGGACTATCCTCCCTACAACCCCGACCTAGCACCCAGTGATTTCCATCTCTTTGGACTGTTAAAGGAGCACCTGGATGGTAAGGCTGGTATTACATTATCAAATAAGGTTGTCAAAGATCTTTTAGAAAATACACTGACTGACAGAGCAAATGCAACACCAAGAAGGAGTGGTCAGAACTTTATGCCAATTGCAGGGTAGACTGACGTCACTGAGGTATACTCATGAAGTGAAATGCGCCGCTGTGCTGCGCACGTAGCGAACGATAAATGGGACACGGCGTCGGCGAATGGCCCACTTCGTACAGTGATTTCTCAGCCGACAGTCATTGTAGAACGTGTTGTCGTGTGCCACAGGACACGTGTATAGCTAAGAATGCCAGGCCGCCGTCAACGGAGGCATTTCCAGCAGACAGACGACTTTACGAGGGGTATGGTGATCGGGCTGAGAAGGGCAGGTTGGTTGCTTCGTCAAATCGCAGCCGATACCCATAGGGATGTGTCCACGGTGCAGCGCCTGCGGCGAAGATGGTTGGCGCAGGGACATGTGGCACGTGCGAGGGGTCCAGGCGCTGCCCGAGTGACGTCAGCACGCGAGGATCGGCGCATCCGCCGCCAAGCGGTGGCAGCCCCGCACGCCACATCAACCGCCATTCTTCAGCATGTGCAAGACACCCTGGCTGTTCCAATATCGACCAGAACAATTTCCCGTCGATTGGTTGAAGGAGGCCTGCACTCCCGGCGTCCGCTCAGAAGACTACCATTGACTCCACAGCATAGACGTGCACGCCTGCCATGGTGCCGGGCTAGAGCGACTTGGATGAGGGAATGGCGGAACGTCGTGTTCTCCGATGAGTCACGCTTCTGTTCTGTCAATGATAGTCACCGCAGACGAGTGTGGCGTCGGCGTGGAGAAAGGTCAAAACCGGCAGTAACTGTGGAGCGCCCTACCGCTAGACAACGCGGCATCATGGTTTGGGGCGCTATTGCGTATGATTCCACGTCACCTCTAGTGCGTATTCAAGGCACGTTAAATGCCCACCGCTACGTGCAGCATGTGCTGCGGCCGGTGGCACTCCCGTACCTTCAGGGGCTGCCCAATGCTCTATTTCAGCAGGATAATGCCCGCCCACACACTGCTCGCATCTCCCAACAGGCTCTACGAGGTGTACAGATGCTTCCGTGGCCAGCGTACTCTCCGGATCTCTCACCAATCGAACACGTGTGGGATCTCATTGGACGCCGTTTGCAAACTCTGCCCCAGCCTCGTACGGACGACCAACTGTGGCAAATGGTTGACAGAGAATTGAGAACCATCCCTCAGGACACCATCCGCACTCTTATTGAATCTGTACCTCGACGTGTTTCTGCGTGCATCGCCGCTCGCGGTGGTCCTACATCCTACTGAGTCGATGCCGTGCGCATTGTGTAACCTGCATATCGGTTTGAAATAAACATCAATTATTCGTCCGTGCCGTCTCTGTATTTTCCCCAACTTTCATCCCTTTCGAACCACTCATTCTTGGTGTTGCATTTGCTCTGTCAGTCAGTGTATATGACAGTGTAAAGGATAATATTTTATAAACTGTCTTTTTATAACATTTCACTGATAAAATGTATGAGCATAGTAGGGCCTAGTCTCCTTTCCCAAAGATTTGACTTGACTTGCTAAATACAAAATGGCAGATCATAAGTTCAGCTGGAATGTTACTACAATAAACTGCTTATTTCCGAGTATGAAATGTTGTACAACACAAGACACCGGGAATATTAAAGTAGAAATTTAAGACAGCAAATGTATTTATACACAGCGGAGGCGACAAATACCATACACGAAGTTTGCACAGTTTTGGACGTGAACAAGAAACTAAATGGATTACGCAGCCAGTATTTGGCTGAAAAATTGAAATTGAATTATATTTCTCTTATTCATTTAGTTCTGATTATTGTAAGCAACTTCTTTTTTTCTTCTGATCAGTCACGTGAGATAACCTAAAAGATATACGGGCTTTAAACTTGTAGTATGAACAAGGAGACAGATGTAGAACTCTCCTGTGAAAAATAAAAATGAAAATCCACAGCCTGGTTCCAGTCATTCGACCGAGTCAGGGACTTAATGAATGAATCCAGCATCTAGCGGCGAGGATACGAATTGTGCCGGCTGCCGAGGCCTGTCGCACTCCTCCGGGGCAATGATTAATATACCTCGGATTTTTAGGTGGTAAAATGCAAAGTAATTTGGTTTGTAGGAAGTGTCATGCAACCCGTTGTACCATAATGTAGGAAGAGTAGCATAAATTCAAGAAGTTCCATAGGCTGCACTCCTAATATCTATGCAAATCTCATAGCATAACCGTTGTACAGTGTAGGGTATACTTGTTACTGGCTAAGGCATGTTTGCATTCTAACCTATCAGTACCTAATAATCCGGACTCTAGTGATTAATGACTGAGTGATGAAATGAAATGATATTGGAGAGTCTTTCTGGAATGAAGTATGACAGGGAAAATCGGAATACCCGGAGAAAAACCTGTCCCGCCTCCGCTTTGTCCAACATAAGTCTCACATGGAGTGATCGGGATTTGAACCATTGAACCCAGCGGTGAGAGGCCGGCGTGCTGCCACCTGAGCCATGGAGGCTCTTACTGTCCTGTGATGGTTTAAATTAAAACATACCGGTACATTTTATGAGAATTTTTGTCAATAACGGTGCAAGTAAAAGCAGCAGTCCATCCATTTTTGCTGAAGTGTGATAAAATATTTTATGCAGTGTAATGGTGCAATGGCTGTATGTTATAATCTTTTATAAAAGTTAACTTGGACAAAATACTTTACCAAAGATATTGGACAATAGTGCAATGCCAGCCTAAGCGATTCAACGACAATAACGTGACTTAAGGGATTGGACGCAGATGTAAAATAGGGCTTATAGCATATAGAACACGTGCTTCATGTTCTATCATGGTAAATTCCGGATTCCTAGTTATGTGATTATAGATAAATAAACTTATATTCAACAGTACATGGTTAAGTTTTGATACATTCTGGTAAATCCGGTATTACTGTGACGAGCTAAAATTGTTCGACAAAGCGTAATAGTTACAAATTTTAATTTTGTGCCGTATTATAACTGTGACAAATAAACTGAGACGCGTTTCCCAGATAAGGTACGGGGGGAAGGGGCAAATTCCGTTCCCGCACCTAATTTCGTCCCCCTAGGGATTTCCAGTTTGCACGGTAGTGCCTTATGTTTTGCAGCGCGCGCACGCATAACCTCATACCGTTGTCTTGTTGTGAGAGTTGGTTGTGTGCACCACGTTTAGTTTCCGTGTACAAGGAGGATTCATTTCTCATGCTGAGCTGAGTTAGTGCAGTATTCAAATGAAGAGCCTGTTACTCCTACAGTGAGCACTCATATGTGTATGAGATACTGGACTGTATTTCAGTCGTGTGTTGTAGGTCCTGGCGCAACAGTCAGGTCGTTGGCGTGAGTTACTGTAGCGGCCTTTATAATAAATGAGGGAATGTTCGTAATTTCGTTCCTCTTCATTTCATTTGTTATTTATGAAGTTTATTGTTGTTTTCTGATCGGAAAACGCAAGCAATTGTATAAGGAGGCTATTAAAACAGTGAGGGACAAGATACTGGGTTACAAACGTCCAAGTAAAGCGTTTAGCATCCCGCGAGCAACACAGAAAGACTGTGTTAAAAAGCATACCAAGAAAACTTTCTTCATAAGTGGCCTTCAAGTAATTCATTATAGGGAAAGGGTTTGGTAAGGTTAGAAAGGAAAAACATATTAAATGAATTGTACTTTAGTAAATTTGGTGGGGGAAGGTATTACGAATATATTTTGATAGTTTAGTTTCATTCTTAATGTATTATGCCAAATATTGAGTACCTTACGTTGCATTGTAACTTTCTCCCGTAAGTGGAGAATACATTTGCCAATTTCTAGCCTTGTCCATATAATTCCTGAATTTCTACAAGTTCAGATCTGCTAAGGGGACAAAATACGGTCCCCCTACCTTACCATTAATTGAAGGGAAAATATTGGGAAAAAGAGGACATGGAAAACAAAGGACAAAGTACCTTCAAAATATGATGCGAAACTTCGTTACCTGTCACGAAATAACGTACGAAGTTGAGTACGGAATGCAGTGGAAGCATGGACAAAGTACTGCCTTTAGGAACTGACTGACTGATCATCATCTTCTTCTTCTTCTTTATCTGTTCGCCACACTACTTTAAAACCTATTTCGAAAGTCTCGAGTAGAGCCGGTATAATTTGTATATTTAAGAATCCTTGGCCTGTACTTCAACTGCGACAATTTCGCTTTATGAACTTAAGTAGAATATCGCCTAGTGGTGTGTGTTCCCCTCTAATATACATTACAATGGCATTTGAAATTCAAATGGCTAATATTGTGTGGCTAGAATCGATGTTCGTATCATTAACTTTCATAGCAAAGCCATAAAAATTGGCGCTTCCTTATTTCCGTGACGATCTTCAACTCTGCTCTAAAAATATAAAGAAATAATATTTCAGATACCTAGTTAACAATGTACAAGCTACTATCCTTCGATTTTATTTCGAAAAATGGAGAGAAGAAAATAATAAACTATAAGAGATGACTCTTCGAAACCCCCTTCTAAGATTGGCACATTGCCGACCTTATTAAAACACCATCGCCTGGATGAAGAAAGGGTGTAGATGATGTGTCCGCCGGGAGAATAACACATTTGTCAAACCGGAAGCGTGATACAGCGAGATAGTGAAGTAAGAAGTTAGAATAATAGGTGTCGCCTGTTCTTGTTAACAAGTGAACTCCCTTCCATTGTTCATTTATGGTAATCTTAGTTCATTTACATGCGACGGTCGAAATTTGACATCATTATCACTTCGAGAGCGGGAGGGTTGAGACCAGTGAGGCGGACAATATAATGTCTAGGTCACTTTCAAATGGAACATTATTGAAGAACAGTGACAGAGGAGGGCAGATAAAAATATGATTTACTAGCTGGTGTACCCGCACTTCGCTAAGGAATTTTACATTGTATACAGAATTGTAGACGAAATCGTGGACTCGTTGTGAATGAGATTTTATAAACTGCATAATAACATAGGCATTTAAAAATTGAAATTCAGGCGCTTTCCCCTAAACTACCATTTTATCCAGCGTGAATAAAGTTATTTATAGCCTAGACTGTAGTGCTTTATTTCCATACTTTTACATACAGATTTGCATTAAATTATGTTCACTTATTTTCTCGTGGGTCGGCATTGATATGAACTTAGCAACAAAAATTGAAAATCAGGAACATCTCTGTTATCTCTGCCGATCGGGTAAAATGTATAAGAGGTAAATGATCGGGAATTTAATTCTATATAATATTTATGTAGTATTTATCGATAGGACCACTAACAATAGCCCTATCGATTTTTGAGGATTGAATTTTTAGGCCTTTTTTCCCCAAACTACCATTTTAGTCAGCGTGAATAAAAAAATTTAAAGTCTAGATTGTAGTGCGTTATTCATCGACTTTATACACCTATTTTCATTAAATTATCTTCAGCCACTTTTCGTGATTCGCGTACAGACAGACAGACAGACAGACAGACAGACAGACAGACAGACAGACAGACAGACAGACAGACAGACAGACAGACAGACAGACATGATGGAAAATTAATAAGTGCATTATTTTTCTTGTTGCTGTGAACACGACCGATTGAGAAATACCATTATTTTTTAATTCCGAGCAATGTACAGACAAAACACTTTTAATTTATATTTATGTAGATTTGCTGACATACCAAACCAAACCCCATGGCACTACAGCCCTTGAAGGGCCTTGGCCTACCAAGCGACCGCTGCTCAGCCCGAAGGCCTGCAGATTACGAGGTGTCGGATTTACTGACATAGAAGATGTAATTTGCTTTGTTTCACTACTGGGTTCCGCGGTAACAATCCGTGTGTCCCAAAAACGTGTATAACAGACTTAGTTCAATAATATCATAACTAGCAAAAACACCGGGTGGGAAAAATAAGCCTGGCTCGGAAAATATTTATAAGATTCACGTGGAATTGACCCTTGTTCATGAACAGGAGAACTGCCGATCCCTTGAAATGACGGAAAGCGGGATTTCGACGCACAGTGGCTTGCTGTCACTTGTCTGCGCGTGCATATCTCCCACATGCTCTGTTCCGAATGCGTCACTATGTCATTACGTGTGAGTGAGTGAAAGAATCAGAAGTGTTCAGTGACCAGTTGAATGCGACGCAAAATAGTGCTCACGATAAAACAGCCCGTGTTCACTGTCGAGTGTTATGCGAAGCGCGATTCGTGTTTTGGCAAAACCTCCAGCAAAAGTCTGCATTGCAAACCTTAGTGGCAAAATGGCGTGAAAAGGGGCTCTGTAGCGAATAAAAACCGTAACTATCCGAAAAGAGTTCGGACACCAGACATCATTGATAGAGTTTAGGAAAGCCTGGAACGAAGTCGGACGAAATCTCAACGCTGTTTATCTGTGTAATTAAGAGATAATCGTATCGAAACATTAGAAATATGACCTGCATCTGTATCCTTACAAATTTACTGTTGTGCAACTGTTAAAGCATCCAGATGAACCATCGCGTGCTGAGTTCTGCCGGTGGTTTCTGAGTGAAGTGGAGTCAGGAGTTTTCGACCCTCAGTTCCTTATTTCTTCAGATGAGATAATTTGTGATGATCATTAACAAGTGCCAAAACCGCGTCAGCCCTATTGTAAATATTTTCCTGGCCAGTTTTATTTTCCCCACCCTGTATAATGTAGTTGAACCTTCCGATAACGGAATCTAGGTTAAGCGGAAACCTGTATTTATAGGAATGTTTTGTGGTCCCGAAGGACTTACGTTAAAATCCATGTAAATTAACCTTGATTAAACGGAAAACTTCCCACGCAAAAAATTGGGCATATAATGGAAATTATTAAATTGGAATATAATTGGAATATGCTTACTGTTTCATATGCACCACGTAGGCCCTACGTACAAAATTATTTCCTCAAGTACACAAACATTTTTCATTGTTTATAAAATGAACACATTGTGTTGCTAACATCCCTACTAACAGAAAGTTCCTTGAGCTCTTTGCGTTTCTGTGGTCATACAGTACAGTAAGAATACAGATAGAGGTCAAGTGTGGCTTCAAAGAAGAGAAATATGTTAAACCTGAATCCTAACATACAAGTAATTGATGCATGTGTAAAAGACAGTTTATCGGTGAAACAATTTATCGGAAAGTTTACAGTTGGAAAGATGCAAGTTTACGAAATTTTAAAGACGAGAAGCGAGGTTAAATCTGAGTGGCTAAAGGGTAATGTTGTATTAAGGCATAGTGTGGTTTACGTAAGATTGCTTGGTTCTTCATTGTGATGTAAACATTTACTTGATTTATTTAATCGTGTCCTAAACATAACATACACTTAACAAAATGGAAATTGCAATACCATGAAGGCATTGGTCGTTTGTGTTGATTTTCAAGATATGGAACGATGCCATGTAGATACACTGACTGACAGAGCAAATGCAACACCAAGAAGGAGTGGTTCGAAAGGGATGAAAGTTGGGGAAAAAACAGAGACGGCACGGACGAATAATTGATGCTTATTTCAAACCGATATGCAGGTTACACAATGCGCACGGCATCGACTCAGTAGGATGTAGGACCACCGCGAGCGGCGATGCACGCAGGAACACGTCGAGGTACAGAGTCAATAAGAGTGCGGATGGTGTCCTGAGGGATGGTTCTCCATTCTCTGTCAACCATTTGCCACAGTTGGTCGTCCGTACGAGGCTGGGGCAGAGTTTGCAAACGGCGTCCAATGAGATCCCACACGTGTTCGATTGGTGAGAGATCCGGAGAGTACGCTGGCCACGGAAGCATCTGTACACCTCGTAGAGCCTGTTGGGAGATGCGAGCAGTGTGTGGGCGGGCATTATCCTGCTGAAACAGAGCATTGGGCAGCCCCTGAAGGTACGGGAGTGCCACCGGCCGCAGCACACGCTGCACGTAGCGGTGGGCATTTAACGTGCCTTGAATACGCACTAGAGGTGACGTGGAATCATACGCAATAGCGCCCCAAACCATGATGCCGCGTTGTCTAGCGGTAGGGCGCTCCACAGTTACTGCCGGATTTGACCTTTCTCCACGCCGACGCCACACTCGTCTGCGGTGACTATCACTGACAGAACAGAAGCGTGATTCATCGGAGAACACGACGTTCCGCCATTCCCTCATCCAAGTCGCTCTAGCCCGGCACTATGCCAGGCGTGCACGTCTATGCTGTGGAGTCAATGGTAGTCTTCTGAGCGGACGCCGGGAGTGCAGGCCTCCTTCAACCAATCGACGGGAAATTGTTCTGGTCGATATTGGAACAGCCAGGGTGTCTTGCACATGCTGAAGAATGGCGGTTGACGTGGCGTGCGGGGCTGCCACCGCTTGGCGGCGGATGCGCCGATCCTCGCGTGCTGACGTCACTCGGGCTGCGCCTGGACCCCTCGCACGTGCCACATGTCCCTGCGCCAACCATCTTCGCCACAGGCACTGCACCGTGGACACATCCCTATGGGTATCGGCTGCAATTTGACGAAGCGACCAACCTGCCCTTCTCAGCCCGATCACCATACCCCTCGTAAAGTCGTCTGTCTGCTGGAAATGCCTCCGTTGACGGCGGCCTGGCATTCTTAGCTATACACGTGTCCTGTGGCACACGACAACACGTTCTACAATGACTGTCTTCTGAGAAATCACGGTACAAAGTGGGCCATTCGCCAACGCCTTGTCCCATTTATCGTTCGCTACGTGCGCAGCACAGCGGCGCATTTCACATCATGAGCATACCTCAGTGACGTCAGTCTACCCTGCAATTGGCATAAAGTTCTGACCACTCCTTCTTGGTGTTGCATTTGCTCTGTCAGTCAGTGTATGTAAACGATCAAAGTTTCAGACCCATTGGATTGTTGCTTCAGGTCTCCCCACGTGATTGGTCGCGGAGGAATCAACTCCAGTATACGGACTCTGGTGTAGCGTAATTGACTTGCAGTCTGTGCAGTGAAGTGTTCCCCGTCAAACATGCCTCGATGACAGAGAAGAGCACGCTATCAACAACTGTCGCCGTTTGAGAAGGCTCGGACAATTGGGCTGTGTGAGGTTGGATTATCGCTAAGGACTGTCGCTGCACGTGTTGGCCGACAGACATCTACGGTACAACGTGTATGGCAGCAGTGGTCAAATGAAGGTACCCACACTCGTAGACCTGGCACAGGCCCAGCGCGACAGACAACTATGAGAGAGGATCACCGCATCATTCGGATGGCCCGGATGGAACCCCATGCAACAGCAGCGCAAATTCGAGCAGCTGTGGCACCCTACGTTACACAACAAACAGTTGGTAATCGCCTGCGTGCAGCTGGCTTACGAGCCCGTGTCCCTGCAGAAGGTGTTCCACTGACCCCACAACAGCGACGTGTAAGGCTGGCCTGGTGTCGAGAAAGATCGACGTGGGTCGACGAATGGCATAGGGTCGTCTTTAGTGATGAATCGCGCTTCTGTCTTACGTGCAGTGATCGCCGGAATCGTGTGCGCCGACGTACCGGGGAGAGGGGCCGCCCAGATCTTATTGTCGAGAGGCACACAGGGCCAACACCAAGCGTTATGGTCTGGGGAGCTATTGGCTTTAATGTGAAATCACAAATTAGTGCTTGTTGAGGGCACTATGACTGCTCGACAACAGTACGTTGATAGGGTACTCAATCCAGTGGTTGTCCCTATGATGGCGAACATTGCTAATGGGATGTTTCAGCAGGACAATGCCCGGGTTCACACTGCACGCATCTCCAGAGAAGCTCTCCACGACACCAAAACCTTAGAATGGCCCGCCAGATCCCCGGACTTCAGTCCTATTGAGCATGTGTGGGACATGATGGGTCGACAACTGGCCAACCGTCCTCAGCCACTCACAACTCTGGAACAACTGACCCGTGCAGTGAAGCAAGCATGGGCTACAATTCCTCAGGAAGCGATCCAGGGCCTTATTGACTCCATGCCTCGACGAATTCATCAATGTATTGCAGCTCATGGTGGGCATATCCTGTATTGATTGGTGACCAAACTTGTGGTCAGAGGGACCTGGAAGTATAATCATCGAAGCATAACCGAACACTCGTTCTGCGTGTTCAATTGCAGTAATGTAGCACCACTCCTTCTGGGTGTTGCAATTTCCATTTTCTTCAGTGTACACCACCCAGTGGCATATACTGATGTCTACCAAGGCTATGGGTGAAGCCCAAACCTAAAATGAGAACGATGTAAATCTAAGGCACTTCATAATGTAAGCATCTGGCACATTGCTCCATTTACAAAATTTGAAAGCAATGAGAAAATACGTCTCATGTATTTCTGTGTGCAAGACATCGGAGACTGTTCTTGCAGCCCAGTCTCAACGTTTCTCTCCCCTAGACCCACCTCAAGCGGCTTGCTGCTGTATGTACGGTAAGTGCGGGGACCGAGGGGTTAGGTGTGCTAGGCTTCGCTCCGTCACATCGCCACTGAAATGAAATGAAATGGCGTATGGCCTTTAGTGCCGGGAGATCCCAGGACGGGTTCGGCTCGCCAGGTGCAGGTCTTATGATCTGGCGCCCGTAGGCGAACTGCTGTCGTGATGAGGATGAAATTATGATGAAGACAACACATACACCCAGCACCCGTGCTAGGGAAATTAACCAATGATGATTAAATTTCCCGACCCTGCCGGGAATCGAACCCGGGACCGCTGTGACCAAAGGCCAGCATGCTAAGCATTTAGCCATGGAGCCGGACACATCGCCACTGCTAACTACCAGCAATGCGGTTCCTCATCGTATACACGTACTCACCTCATACTTCAGACTTAATTATATAGGTGACAGAGTGCTGGTATTGCACTCCCCTTCACTTCTACTTTTATAGGAGTAATATACATACACTTTTTATAGGTAGATTTGCTCAAATGAAATGCAATCTTTCAAGTATAGCGTTCTCTTTTGTTGGTTGGAATCGAGTAAGCTAATAAATCAGTGAACGACGGGTACGATCACTGTAAGATTTTTAATAATAATAATAATAATAATAATAATAATAATAATAATAATAATAATAATAATAATAATAATAATAGTGCATGGAATCTGTGTAGGCTTGGTGGAGACCTAATGAGGATAAAATGAAAGTCATAAAAACCCAGTCCCCACGCCAGGGGAATTAACGGGGATGCCTCTGGGAATTGAACCGGTGTCATCGGACGAAAGGCAAGCATTTTATCCATTTAGCCACAAAGCCGGACTTTAATTTGCTAAATATTAGGCTGGCATCTCCACTGATCCAGTGTTGAGTATTGACAGTAGCAGAGGCGAGGGCAGTAGCTTGTGAAGCAGCCTTGACTACTCTGCTACTCTGTTGGCTATTGGCTGCAGCTCAAAATGCTTAAGGCTTGGCGTTCACTAAAACAACCATCGAAAAGGGGTAACCTAAGTCTACAGCGAGACCACGTCTTGATCCCAGCATACGCCACTAATAATACTACAACCGTACCCTACACAAATACATTTTAAGTGTAGTGTGACCATTACCTGACCAATTCACACGTTTCCTTGCTGGCATCAATTAGGTTCTGAGGAGAATATGTAGATGGTTCGTGGTCTGCTCTTCACCGCAACTGCATAGTGTTGAATCGCAGGCGAACCCCTACTTTCTCATGTTTGTTTTTGATCTGCCAATTCCAGTGCGTGGCTTGTTGAACAACTTTCCTCATGACCTGATGGGAGGCGTTCAGAAGATACCATCCATTCCGCAGGGTAGCTGTATCTGGGACGCCATGAATTTACTCGACGTTCTGAAGTTGGTTCATTGAGATTTTCTGTTCAATGAAAGAAGATTTTCCTTGGTTTAATCCAGAAACACACTGTCAAATTAATTCACACATCCCAGGAAAAAACCACGTAGTAATTTTTTTCAGTTTTTTAAATGTTTGCAGTAACCTACTAAGGTCAATGCTGTCTATCCTTTGACACTAACAAGATGTCATTTGGTAAATTTTACTTCCGTAAGTAAGTACCAGATAAGTTGAATACTGTTAATAAAAGTGGTTTTAACCAGATAAGTCAGTGTGTGTGGTATATATTATGTTGTTAATATGGACGTGAACATTATCATCTTGTAAATGAATTATTGGTAGTAATTTACTCAGCAAGGGCTGCCTGTCCGAGGCGGTAAAGGCGTGCTCGGTTCGCCCGGAAGGACGTGGGTTCGAATCCCCGTCAGGAAGTCGTAAAATTTAAGAAACGAGATTTCCACTTCCGGAGGTGCATATGGCCCTGAGGTTCACTCAGCCTACACCAAAAATGAGTACCAGGTTGATTCCTGGGGGCAAAGGCGGCCGGGCGTAGAGCTAACCACTCTACCCCATCACGTGCCGCGGTTAAAATGGTGGAAGCCTTTACCTTCCACTCCTCCAAGGGCTTTCATGGCCTGTACGGAAGTGACTTTGTCTTTGTTTAATTTACTCAGCTGCTTTTGTTAAGCAGAGCTGTTAAAATCTTTCTAGCTGACAATACACAAATGTGACTTAAACCATTTCGATATTGAATGGTCCACATCAGAAAATAGTGCCCGGGCTGAGCGGCTCAGACGGTTAAGGCGCTGGCCTTCTGACCCCAACTTGGCAGGTTCGATCCTGGCTCAGTCCGGTGGTATTCGAAGGTGCTCAGATACGACAGCCTCGTGTCGGTAGATTTACTGGCACGTAAAAGAACTCCTGCGGGACTAAATTCCGGCACCTCGGCGTCTCCGAAAACCGTAAAAGAGTAGTTAGTGTGACGTAAAGCAAATAACATTATTATTTAGAAAATAGTGGCTGGTCAGTACAGAACAAGTCAGTTTCATTCACGATCCGAGGCAGATACTTAATTAATATTTTGAATTAAACAAAATCAAACAAAAACCATTATTTAAAAAGGTGTTCCATATAACGCCGAATGGTTTGACAACATTTGGTGAATCGGTGATTTCATATTGTTTACAAAGAAATGCTTCTCCTCAGAACTAATTTGTTGACTTCTTATTCCCTGGGATGAACGAACTGATGTATGGATGTAAATAAATAACATAGTGTAACAGTCTTCGTATTCGTGCAATAAACCAACTTTAAAGGATTTATCACCTATATCCTGCATCACACGTTTATGGGGTATTTAATCATACATTTTCTTAGATTCTATATCTAGAACTCCTAAAAGGAAACCTTTCCACAATGGAAATTGGTTACGGCCCTGCGTAGTTTTGTTATATGCAGGTTCTATTGTAATTTTCATTAAGTATCCCAGGTGTTCGCAATAATCTTGCGAACAGTTTTGCTGTTCTGTAAAAGGTAAAGAAGGAAACTATAAAAATACTTATTGCAAGCTATCTATTGGAGAACCGAGCGAGTTGGCCATGTGGTTAGGTGCGTGAAACTTTGAGCTTGCATTCGGGAGATAGTGGGTCCGAACCCCACTGTCGTCAGCCCTGAAGATGGTTTTCTGTGGTTTCCAATTTTCACACCAGGCAATTGGCGGGTCTTCAGTCCCAATTTCCCCCCAAAACCCCCAGTGATTTTTAGATGCCACCCTGACTCGCTATGCAACACGTAACTCATAGATTTAACTTACTATGATTCCTACACTACAAACCCTAATAATCTGAAAATGTGCACACACCACGATGACCTAATGCTTGACTATTCTTTTCATCAATCAACGCCACTTCAATTCCAATAGTGCAGTAGGGAGACCTCAGGACTGGCGCGTGTTTATTTAGATCACATTCCCATAATGCAGTAAATTACCCCAAGCTGTAGTAATATGTAACTCGCTCTCTACCGCAAACTGATCTACTCTCTCATCTAACGTATATTGAACATAAAAAGGTGAAGCTCACTGAAATCCGGCTAAGGTCGAATATGGTATTTTACACACGTGAAACCTAATCCGACCCATGGCTGGATATGGGAGTGAATGTGTTCTAATTAAGGCCACGGCCGCTTCCTTCGCACTCCGTGTCTTTTCCTATTCCATCGTCGCCATAGGACCTATCTGTGTCAGTGGGACGTAAAGCAATTTGTTAAAAAAGTACTATTGGAGATAAATATATATTTCCGGTTTTCCCTTTTAGATATTGTTAGAATCTAAAAATTACTTACCTACCGATTTGGTTCGTTCTGTAATCGTTTGGCAATGTCAGAACATTAAAGGTCGGAGCTAACTGTTTTCTAAACTTTCTCCACATTTGCTTTTAATACAGTCAACTCGTTTTTCTAGAATATAACCCAACCGATCTTCGTTGAAATACCTTCAGCTGTTGCTTTCTAACGGCAGAACAAACCCACAGGCAAGCATTACTCTCACAGCTACATTTAGTTAATTATTATATGCCTTTCACTTCGCTGAACTCAAGGTGTGGAGCCGTGCTATGTCTGACCGCATTTCCGCCTGCATGTAGAACTTATTGCAAATTCGTTTTATTTATAATTAAGAGTAAGGTCGATAAATGCTTGCTCGGTTCAAGCGAAAGAGTGCGTTTATGATTCCTCATCAGAAAGCCCAAAGGATTCTCAAGCGAACCTTCTGATTCTGGAGAAGTACTTGGAACCACGAGAGAAATGGTTCGTGTCATTTATAACTATACCTCGGATTTTTAGGTGGTAATAGTTTAGAATGCAAAGTAATTTGGTTTGTAGGAAGTGTCATGCAACCCGTTGTACCATAATGTAGGAAGAGTAGCATGAATTCAAGGAGTTCTATAGGCTGCACTCCTAATATCTATGCAAATCTCATAGCATAACCGTTGTACAGTGTAGGGTATACTTGTTACTGGCTAAAGCATGTTTGCATTCTAACCTATCAGTACCTAATAATCCGGACTCTATAACAGTACGTGGGTCTGAAGGATGAATACTTGCGTACATTTGTACATGATCTTCATACATGCGACGGTCAAAAACTATGCTTTATCACACGATACAATATCACGAAAATAGGAGAGGTTCTATCACCACTGTGTGTTGTATTCTACTAATAATAGATTGTCATGAAGAAAAATGTGGAATTCTCCACTGTTGATAGGACGTCGCCTTGGATCTTTCTTTTTACAAAGGCCTAGGAAGTAGAAGGAAGCGGCTGTGGCCTTAATTAAGGTACAGCCCCGGCATTTGCCTGGTGTGAAAATAGGAAACCACGGAAAACCATCTTCAGGGCTGCCGACAGTGGGGTTCAAACGCACTATCTCCCGATTACTGGATACTGGCGGCACTTAGGCGACTGCAGCTATCGAGCTCGGTGCCTTGGATCTTGGCAGAGTCTGCTGTCATCGAGCGAGTTAGCTGAGTGGTAGAACCCGTGTTGCTCTTGGCTTGCATACGGGAAGGAAAAGGGCTCAATACCCAACATTGGCCACCTTGAACACAGTGCTCCATGGTTAGTCATTTACACGGCAAATTCTGTGGCTGTACCTTAATTAAGGTCACGTAGTTTAGTTATTCTCCAGGTGAGTTCCAGGATAGTGCCTAATATACAAGCTACGACGGCTTCCTTCTCTGTTCTAGTCCTAATTACAGCAATTAAATGTAATTGTAAGATATTTTCTTGAGTCTCGTCAAGATTTATCCGCCCCTTTCTTCTTCTTCGAGGGGATCAATTTTATTTTCTAGGAATTGCTGAAGGTTCCATCCCTGTTGATCCCTCCAGCGAAGTCTTGGTCTGCCCATCTGCTTGCCCAGTCAGAACTTAGTGTGTTCGTCAACTGTTACGGGAAATCTACCCAAAGTAGGCCTATTTGGGAACGTAGAATTCTCCACTGTTGGTAGGACGTCGCCTTGGATCTTGTTTTGCTATTTGCTTTACGTCGCACCGACACAGGTAGGTCTTATCGCGACGATGGGATAGGAAAGGCTTAAATTAGTTTAGCAAATTCTTCTCCTTCTTCTTCTTCTTCTTATTCTACCAATTTTCCATCACTGTGGGGTCGTGGGTGTGAACTATGTAGGACATGTATATTTGGTCCAGTTTTACAGTCGGATGCCCTTCCTGACGCCAACTTTATATGGAAGGATGTAATCATTGTTGCGTGTTTCTCTGGTGGTTGATAGTGCGGTGTATTGTCTTTATAATGAAGATGAAAGCGTTGGGACAAATGCAATCACCCAGTCCCAGAGCCAGAAGGATTAATCAAAAGCGATTAAAATCCCCGACCAGGCCGGGAATTGAACCCGCGAACCACTGAACCGAAAGCCTCAACTATGACCATTCAGCCAAGGAGTCGGACAGCCAACAGAGGACTACTTAGTGAGGTTTATGGAGGTTAATCTTCTTATTGTCAGCCCAATACTGATTCATCCTTTCTGAACGTTCTGCTTCTAGAATCACTCTTCCTATTCTCTGCTTGTTGATTTTTGTTTACTAAATAATTATTTTTAAAACATTGTATTTCATTTTAGGTGAGCCATTCTTCCGCGCCAGAATAATTACATGGTATGTGGTGCTTGCACTACATCATTATGCAAGAAAATAATTCGTTATCGGTGAACACATCCCTGGAATAAATCACTCAAATACCTCAGAAAATCTTTTATACCCCAGTTGGTAGTGGAAGTGGGGCATAACTGATTATTAGAAAACAAATAAGAACTTTCGAAATCTAAGGAAATCGGCTGTCAAATCTAATGGGCATTCAAATGAAAATTGAACACCCTCTACAACGTGACCATGGAATAGTTTTATTCAAAAGTAATTACCAAAAGCGTTAATACATTTATCCTGCTGGGAGACGATACGATCAATCCCAGTTTTGTAGAAGGAGTTATGTCGCCAACGGATCCACTCTTTCACTTGCTCATCCGAATGAAACCGGCGTCCAGAAATGCCTTCCTTCAGGTCGCCAATGTGAAATTCACAAGGTGAAAGGTCCGGGATGTACGGAGGATGTTGAAGTGTTTCCCAACCAAATCGCTGAAGCGTAACCTCCGCCAGGTTGGAAGTATGAGGGCGAACATTATCATGCAACAGGATGACTCCCTCCGACAGCATTTCAGGTCGTTTTGATTTTTAAGGCTCGTCGCAGTTTTTGCAAAGTGTCTTCATAGTGCTGCGTCACCAGGAAGTGAACCACACTTTTCTGTTCTTCTTTGTTTCTTTATCCCACCATATAACAGGCATTGTGCATCATATTGCGAAGGCATTTCTTGCCAACAGGTTCTCTTAGGTCTGAGCTGCTAGAGGACCGGTGTGATCCCACTCCGAGCTGATTCATTTAGTGTTCCTATATTATACCTTGCTATATTTATCATGTTTTCTTCTCACCATATCTTTCTTATTTACTTAGCTCATCTCCTAACTTGCTTCTTGGCATTTTGAAAAGTGGAACGATAAATAACTTAATTTTTTTCATATTACCACCTAACGTCATTTTCCAGACTACCAAACGAATCTCAACGAAAGAAAACAGTTGAAAATTATGGAACAAATCATTCTGAAGTTCATAATTGCTACACTGTGTAGGGCATGGGAATAGATCTTGAATGTTACCTTGCAAAATATTTTGATTCCTCGAACACAATACACTACTACTCAAAGCCATACAGTGGATGATATTGACAAAATCTGCCACCAGCAGCGAGAAAGGTACCCAGTGGCAATAATTAGTGCGGTTTCGGAAAGACTGAAGCATTTCCTTGACACAAATCCGCCTGTTCCATAACAAAACCATGTTTGATAATATCGCCTCGTACCCTAATATCAGGTTTCTTTTAAGACTTCGTTTGTCCTGCTTGCTGCGATGTCCACAGGAACTGTTTTCTTGAAATGATCCTAATTTTTGTTTCGAAAAAAGAATTAATGGAAATATGAACTTGACGGGTATTCTTACTCAGGACCCAATTTTCAGTGGCATAGAAGAACTGGTGCAATAACGTAATGCAGAATCTGGATTTTCTGTGTCTAGATGCGCTCCTAATTTTGATCTGCGAAGTAACACTTTGTACTTGTACTTATGAGTGTAAACTTGATCTTAAGCTAACTCTTTAAAATTCACTCGCACGTATTTGAAATCTGAAACCAGACCAAAGCGAGCTTGTCTACTTCTGTACAACTAGTTAATGTTCTACAATTCGTTGTAATATGTATGCTCTTTTCTTCCTTATTTCCATTAATCGATTATCTGCCACACTTACGCGATTCTCTTCACTATGGACCGGCAGTGCTTTCTTATCGGTATAAGTAATGATGCTGTTTTTGTAATTTAATACCAAAACCAAGACTCTGAACTTCGATCTTCAAGCACGATACAATGTTGGAGGTAAACAACCACCACCACCACCACCACCACCACTACCACCACCGTGGTGTCTAAATCCTGTACAGACGGTGAAAATATTGCTAGAATCAGTTCGGTATTTAATCTTACATTTAATACTCTCCACGGAGCCTTTCACATTCTGTACCACTAAGAAGGGAGACTGAATCCCTGAATAGTCAAGAATGCTTAAAAATGAGGTATCCCGTTGAAGTGATAGATTATTTCATTGCATTTCCCCCTAAATCGGAATTTGCTACCAATCATCGTCGAGAAACATGAGGTGGTAGAATTACTATCATATTAAGTCACGCCTGTACGTCGTAAAATTCCGGCATACCTGCGTCAATATGTATTAACAGTCTACTTTACGTCGCACTGACACAGATAGGTCTTATAGCGACGATCGAATACTGGGGTTCGAACCCACTATCTCCCGAATGCAAACTCACAAATGCACGCACCTAACTGCATATAGCATGATTACAATCACTTTGTCCTACTCCGTGGCTAACTGGTTAGACAGCGTTTGGTGTAAGGAGTCCTGGCTTCGGTTCCCAGTCGGATCAGGGATTTTATCTGGCTCGGAGATTGGATGTTAGTGCCATCTTCAACACTAGATTTCATCCTATGTAGGGCTCCATCCTCACAGAAGTGCAGGTCACCCAAGGCCGTCTGCTCGAAAGACCTACACCAGACATCTCTGGAGGCCAATTGCCATTCTTCTTCTTGTTCTTGTTCTTATTATTAATATTATTATTGTGTACGTGTGTCCAACCTCTTTTCTGTACGGGGTTGGGTATGAAGTGAGATGAATCTTCGCAGCGATTCTCTTCCTGACATCAACCTCTTGAAAACCTACAACCTGTTTTCCAGTCATTGACCAGGTTAGGGATGTAATGAATGAAGCAGATATAGGCTATTAGTATGATGGGGTCGCCACTCCCAAAGTGATTTATCCCATTCCCGCCCGCATTTTTACTCCGCTTATCCCCAGGTTTCAACCTATTATTTAGCAAAAACTAAAACAGTCCGCATTGTTTCAGAAAAAGTTAAATACAGTAAAAGGTATTGATCACAATGGATTCAAATTTTCAATAACATAGAAAATATACCATCACATCAATTTCTCTGTTTATTGAGTCATAATGTGTTTTTCACCCCCTCTCCTTGTGATACTCAACACAGAGACAGTCTACATTTGTCACATTCCCATGTTGTCTGAATCCCTCAAAACCAATAATCACGTGATTTTGGAAGTGGAATGATGCCCATGTATATAAGATTTTATTTCGTCTGGGCAAGTGTCTTTTCATTCTGTTTTTATCTTACCGGGTTGAGACTGTTTGAAAGCTGCATTGTTATAAGCGCAAGAGCCTATGTCACTGAATAATTTTTCTCCTCCTAACATACGTAAAATCATCCCCTAATACTCTTTCCGAATTATGCGCAGGTTTAACATCATCCATTTAATCATTCGGAGTAACGAAACGTAATATTTGTGTTACCTGAATTGCCGTGGCATCGCCATCAGGACCGATTTATCGATATTCGTTTTCATTCATATCACTCTATCACTAAAATTATCTTTGTTGATATATTATTCACTCATAAAAAATTCACCTGTACCCCTACTCAAGGATTCCGTGTCACATTTTTCGCCCATATTCAGCTCAGTATCAATATACGCGATATTCAATCCCGTCATGTTTACGAACGAAACAGCTGGCGCGCGCTCGTGGAAGTTCAAGACCGTTGAATAGGCAACGTCAAGACAGATTATCTCTCTTCCTCTATTTCCTAAGACTTGTAGATTGCACTGCGTGTTCATAAATGCCTTATAAACACTTCACGGATGAGAAATATAAAAAAACTATTGCACAGATCGCAGACGAATGCAGATATGCAGCCGGGCGCTTTCGGGCACTAAGGACCGGAAGGCTCAACGAACAGTCGGGCGCTTTCGGGCGCTAAGGCCCGGAAAGGGTTAATGACTGATGTATGCTATGAAATGAGAATGGAGAGTGTTGCTGGAATGAAAGATGACTGGGAAAACCGGAGTACCCGGAGAAAATCCTGTCCCGCCTCCGTTTTGTCCAGCAGAAATCTCACATGGAGCGACCGGGATTTGAACCACGGTATCCAGCGGTGAGAAGCCAACGCGCTGCCGTCTGAGCCACGGAGGCTACTTCAACCTCTTCGGAGGAGCAAATGAGTTGAAATTAAAGACGCTGTATATGATGGCAGGAAGGGAGAGGATGAAACCCCGAGTCTGAACATAGCATTGCCGAATAGCATCAAGCCTTAACGTCTCCATCTGTCGGACGAATCACCATCAACAGCGTTATATGCCCTCACTCCATACGAGCACTGTGGAGAGGTTTGGAATTTAATCCAGTTCTTTCGCACGCAATGTGATGATTAGAAATTTTATAGCACCATCTCTCCTTATCATGCCGGTCAACATTCGGTTGGTGAATTTTCTTTTGTCCAACGGGACTCGAATCGAGTAACTATAGTGTCAGACCATATAGACGGGACGCCTTAGAGATTATGGCAGCATGTGGACAGGTCTTATGGAGACGATGGGATAGGAAATGGCTAGGAGTGGGAAGGAAGCGCCCGTGACCTTAATTAAGGTACGTCCCCAGCGTTTGCCTCGTATAAAAATATGAAACCGCGGAAAACCATCTTCAGGGCTGCTGACAGTGGGATTCGAACCCACTATCTCCCGGATGCAAGCTCACAGCTGCGCACCCCTAATCGCACGGCCAACTCGCTTATTATTATTATTATTAGTAGTAGTAGTAGTAGTAGTAGTAGTAGTAGTAGTT
This sequence comes from Anabrus simplex, assembly GCF_040414725.1. NCBI lineage: Eukaryota > Metazoa > Arthropoda > Insecta > Orthoptera > Tettigoniidae > Anabrus > Anabrus simplex. The sequence continues at coordinate 98,864,658 of NC_090267.1, read as the reverse complement.
GTTGTTGTTGTTGTTGTAGTAGTAGTATGCTTACAAGATACATGAAAGAAAATGACTTAGGCCTACAATGGAACATTGAAAAGGTGATCAGTTGATCATTCTCTCCCGTAAAAATACTCGTATCGAATATCGGTGACAATTCTTCGTAACGTCTTTCAGGTGGGCATTTTAATTTTAAGTTGCTTTATTTAATTTTAGGCCTACAAAATAACCCTCTCGGTAAACAATAAATAATAATAATAATAATAATAATAATAATAATAATAATAATAATAATAATAATAATAATAATAATAATACCGGGCGAGTTGGCCGTGCGTGTAGAGGCGCGCGGCTGTGAGCTTGCATCCGGGAGATAGCAGGTTCGAACCCCACTATCGGCAGCCCTGAAAATGGTTTTCCGTGGTTTCCCATTTTCACACCAGGCAAATGCTGGGGCTGTACCTTAATTAAGGCCACGGCCGCTTCCTTCCAACTCCTAGGCCTTTCCTATCCCATCGTCGCCATAAGACCTATCTGTGTCGGTGCGACGTAAAGCCCCTAGCAAAATAATAATAATAATAAGAAGAAGAAGAAAATAATAATAATAATAATAATAATAATAATAATAATAATAATAATAATAATAATAATAATGTTTGTTTGTCCAATCCTTGTCCCGTTTCTCCATAGGATCGGGTATGAAGTGAGATGATTCTGTCATGGCGGGTTTTTATGACCGCATGCCCTTCCTGACGTCAACCTCAGCAGATGAGTTATTGAAAAAAAAAAATGAAACGGCACATGGCTTTTTGTGCGGGGAATGTCCGAGGACAAGTTCGGCTTGTCAGGTGCAGGTCTTTTGAATTGATGCCAGTAGGCGACGTGCGCGTCGTGATGAGGATATAATTATGATGAAGACGACACATACACCCAGCCCCCACGCCAGGGGAATTAACCAATCATGGTTCAAGTTCCTAACCCTGCCAGGAACCGAATGCGGGATCCCTGTGACCAAAGGCCAGCACGCTTATCATTTAGGCACGGAGCCGAACAGAGGAGTTGATGAGATGAAATTAATGACGTGATGTATGATAGTAGGGAAGGGAGAGGTGAAACCCGGCGCCGGCACATAGCCTACTCCTGTCGAATAGCACCAAGGGGTCTGTTCGAGGCTTAACATCACAATCCGACGGGTGAATCACCATCAACAGTGTCATTTATGAACTACCATATTAACTCAAAATGTTGGTTTACACTTATGACTATACTCCACTATTAAAACCTTGTGGCAGGGCGTGATGGCTGATTGCGTTGCAAATTGGGGGTAATCATATCAAACTCTGAAATTTTCCTGTGGCTCGTATTTTTGTAAAGTAGAAAATCTTGAGGCCTATGATCACGATATAAAAGTGAAGTAAACAACTCTCTCTCTCTTCAAAGATCTCAGACGTTATGCTCCTGCGGAATGTCGCAATTTAATCCCCATCAGAGTAACGAAGAACAAATATTTGCTCAGCAAATGGTAAAGGTATTTCTGTGGAAACTCGGTCCTGATCCCGGGGGTCTAGAACTTTGCTCTGCTTTAAAATTGTATTTTCTTAACTCTTCCAGATAATCATGTGTTGATCGAAAAGGGCCTCATCTAGCAAACAACACACGCACATCTTGTTCTCTCGCTCTAATTAATCCTCTCTCTCCCGCCCAACAGGAAGATGAGCCGACTTCTGCTCCAACGACCACTGGCTGCCCTGTCTAACCTTGCCAAGCCTCACTGCTGCTCGTGGAGGATTTCATTTTATGTCACTACTTTGATGTCTGTGATGCGTGCCCCTTCGTTTCTGGCTTTTTAACAAACTCATTTCTCTTTTTCGCCGCTCACTGCTGTCTCTCTCTCTCTTTGCTCCTGGTGAAGCAGGAGGGGTTCTGCTCCAGGGATAGGGATAGCAGCGAAGCTACAAGAACATCAAACTCCACAGAACAAGTAATTTTATTTCGCTCCTCCCCAGTGTTGCATGTTTCCTACGACCTCATTCTCTCTCTCACTCCTCCTCCCCATGATACTCTGAGCTGATCTTTATTTTGAAGAGAACGTAGTGGAAATAAAGAAGAAACATTATTTCTGGAAATAGAAAGAGGGATACATTGTACTCTAATGTGGACTAATCCGTCCCCAGACCGTAAAGAGAAAGAAAGACGAATTAGCCACGAACATTAACCTGATTTCTCCAATGGAAATATGAATATACTTGCAGAGCAGAATCCGTCCGCAATTTCAGACGAAGAAAATATATACATATATATAAAACGTTTACCTGTATGTTTCACAAAACTCAAACTGTTAAACCAGAGGGAGTTAAAAAGGTGCGGATCGTACCAAAATCTTCCAAATCGTCTCAATAGCACAGGAAAATCTTGCATTTACTTAAAAGTCAACGGAAATACGTTAATCAATACAGCCACCCAGTTTTTACATCACTACCATGGAAATCACGAGGATGATATGCACTCTACTTTCTATTCACGGCGTTGCTGTCAGCCATCTTTAAGACGGGCAATGTGATTTTTCTGCATGGCGTTGCCCAGGATACTTCTGCTGGTGCTGCCTAAAAGACTGAAAGTAGCGGTTGATCTCAAGCAAGCAAGCAAGCAAGCAAGCAAGCAAGCAAGTTGTATAGTTTAGAATTTGACCACTGGCGCTGCGTATAAGACGAGATCGCATCATATGAGTTTTGTATCTTGCAGTGAATGGCTGCACTGAGCAATATAATGTAGATTGTGATAAAGCTGTTGCTTTTCTTTCTTTTTAATTGTGCCAATATAGGAATGAACGTTATGATGAAAGAGAAGACCGTTTAGAGACTGAAGGTCACGCTTTATGTCAATTAAGTCGTATAGTTTTGTCTCTTACAGTCAATGGCCGAGCCGAGCAAAAATATAGATAGAGTGTGATAAAGTCGTTGGTTTTGTTTCTTTTGCCATTTAATCGTGCCTCGACGACGTGCTAATATCGCATACAATACGGCAAATACGAAGAGACTACGCGTACTATGTAATAATGAAAGTTACGATGCAGAGAGAAGACCGTTTCGAGATTAAATCAGTATTTGCGGAGAGATAGGGAAATTTTCCTGGAACGAAACGATTATCTCAGGATTGTGAAAGACATAGGTCCCGAAGATATACAGAAACGTCTGTTGATAGAAACAACGTATGCAGAGAGATCGCACCAGCCATTCACAACAATACCATACTATAATTAGAACACGTTATTATACTATTTTTAATCTATGGTAAAGTCGTAATTCCTTGCGGAAGATTCTAACCGTTCAGTTTATGCTGCCCTGGATATACAAGAGGCGGTACATTATCCAAATGAATTTTTAAATTCTTTGACTCCACCTGAAACTACTCTTCACAAACTGGTTTTACAGGTAGGTTACCCAATATTATTGCTCCGCAACCTGAACACACCAAAATTATTCAATGGCACACGATTGCTAGTCAAATCGTTAAATACAATTCTACTCGAATGCACGATCCTCACTGGGTTTGGACCTGGTGAAACTGTTTTGGTCTCTCTAATACCAATGATAACCACCAACCTGCCATTTTAGTTTTAATGGCTACAGTTTCCAGTAACAGTGTATGCCCATTAATAAAGCCCAGGGCCAAACTCTAAACGTTACAAGTCTAGACATGAGCGTTGAACGTTTCTCTCATGGTAAACTCTGTGGCCCTGTCACGTGTAAATGTATTTGGGTTGACCCCAGATAGAGGGTCACGTAACGCAGTACAGAACGTAAGGAGATATTTAATATGTATTGCCACCCGTGCGAGGCTGTGGCGGGTCAGCTAGTACACTATTTATACACTATATTCATCGTCGACAAGGTTCAGAATATTTTCCCAGAAACATGAAGTTAACAAAGGAAGGGGCCGACGTCGAAACGAAAGTCATGCAATTGTTAGCCGAGACCATAATTATATTAGATCGCTCTAGATGGATTTCTATGTCTAACAATTTGGAAAGGACTTTCAGGCAGCGAGAAGTTAGAATGCAAACGTATTTGAGCAAGGCGCAAGTGTTTTCTACCCGCTCAGCGGTTCTGTAGTGAGATTTGCATAACACATCGCTGTTCTAGCCGATCTACAGTTATGTCGGTGAGTTGCATGAATTTTAGGGGTTCTGATATTTCACATCGCTAATATTTATGCAAGCGATTTGTCTGTACATTGCTCAGAATTTAAAAAGAATGGTATTCTCGTATCGGTCGTGCCCACAGTAATAACGAAATGTGCTTTTTAATTTCCGCAATTTCTGTCGGTCTGTCTGTCTGTATGTATGCATGTATGTATGTATGTACGCGCATCACGAGAAAACGGCTGAAGAGAATTTAATGAAAATGGATATGCAAAGTCGGGGAATAAGTCACTACAATCAAGGTTATAAATAATTTTATTCACACTCAGTGAAACGATAGTTTAGGGGAAGGACTAAACTATAATTCTCAAATATTTATGTTATTAGAGGTCTTATCGATACTACATAACTAAAGTTGTGTAGTATTAAATTTCCGATCATTTAAATCTTATACATCTTTACTGTACCGGTCATGATAACAGAGATATTCATAAATTTGGATTTTTGTTGCTAAGTCCATATCAGCGCCGAATCACGAGAAAATTGGTAAACAGAATTGAATGCAAATAGGTATGTAGGGTCGAGGAATAAGGAACTAAAATTTACCTATAAATAATTTTATAAGACACCCTAATATCACAGAGTCGAAACAAAGTAGAAATATAGAAAGCTCAAAAAATTGATCAACAATAACATTACATTGACCATTGTTTGTTGTGTTGTGTTTTGTGTCTTCTGTTGCCACTCATCTCCGTTAGATAGGATTACTGCTGCGTACCGAGTATAACAGCCTGCCTGAATATTGGCGAGAAGTAGATGGGGAGTTAGGTCTCTCTCTTCTTCAGCATGCCATTCCTCTGGTTGATATATTTTCTCGTACTACTTGTACGTAACACACTGGTTATCATAGCATCCCAGCCATTCAATCCCTACTTTGAGGCGCTGACTGGAATGAGCAGTGTACACATTTAGCGGAATAATGGCAGAGAAGTGTTCACGGCTGTCTGCGGCCTGGTCATTCCAGCTCTGGAACTTTGAACTGTTAGATCGGCACCGTAGTACTGTTCGTTAAAACTGAGAAAATGTGCGGTTATTCATTTGATCGAGTATTTTATATGATAACATTGCTTTTAATCGCTACATTCCTACTGACGTCATTGTAATTACCTATATTGACTTCAGTTGGGAAAACCACAAAGATAGTCTTCCTGAGAATTCCGTAGCGAAGCACGGCTACATCTGTTAGTTTGTCGTAAAACCGTGAACCAGTTGAATAAATTCAATCTAAAACGACATTATATAGTTTATCATAGTAAATATTACGATCAATATAAATATTAAGATCGTCTAGCACTAATAAAGCCGACTAAAGGAGGTAATGATCAACTAAGAGGTGGGTATTATATTCGCATATTAGTCTATAAAATATGGTTCAAAACGGAATACTACGCATTATTAGCACATTGCTGGATGGTTCGTAAATATGATCATTACAAAACTCTGAAATTTCCATATATGAGAATTATTTGAAATAAGTGTAAATTATAGTAATAAAAGAAGGGTGATAGATATAAAGCCAGTCAGTTTGACTAGCAATGCCTGTAAGCTTTTGCAAAGCATTCCTTCTGATTATATAAGACATGTTTGCGCAATCAGTAACTGGTTCGATAGAAGGTAGTGCGAGCCTGAAAATTACTATCGGATTTCAAGTACTGCCGTTTGTTGATTCACTTGGTCCGTGAAGATTCAGTTTCCGTAACCGGACTCCGGATTTTTCTTTAACTAAGTTTATCCACCGATTACAAAAGGCCAAGTAGGATATCATCAGCCACCGAATGGATCTTTAACCGAACCTCCGGTTATATTTGGACCGATCAATTATACACTAAAAAAGCACTTACTCCACAAGTTAACTTGCTCCTTGGCATGATATGGTGCTCCAAATTAAATGTTATCAATCCCTAATATCTCTGTAAAACACATGATCCTCCCATGTTGTATCACAACCAGACACGCAGAAATTTACTTTGTTAATAAATTATTTGAAATTATATAGAATACTGTTCCACTGAACTGCAATAGTCATAAATTGTAACTTGAGTTTACATTTAAGTTAACACACAAATTACCCCCTTGGTAAGTTATTCCAATCCCTAATTCCCCTTCCTATAAACGAATATTTGCCGTAGTTTGTCCTCTTGAAGTCCAACTTTATCTTCATATTGTGATCTTTCCTACTTTTAAAGACACTCAAACTTATTCGTCTACTAATGGTAAAAAGTATAAGCAAATAATGCCCCTCAGTTGGGCTCACGGGTATCAAAGCTTGCCCGCCGTAAGTGCAGTGCCCGTGCTAGAGGTACTTGTGCACGAGGGTGTATGCCTCTTCCCTTCAGTCGGCTTGTACTTCCCCACGTTGTATGAGAATTGAAACAGTAATCTGTTAGTGTGTGTTTGTATTTATGTATCAACATGGTTGCTTAAAGAGATGATGCTTTAAACGTATTAAAACGTTTGAACGTTTGGGCCGATGGCCTAGCTGTTAGGCCCTCTTTAAAAAACAAACAATCATCATCATTATCATCAAATTTTTAAAATGGTTTCGAACCCCACTGCTGACAGTCCTGAAGCTGGTTTTCTGTGGTTCTCTGTTTTCACACCAGTCAAATGCTGGGGCTGTACCTTAATTAAGGCCACGGCCACTACCTTCCCACTCCTAGTCCTGTAGCCCTTTCCTGTTCCATCGTCGCCATAAGACCTACTGTGTAGAAATTGGAAGAATGCAAGAATGAGGAATGTGGCCTGCAAGCACGAACTTCCTGTTTTGCCCAGTCAGATCGGCTCTTATCTGCTCTCATCTGCTACACTAAAATATTGACTCACACTTTGCAGTTCGCTGGATTACAACTCACAAGAGCGAGGAGCAGCCAGTAGAAGTCGCCTGGGTAGTAGCGTAGTTGCTATGGTAACCATTGCGTCACGGGCTCTGCTGCTGAAAACCCCTACGCCCCGTGCCTCACCGGGCATGTGCATTCTTCTGATCTCCCAACAATACCTGTGTCGGTGCGACGAAAAGCAACCTCAATTTCTTTTATTTATTAAAGTTCATCTTTCAACACCGGAATTCAGCGCTGGTAGCAATAACACTTCCCCACACGCTAACTAGTTTCGAATCGGAAGTCACAGTTGCAACAAAATGTTTTATTTTCAGATGTAGTTGGGTGTTTGCGAGATAAGCACAAAGAACCTTACGGGAAGTGCAGTTAAATGTCCGCAGTAAAATATTTTTTTTTAAATTTTAGCGAAATGTTTGTCCGAGGAAGAATCTCGAAGTGGAGGGCGATGTTTGCGAGGTAGGTAGTAGCTTCGTTCGCTTCTCGGCTTGTACCACCTGCCGTACTATGCATCAAGCAGTATGGATGCGTAGGCCTAAGCTGTATGCCGTAAGAAGGGAACGTTTCCAAAGTGGAGAATTTTGTCATGTCAGCAAATCCCTAAGTCGTTCACAATTAAATATTATCTTAGCTGCTTGGTAACTTCGTAGATGCTCTTGAAAAGGAATCGAATGTCTTGGAAATTGTCAGCAAGTATCGTAGTGTCATCTACATACCGAATGGTGCTTATTCGCGTCCCATGGATATTCATTCCTTAATCAGTTTCACCAAGGGAAGCTGGAAAATGGCTTCTGAGAATAAATTAAAAATGATTATAGAGGGAATATTCTGCCTTGCCTCACACGTTTTTATCTTGATCTATCCAGCAGCGTTGTTCACAAATATTTCGTGAGCTGTTCGGTTCCAATACAGCTTATTGATGACGGTAGAATTTTTACTGTCCAAAAAAAAAAAAATTCCAGCGACTGAGAAAATTGTTAGAGTACAAATCGAATCCTATGTTTAGCCGTCAAAAGGGGCTTAATTGATACCCATTCAACCACGCTCTGCTACTACTTGTTCCGGTGTATCCCGTGGAATGCAGAGGTGAAAGAAGGTTCTGGGGTGAATGGGTCTAACTACAATGTCGAGAATTGAATTTAAAACTTAAACTGCTGGTATCAGCTGGTTTATAGGTAGCCCTTAAGTGCTTCGACTTCTTCACTTTTTTATGGTTCAGACGATTCGACCATGCATGGCCGTAATAATCTCATAAATACTTCATTATACACTGTTATGTCTCTCTGCGTTCAGTCTACAAGCCTCTGTGAATTAAACAAACACCGCCACAATCCTCTATTTGTAACTAGTTCTGTGGCTTCATTAAGTTCTATACCTCTTATCTTCAATTTCAATGAGTTTAACCATCGTCGCCTTGGTCTCCCTCTACTCCTCTTACACTCCGTAACAGTGTCCATGATTTTACTGGGCAACCTGTCCTCCTCCATTCGCCAAACATGATCCCACCACCGAAGCCGGTTTATGCGTACCGCTTCATCCACCGAGTTCATTCCTAACTTAGCCTTTATCTCCTCATTCCGAGTACTCCCCTGCCATTGTTCCCACCAGTTTTGTACCAGCAATCATACTCGCTACATTCATGTCTGTTACTTCTAACTTATGAATACGATATTCTCAGTCCACCCAGCTTTCACTTCCGCAAAGTTAGTCTGAAAACAGACCGATGTAAATATAGTTTGTTCCGAGAGCTGACTTCCTTCTTACAGAATACTGTTGATAGCAACGTCGAGCTCACTGCGTTAGCTTTACTGCACCTTGATTCAATATCACTTAGAAAACACGCATCCTAAATGCAGTACTTGAAATGATCTACCTGTTCCAACTTTGTATCTCCAATCTGACATTCAATTCTCTTGGATTTCTTACCTACTGACATCAATTTAGTCTTGGAAAGGCTAATTTTCATGCCATACTCATTGCACCTATTTTCAAGTTTCAAGGTATTAGACTGCAGGCTTTTGGAATTATCTGCCTTTAATCCCATAATCCTCCAGTACGGCGAACAATTTTTCCTCGGTACCCTGCCATATGTTTTATCTAGATCTACGAAACATAAAAAAACTATCTATTCCTCTCGTTCGATTACCTGGCGCATACTGAAAATCTGATCCTGACACGCCCTCTGTTTATCGCAGGTGGGGTGGAGCGCACTATGAACTGCGGCACCTGGTGACCACAATGGTAGTGCACAGTTTCTATCACCGATTATGCAGAAGGAAAGAACATCACGCATCTAATGACTAGTGTGTGTGTGTGTGTGTGTGTGTGTGTGTGTGTGTAACAGTTACAGTCAACATTGTGGGAGATATCATGTTCTAAAGTGCCCCAAAAGAAGAACCTTCGTAACAAAATTCTGCCTGGAGGATTAGTTTTAGTCTAACATAGATTCTAAATCCGAGTAAAATCCCTTATGGATTATCGTACAATTAAAAGTAATGTTAATTCTGTGTTGATTATTTACAATAGCTTAATGGAACTCGTATATGACTATATGGCTGCATTAAAGTTATTATTACAAAAAAATTCAGGTCTCACAAGTAGGCCTAAATAACAAGGACATTTTTTAAGCTCCCGTCAATCTCTCGAGGGTTAATTTAGAGGAGCTGATATGTAAAGAAATGGAATCAGAGATAAGGCATTTTTGCGGTTGATGTTACTCTGTGTAGAGTAATAAATAAGTTACAACATTGTGAGCAACTCCAAAAATGCTTCGTCAATGTTTTAAGATGGACAGCAGGCAATGGTACGATGATAAACGGGGTTAAAAGTCACGTTGTAGGTTTCACTAATTGGAAAAGTCCTCTCAGGTTTAACTATTGTGTTGATGGGTTAAGAAATTCCTCATGGGGATGTCACGGATTTCGGATGCGTATTGTGGTGTGCCTGGACACTTGTCAAGTTGCCTTCTGATTCATACTAAATTTTATAATTAATTCGACTCATCGGAAATGAACTAGAAGTATTTTATTCAGCAAGCTAGTATCGGTACGGATGCGCCACTGTAGCGCTAGCAATCAGGAAGCATGCTGTCGAGATTGTACTGCCATCTAGCAGCAGTCTCCCAACTTAACTCAGCTTCTTTTTTTTCTCGATGCATTAACGACAATCGAGTGATTGGCAATTATCATTACGAATTGATTTGGACAAGAAGGATCAACTCTCTCTGTTGCAACTGGAATTTTGGAATACATTAGAGCAGAAGAAGGAGGAAAAATGCTAACCTTTGATCCGGGGTGATTGTATCACCATATGGCGATACGCCAAATTTCTTTCATTTATTTTGCTTTCAAACTTGGATATCTGTAAGTAGCATTTCAGTTCTTGTTGATCCCGGAACTACCATGAAGTGACGTTTGTTTCTTACTAAATGGTTTTGGAATATACTCATCTAAATCGTGATATGTGAACTTTATTACTTCCGAAAGTGAGAAATTATTTGCACAAAAGGAATCCGTAATTTAAGGTTATCTTGTTGAGAAATAATTACAGTTCCAGTGTTTGTGGGGCTTCGATGTAATGATTTGTAGGAATATTTGGTTTGATAATCATTCTGAGCACGTTTTCTTAAAGGTAATTCATACATCAAAAGATATTTTAGTAACAAATATGTGTCCTGCACTACTACATTTAGAAATGAGAATCCTTATCACTTACGCCTGAGGTAATTCAACCAGTTATATCTTAAATATCCTATTGCCTGTACTAAAAATGTAAGGGTTGAAAATTGTTTCTGATAACTAGTTCTGTCTCGGGTAGATAACTGTTCGGGGAACCGCCATTTTGGTTTTTTTTTTTTGGTCACGTTACCTCGTTGCTATGGTTACATTCATAACTTATTCTTCTTACAGACCCATCGTTCTATCTTCATGCATAGCTAAAACTTTTGAACGGCTGTTGAAACTAAGACTGGAGTGGTGGTTAGAGTTTCACAATTTATTGCCTCGATCTCAATATGGGTTCCGGAAAAGTCGTTCTACTTACGACCATCTTAGCATTCTGACTACGGACATTGAACATACATTTCTAAACCATGGTTACCTTACCGCCATATTTCTCGATATATCTGGGGCATATGACAGCGTTAGTATACAAGTACTTTCTGAAAAGCTACATGACCTTGGTCTTCCCGAAATATACGTGCGAGGTATATATAACTTATTTTTCCGGCGGACAATCTATATTCGAACCCAAGATAACACCTTGTATGGGCCCAGACTAGTAACAAAAGGACTCCCTCAGGGTGCTATACTGAGTCCTTTACTGTATGCCATCTACACTGCAGGTCTCGATCACATGTTTAAACAAACAGTCAAAGTTCTTCAGTATGCAGACGACGTATGTATCTACGCATCATCGCAGTCTCTTTGGTTAACATGTTTGTGGCTAGATGACGCTGCAAGGAAACTCCACGCCTGGACATTTTAAACAGGTCTTAATTTATCCCCAACAAAATCCTTTATTATTGTCTTCACTCGAAAGCATTTCCACTCAATATCACCATCTGTACACCTTGGGCCATACTCCTTCCCCTTACGGACTTCAGCCAAGCTACTAGGCTTATACCTCGATAGTAAACTTACATGGAGAACCCACGTCGAGTACTTGGTAACTAAAGTGGGCCGAACGTTAAACATAATCAGAGCATTATGTCGAGTATGGTGGGGAGCTGACCCATCTGTCCTATTACTATTATATAGATCGTTAATCCGATCTGTACTAGATTATGGCTGCATCTTTTTCGGCAACGCACCGCAGTATGTTCTTCGAAAACTAGATGTCCTGCAGTTCCGCGCACTCAGAATATGTCTCGGAGCCATGAACTCAAGTCCTACTAACGCACTACTGGTAGAGGCTAAATAAATGCCCCTTCAGATAAGACGAGATCTACTTGCCAACAACTTTCTTCTGCAACGCTCGTCCTTAACTAGCCACCCTATAACATCTAAACTGCACCGCCTCCTTCCACTGTGTGACAGAGGAACAAACAGAAGACTACGGACACCTCTATTGGTCAAAAGTATCAAGAAATTGCAGCACATCATACCCCTTACTCTTCAAGATACAGCGCTTCCAGTATTTCGACAGAGGTATGAACTTTCAGTATTTCAACCATCCACATTTCATCTTCCAGATTTTATTATCTGCAATATCAACGAAAAAGTAACAAATTTTATCGATGCATTTTGGGGCAGTTATACTCAAATATGCACAGATGGGTCTAAGACCAATGAAGGAGTCGGATATGCGTAATACTGCCCTGCATTCAACACTAGCAAAATGTTCTCCCTTTCCCACGAAGCTTCAATATTCACAGCTGAAATACTTGCCATTAAATCAGCCATCACGTACGGCGTCCAGCACTTCAGCAGTATATTAATTCTCACGGACTCCAAGAGTGCACTTCAAAAACTAGAACAACCATGCAGGAACACGCGTTCGAATAAATACATCATGGACATCCTATGTTGCATATACCAAGCCAAGGAAAACGGAAAAGAAGTTCATCTTATGTGGATCAAAGGTCACACTGGAATTATACACAATGAAACCGTAGACCAACTGGCAAAGCAGAGCATTACAGAAGGCCAGTTCCAAGCACTACGCCTACCATACACGGACTTCCAAAGCCACATCAAGAAACAGGCTTATAAAGAATGGTCAAATTACTGGGCAACAACTCAACACATCAAAGGCAAGCATTACGCCGCTATCCAGAGACACATCCCACAGAAACCATGGTTCAGCCTACTATCTCTAACTCGCCGCCATATGACATCAATTATCAGAATGCGACTTGGACATGCATCTTACCTCAGTCATCTGTTCAGACTCAAAGTCATAGACTCCCCAAATTGTACCTCTGATCCCAATCAAGAAGCAGACCTCAACCATACAATTTTAGGATGCACTAGGTACAAACCACAAGTGACCAACTTATATCAAACGCTTATACAACTGAAAGTTCCACTTCCCACTTCCGTTTCGTCGTTGTTCAGCAGCTATGACATCCGTATATATCAAGCAATAGCCAAATTTTTAAGTGAAGCTAATTTAACATTGTGATAAGCTTGTTCTGTAGTCTGTAGTTAAACTGTTCTCATCCAACCAAAGTTCCTGTACCGTGGCTTTCCATCACCAATTAGTCATAATGCCATGAACGGTCCCATGTTGTAAAGATGTTGCTCTTTGACTTTCCTGTTTTCTAAATGTACAGAGCTGGCAGCATGGTCTTACGGACCAAATGCCAAAATGTAATTATAAAAAAAAAAAACTTATGTAGGGGTGTATGCTGTGTTTGACTTGACATTTAAATGCTCTGACGTCTGTTTAATTCTGACATCTGACTTGCGGTGATTGTGTTATGTTAGTCCTTGATGTTTGAAGTTTGGATATGTGACTTCGTAATTTGTGTTACGCGGTGGTTAATGTTTTAAAAATCTGATCCTTTAATGGTATTTCCTTTTTGGGGTGATTCTTCGTGTATATTTATCACGTAAAAGTTTACTTTTAATTTGATGTTCCTGATGTTTGTTCCTGGTGGAACTTGTGATCGGTGACTTAGCTTATCTGGATTACATTTAGTTTAATTTAGAAGTAGTCAGAAGAAGCACTTTTCTACTCCATTATCATTTTGTAACTAACCTATGATCTCGGAGTTGGGATTCTCATAAGTACTCCGTTTCTTCACTTATGTTTAAACATTGATAATTTGCCCAAGGAACTGAATTGCGAAAACAGACTTATTTAATTTTAACCCTGGTCAAAGTTTAATGACTTATCTTTCTTGGCTTAAATTTTTTTTTCTTAACTTCTTCTTAGGGACTTGTAATTTTGTCATTTCATTTCTTATCTTTACATTAAAAAGTCTCTGTTTAACGTGAAACTGGTTTTTATTTTAGTCAGTAACATATATTTATCACTTAATCCACCTAACCTCAGTGGGCTCGGGTTGTTTCCACGCCTTGCTACGACCTTCGGTTTCCCTGGTCGTGCAACTACTGTGGTGTAATACCTCTCTGGTAAGTACGCGACAGGGATTAAGTACTTATGTGTTAATATAAGGAGAAATCTTCGTTGGGGTAATCGCAGAGGTCATAAACAGAATATTGTAAATAAAGGGTAGAGTTCTCTGCACATGGTTATGAGGATATTTAAGGGTTGTAGTAAGGATGTAAAGGCGAGGGCATATAAGTCTCTGGTAAGACCCCAAGTAGAGTATCGTTCCAGTGTGTGGGACCCTCACTAGGATTACTTGATTCGAGAACTGGAAGAAAAGCAGTTCGATTTGTTCTGGGTGATTTCCGACAAAAGAGTACCGTAGCATTACAAAAATGTTACACAGTTTGGGCTGGGAAGGCCTGGGAGAAAAGGGACGAGCCGCTCACTAAGTGGTATGTTCCGAGCTGTCCGCGGAGAGATAGCGCGGCATGACATTAATAGACGAATAAGTTTGAGTGGTGCTTTTAAAAGTAGTAAAGATTACAATATGAAGATAAAGTTGGAATTCAAAAGGACAAATTGGGGCAAATATTCGTTTATAGGAAGAGGAGTTAGGGAATGGAATAGTTTAGCGAGATGTTCAATTTCCAAATTCTTAGCAATCTTTTAAGAAAACACTAGGTAAACACCAGAAAGGGAATCTGCCACCTGGGTGACTGCCCTAAATGCAGATTAGTAGTGACTGATTGATTGATTGATTGACTGACTGACTGATTGATTGATTGATTGATTGATTGATTGATTGATTGATTGATTGATTGATTGATTGATTGATTGATTGATTGATTGATTGATTGATTGATTGATTTATTGATTGGAAATCTGAACTAGATTGATTGTCAACGTCTGTTGGTGATATAACTCTTGAAGAAGAAGAAGAAGAAGAAGACGAAGAAGAAGAAGAAGAAGAAGGTCATATTAACGTTTTCAAAGGCCTTTTCACCATGAATGAAGCAAACAAAGGTAGGTTGTTGTTGATTACTCTCAAAGACTAGCGCCTTAATGAGATCGTATTTAGGAGTTGTAGTCATCATCATCATCATTTGTTTACCCTCCAGCTTCGGTTTTTCCCTCGGACTTAGCGAGGGATCCCACCTCTACCGCCTCAAGGGCAGTGTCCTGGAGCTTCAGACTCTTGGTCGGGGGATTCAACTGGGGAGTATGACCAGTACCTCGCCCAGGCGGCCTCACCTGCTATGCTGAACAGGGGCCTTGTGGAAGGGATAGGCAAGGAAGAGGGAAGGAAGCGGCCGTGGCCTTAAGTTAGGTACCATCCCGGCATTCGCCTGGAGGAGAAGTGGGAAACCACTTCCAGGATGGCTGAGGTGGGAATCGAACCCACCTCTACTCAGTTGACTTCCCGAGGCTGAGCAGACCCCGTTCCAGCCCTCGTACCACTTTTCAAATTTCGTGGCAGAGCCGGGAATCGAACCCGGGCCTCCGGGGTGGCAGCTAATCACGCTAACCACTACACCACAGAGGCGGTCTAGGGGTTGTAGTAAGAACGTAAAAGAGAGGGCATGTATGCCTCTGGTAAGACCGCAGTTAGAGTATGGCTCCAGTGTATGGGACCCTTACCAGGACTACTTGATACGAGAACAGGAAAAAATGCAAAGGAAATCAGGACCATTTGTTCTGGGTGATTTCCGACAAAGGAGTAGTGTTACTAAAATGTTGCAAACTTTGGGCTGGGAAGACTTGGGAGTAAGGAAACGAGATGCTCGACTATGCGGTATGTTTCGAGCTGTCAATGGTGAGTTCGGGTAGAATGACAGTAGACGAATAAGTTCGAGTGGAGTTTTTAAAAGTAAAAAATTATAATATGAAAATAAAGTTGGAATTCAAGAGGACAAATTGGGGCAAATATTCATTTATAGGGCGAGGAGTAAGAGACTGGAATAAATTATCAAGGGAAATGTACGAGAAATGTCCAAG
The DNA here is from genome assembly GCF_040414725.1 of Anabrus simplex. Classification (NCBI taxonomy): domain Eukaryota; kingdom Metazoa; phylum Arthropoda; class Insecta; order Orthoptera; family Tettigoniidae; genus Anabrus; species Anabrus simplex. The sequence continues at coordinate 98,848,647 of NC_090267.1, read as the reverse complement.
TTCGTTGAAAATATTTAAGAAAAAGCTAAGTAAACAACTGATAAGGAATCTGCCACCTGAGCGACCGCCCTAAATGCAGATCATTGATTGATTGATTGATTGATTGATTGATTGATTGATTGATTGATTGATTGATTGATTGATTGATTGATTGATTGATTGATTGATTGATATTTTGGGAGTATTCTGGCTACAGCTCTGTAGTTGAAGAAACTCAGCTGGACCTGCAAAGTCGCTACGGAGATTTCCCAAGACGGAAGGACCTGAGGGAAGTCCCGAAATCGACTATCCTACCTGTAGGACCTCGGAAACCAACAGTGATCTTACGGGTTTTATTGTGATATTCATGTGAATAATGAAAGGCTCGTGAGGCGGATCAAATGTTGCGGCCAGTACGTGAGAGCGAAAAGAGAGGAGATGCCGTACTGAGTGAACAAATAAATGGTTGAGGTTGCAAGCGGCGCGGCGCGACGGGAGGGTGAGTGCATGATGAATTAAACAGAGCACAGAATTAAGATACGTCCCCACAGGCGTACAAAGGGATGCCTTGCCGCTCCTGGAAAAACACACCGTCATGGAAATATATTTTAAAAAGAATTTTAAATAAATCTCGCAGACACACATATACACTCGTTACTTCTTCCCAAAAGGTAAAAATCGAGAATACTTTATAAAAGCTTCCTCTTTGTACGTTTCTCGTATAAGAAATCCTCTTGCAAATATATTCCATTCGTACAGGAGATAATATAAGTAAAGTAAGTATAGAATACGTCCGCCTCTGTGGTGTAGTGGTTAGCGTGATTAGCTGCCACCCCCGGAGGCCCGGGTTCGATTCCCGGCTCTGCCACGAAATTTGAAAAGTGGTGCGAGGGCTGGAACGGGGTCCACTCAGCCTCGGGAGGTCAACTGAGTAGAGGTGGGTTCGATTCCCACCTCAGCCATCCTGGAAGTGGTTTCCCACTTCTCCTCCAGGCGAATGCCGGGATGGTACCTAACTTAAGGCCACGGCCGCTTCCTTCCCTCTTCCTTGCCTATCCCTTCCACAAGGCCCCTGTTCAGCATAGCAGGTGAGGCCGCCTGGGCGAGGTACTGGTCATACTCCCCAGTTTTATCGCCCGACCAAGAGTCTGAAGCTCCAGGACACTGCCCTTGAGGCGGTAGAGGTGGGATCCCTCGCCTGGGCGAGATACTGGTCATACTCCCCAGTTGTATCACCCGACCAAGAGTCTGAAGCTCCAGGACACTACCCTTGAGGCGGTAGAGGTGGGATCCCTCGCTAAGTCCGAGGAAAAAACCGAACCTGGAGGGTAAACAGATGATGATGATGATGATGAAGTATAGAATACACAGCAAGGAAACATCAACTTAAGATTTAATTCAGGGATGAGGGCAGTGTACTAATAAATAAAGGAGAAATCAATACGCATAACCCTGAGAAACATCAGGTAGCTGCAATCATTATCCACAACCATACTATGCTGTATAGTTATAATGCCAACAGCGTAATCATTCTGAAATCCTCAATGCGCTTAGATCTCTCAAGTTAAAGCAACACTGGGCAAGCTCATCACATGCAATGATACCAGGTGTGATGTTAGCTTTATTTATTATTTCTTGCGTGGCACCGAGACGGGTAGATTGACAGATCAATACTTTTTGAGTGCAAACCAAATGTTATAGTTAACTACAACCCTAAGATGCTCATTCTAGGGCCCCTTGGTTTCATTCGTGATATAATCCTAATAGTAGGAGGTATCTAAATTTTCTTTGTCTTATAACTTATTATCCTTAAAGACATTTATGTTATCTAAATTTTTAGACATTCCTTGCATTCCTATTCTCCTACACTGAATTAAAATTAACTTTAATCGGTTCCTACAATCGCACTTTTTTACCCCTCCTATTAACCTTTACTGGAATTTCAACATGTCTTATGTTGACGAGACTAATGGTTAGAAGGCAGCGACCGTGTCCTTATTTAATTAATTAAGTCATTGTTTATTTTACCCGGTAAGATTAAGGCGTTCAGGCCTTCTCTTCCACCTAACCAGGCACAGAAATATATGTATTACATTGTATTACGTTACAATGTCCAACTCTTTGGCTGAATGGACAGTGTTGAAGCCTTTGGTTCAGAGGGACCAGGGTTCGATTCCCGGCCGGGTCGGGGATTTTAATATCGTCTGATTAATTCCTCTGGTTAGGGGACTGGGTGTTTGTGCTTGTCCCAACACCTTCCTCTTCATATTCAGACAACACACTACACTACCAACCACCACAGAAGCACGCAATAGGGTTGGCGTCAGGGAGGGCATCCGGCCGTAAAACAGGGCCAAATCCTCGTGTACTACACAATTCGCACCCGCGACCCCATGGGCGTGGGAAAAACGGTAGAAAAAGAAGTAGATTGTATCACATTGCAATAATTCAATTAATACAAATATAAATAATGCTAAATTTAAGTTAAATATATATAATAAGATGAAACATTCTTAAAATTAATATCCTCTATGTAAAAAGTAGGCAGTGCAGAAAATGTAATATTAAAAAAAACGCTTAAGAATGTTAAAATCATCTTCTACCAGGGCATGCGTGACAATAGAATGGTTGAGAGTACCAGCATTAAGTTTACATCAGGTCCTTATTGGTGCATAAAGTGACTCCAAAGAACTTCTTTGATAGTGCAAAAAACATTTATCCCTTTGATAATTTCAGACAGGAGGCTTCACTCACGGGTGGCTAGTTCTGTGAATGAATTGTCGTAAATGGCAGTTTTGTGGGTGGGTAAAGCAAGGATGGAATTACTAGTAGATCTAGTGTTAAGACTGTGATAGGATGAAGGGTATTTCAAAAATGGAGTAACGTAAAATGGCTGCGAAGAATGAAGGATTCTATGGAGACGGCATAGGGCACATAAAGGACATTTTCTTGGTGTGTAAATGAGAAACCACGGAAAACCATCTTTCGGGATGTAGACAGTGGGGTTCAAAACCACGATCTCCGGGATGTAAGCTGACAGCTACGTGACACAAACCACAAGGCCACTTGCTCCGTGATTTATTTATTCACAGTTAGTTTCGGCGGATTGAAGAACTTAACAGTTTTACAAAATAAATCCTATAAATCACTCGCAGGGAATTGCCGTAGTAATTTACTTTGCATTTCAACTTCTAGCGAATCAAAAATGAAAGTTAGCGTGGTTTCTCAGTTCCATAAATGGCCACCGAAATAATTTCCACGTGAGCGAAGCCCCGGCAAAAGCTATTCTGTTTTATTTCTACCACAACAATGTTGAAGATGGAAAAAATTCCACTCAGGGCAGGGAAAAGGGAAAGCAACACCGAGCATTTTTAGGAGAGAAGATGACTTGGAAGTAGAAGGATATGTCTGAAAGGAGTCACTGAATAACGGTCTGGTCTACATCCAGTTTACCTCGTCTTCCCCACTCACACATAATTTAGCCATTACCTCGGCGCACAGCTTTCCCCATTCTAAACGGAAATGGCCCGTCGGAGAAAACGCAATTAAAATCTAATTTGGAAGTTAGCTGCAGTTCAGCGATCAGCTTTATCGGGTAGACCGAGGGGGGAGGGGCTGAGGTTAGCTGGAGTGGAGAGGAATATACACTCCCCTTGTGTAGCGAGCCTGCTCTCAATGAAACGGTATTTAACTACTCTTTGTGATCAAACTGTCCTGAGTTCGTGTAGGTTAACCTCCCTTAGGACAAGTAGGACGCACATTAACATTCCTTAACATATCCCATCAATACACAGCTTAAAAAATGAAGCAGATTTCATGAAAACATGATGCGTAGGATGTATTTTCAATAACAATACAACGGTACAAACGTTTAAATGGAAAACGTTATATATATAATATTAACCCTCACCTTTCCAGACGAATTTTCATAAGCCTGAAATCGAAAAAGTTTTGTGCTGCATTGTTCATACAGTCGAAACCGTTAGTAACGACCCCGACGGGGCCACCAATTAACGGCCATTACAACCGATAGTCGCAAAAACCACTCTATTTTCTGATGCTGAAAATGTGATGTTTGTGAATTTTAGGCTGGATACTTACACGGTTAATTCACAGAATAAAGCTTAAACTTCAAAAATCATAACTGAAGTAAATAGGGCCTACTGTATTTGCAGTGGGACTGACAGAGGTTTTTCTTCTAATATTTACACAGTACGTACAGCAATCATTTCCCGCGAAGTACGAAATAATAAGTAAGGAAAGAAGAAGTAACAATGTAAATTGATCAGTAATGTCACACACGTTCTCTATCTCCGTCCTTCCAAATTGTAGAAATCGTTGAGAGATGAATGCACCGAATTCCCTGGCGATGCTGAAGTTTGTTTCCCCATTTTCTAATAGCCCATATTATGTGTGACTTTTTTCTGCAGTATTATACACTTTCCCCTACATTTGCAACATATTCACAGAGATGGCTGCCTTAACAGACAGACTGATTTGAAATCTAAAACCTACTGAAAACAAAGACTTTGAAATTAAAACTTGCGTTGCTGTCAGAAAACCCCAAACGCGCTACAAACAAAAATCAACATTAGACTTTATAATCGATAGCTACATTTCTCCGAAAATGTGATTAAAATACGCCGTTTTATACGATATGTCTTAATAAGCGATCTTTTTTAAGTACAGTGATTATATAGGATTTAGACTGGACCATTGTATTTCACTGTTATATCCAGCACTTCGTTAAAAGCGATGTCGTAATAAACTGTTTCGACTGTTGTTGAAAATATAGTTCAATTACAGTAACGCTAGACCACTATAACTAGTAAAATATCTGGTTTATTGTTACTGGCTCTGTTAGGACGTGTCTCTTAGAACTCGCAATAGATCGACTACAGCATAAATTTGAACCCATTCTGTTCCAGAACCTTCTGAAAATATAGGGAAACATCACTATTACCTACCGAGGGATTATTCTCGACGTTAATGGTTCCCAACCATTTTAGAAGAGACACTCCAGTTGGTTCCGTACCATTTTATTCAATTCATTAATTAATTAATTTCATCCCTTCATTTGTGACTCACGGCCCTCTCTTACACATAATAATGAATGTAAACTTCAGAAAACATGACAATTAAATGATGGAACATCCTAACCACATTCATTGTTCCCTTCATGTTGACATTAACTCAAGCTGCTTATAGGCCTATATGTAATAGGTAATCTCGACAAGACCACTTAAAAGGGTTAAAGATTTGAAATTCCTAACATTAACTGGTAGAGAGCTCCATAGCCTTGCACCAGACACGTGAAAGGAGAGGTTATACGTTGATGAACTATTCACAGAGTGTAGATGTTGGTCGTGTGTTATGTTCATGAGCAAAGCTAGAATTTTGATGACATGACATCTTTTAATTGATTTACAATAGGCATTGCTAACTTGCACAGAAATACTGATCATAGTTCCTACGTCGTAGTAATGCTCATTTATTAGATCAATTTTTGACATTTTGTATTTTTAGGTCATTTTCTAAAATTGTAGGTCATTACTTGGTCATTTTACGGAATTTATTAGATTAATTTATACTTTTTGTGTAATTTTCTTATATGTTTGAGGATTTTGAAGCATTTTCGCATATGGTATTGGATATTATCGCAACTTTAAGATTCTTATTGTTCTTCGGATGTTCCTGACTTATCGGAACACATAAGAGAAAGGAAATTCTTGAAAGCAAAACCGAATTTGCAGTACTAAACAATGGGCTGAAATGTTAACTATTATTTGTGTGCATCTTCATCAAAATATGAAATTAGATTAGGTATCCATTAAGTTTATTTTAGTATAAAAAGACGTAGTCTGTTTGCATTTGTCTGTGTGTTAAAATTATGTCAACAACATAAATATACGCTATACCAACTCGATTAGTAAATTGATTGTAACATTTCGTTTAAAATTTATGTCTTTTTAAAGTTTTCGGATCATTTAACTGGGATTTTGCCGTCATTTTATAGGCTAGTTCATTTTTTAAACATTTTTAGGTCAGCAAAATCCTGGCCTTGTTCATGAGAGGAGGAAAGAAAATTAAAGAGAGGATAGATACTGGGGTTTTGATTCATTCAATAGACGAAATACGAGAGATGCAATTTAAAGATATCGTAGGAAGACGCTAAGTTGGTTCCCAGCCATTTTTGAGGCGACTCTCCAGTTGATTTCCAAATATGTTAGTTGGTTTCCACCTAAGAGTCTCTAGAGTTGGTTTTCCAGAATGTTAAAGATTCAATGCAGAAATTAGTCCTCCGGTAAACAAAATTTAAAATCGGGGGTACCAACCTACTCTCCTAAGTTCAGAGCCCCTACTAGTTCCCTTTAACGACAGGCAGGGGATACCATGGATATATTCTATCGCCCCCACCCTCAGGGAGACTGCAAATAGTAAGTCGATGGTATGTTGTCATGAGGATTTTTGAGTCGGGATTTCGACGATCTGATGAAATGGTATTAACTTCTTCTTCCGGGTTAGACCATATCGTGGTTGTATGTGTATTAAACACACGGCTCTAGTACATTTCAGTGTTCTTTATCAAGGTGACTTATGTACTCGTCCTAGATCCCAGGTATTAGCCTCCTGAGGCAGCCAAATTCGATTACAGTTCACGATCGAAAATGGGATAAAAAGAGTGGTTTAACTTCTATCCAAGACAAAGCTTGAATGTGAGGCGGTGGGCTGCTTCCATTGTCGGCTATTCTGAGAATGATTTCACGTGGTTTCCCATTTTCATCACTAAGGCAAATGCCAGGACAGTTCCTTTTATAGACCATGGCTGCCCATAAACAAATGTATATAAAATGTGTTTTATTTCGAAAAGCATTCGGAATAGGGCATACGGTCTTTGCTCCAAACGATCGTTCCTGTCATATCCCTGAAGACTGGCCATTTCTCCTGGGACACATGCATAATAGATTATATGAGTTGATGGCAACGTCATTATAAGGAAAACGTCACAACTCTTGAGGTATCAGGACGAGGAGGTCCAAGGTTACAGGAGCAACAATTCAAAATCTACGGTATTATACTTCAGTAGGCTATATACATTTCTGATCAGTTAATTATTTTTCGTACTACGTGCGTATATCTTGAAGGGCACATTTCAATAAGGAAAAAAGTTTGCAATCGCTCAAGAAGAAGAAACTACTTCATTCTATGAAAAAACTACTGTATTACACAGCTAACCAGTAGGTCTGTGCACAGTGTTTCCATAGACTATGGCCCGGGTTTGATTCCTGGACAGGTCGGGTATTTCGACCTGTACCTGAGGGTTCGTTTGAGGTCTACTCAGCCTACTGGATTAAAATTGAGGAGCTATCTGACGGTGAGATGGAGAAGCCGGTCTAAAAAACCAAGTAACCAAGAGAGGATTCGTCTCACTGACCATGCATCATCTCATAATCTGCGGGCCTTCGGGCTGAGCATCGGTTGCTCGGTAGGCCAAGGCCCGTCAGGGCTGCAGTCAGGTAGTTTGATTTTATATTTTTCATATACTACTTAAGTTAGTAATTTCATGGCTTTCTATGTTTAAATATATTTCAATACATTTAAAATACAGTTGAAACCGTTTATAGCGACATCGCTTTTAACGAAGTATTGGATATAACGGCAAAATCTAACGGCCCCGTTTAAATCCTATATGAACACTGTATTTGAAAAAAACCTCTTAGAACGACAACGCTTATTACGACATTATCGTAGGCTATAATACGGAGTAGTTTTTGTCACATTTTCGGAGAAGTGTATCGGATATAACGTCCAATGCTGATTTTTTGTTTGTTACATATTTGGGATTTTCTGTAAAACTTTCAAAATGTTATTTCCAGTAGATAGTAGATTTCAAATCAGTTTTTTCTGTTAAATAATCAAGGCAAGCATTGCTGTGAAGATGTCGCAAAAGGAATGGAATGTGTTTAATACTGAAGAAGAGTCACATATAATATAAAGTCATCTCCGTACAGGCCATGAAGGCCCTTGGAAGGATAGAGGTTAAAGGCTTCCACTATCTGCAACCTCGGTACTTGATGGGGTAGAGTGGTTAGCTCTAAGCCCGGTCGCCTTTGCCCCCAGGAATTAACCTGGTACTCATTTTGGTGTAGGCTGAATGAATCTCAGGGCCGTGTGCACCTCCGGAAGTGGAAATCTCGTTCCTTAAATTTTACGACTTCCTGACGGGGGATTCGAACCCACGTCCTTCCGGGCAAACCGAGCACGCTTTTACCGTCTCGGCCAGGCAGCCCGTCACATATAATATGGCGATTAAAAAATGGGGAGAGAAACGTGAGCGTATCACACTCAAGGATTTCTACAATTTGGAAGAACAGAGAAAACATCTCATTTATTAGCCAAGCCCAAGATCGTGTGCGATATTATTGATCTATTTACATTGTTGCTACTTGTTTCCTCACGTATTATTTTATATTATTGCTGTACGTACTGTGTAAATATTCCTCTCAGTCCCACTTCACAAATACTGTACTGCGATTACAGTATTAATTTCACTTATATTTTTTATGTTTTAACATAATTCTGTTAATTAACCGTGTAAGTGCGCTGCCTTCAAAATTATAAAGATGACATTTTCAGCAGTGAAACATAAACACACAAAAGACCGGTTTTGACTGTGCCAATATATTTTTGTCAAACCACATGCTAATTTCAGCAATAAGTCAACGATGTTTTTAATATAAAGAAGTAAGATATTTCTTTCTTTCTTTCTTTCTTTCTTTCTTTCTTTCTTTCTTTCTTTCTTTCTCTCTTTCCGTTCACCGTCCAGGGTTGGTTTTCCCTCGGACTGAGCGAGGGAAACCCACCCCTCGCCTCAAGGACAGTGTTCTGGAGCGTGAGACATTTGATCTGGGATACAACAGGGCAGGAGGTCCAGTACTTCTCCCACGCGCCCTCATCTACTATGCTGAACAAGGGCCTTGTGGGAGATGGCAAGATTCGAAGGGATAGACAAAGAAGAGGGAAGGAAGCGGCCGTGGCCTTAGGTTAGGTACCATCCCCACGTTTGCCTGGAGAATAAGAAGTGGGAAATCACGGAAAACCACTTTGAGGATGGCTGATGAGAGAATAGAACCCCCTCTACTCAGTTGACCTTCCGAGCCTGAGTGGATCCCGTTCCAGTCTTGGTACCACTTTACAAATCTCGTTTCAGAGCTGGGTATCGAATTCGGGCCTCCGGGGCTGGCATTTATTCACACTAACCCCTACACCACAGAGCCGGACATTATGTTATTTACTAAACAAAATGACAAATTCGCATTTTATGCGATGTACAACTCCAAACAATTTTTTTATGATTATGATTGATAACGGAGGTTATTTTTATAATAATTGAAACGCCCTCTGAGTTTTAATTACTGCATTGATGGGGGAGAAAGTTGCTTATGGGTATCACTGTAAGTACTCAGGTGTTAATATAAGGAAAGATCTTCATTGGGGTAATCACATAAATGGGACTGTAAATAAGGGGTACAGATCTCTGCACATGGTTTTGAGGGTGTTTAGGGGTTGTAGTAAGGATGTAAAGAGAGGGTATACAAGTCCCTGGTAAGACCCCAAAAAGAGTATGGTTCCAGGGTATGGGACCCTCATCAGGATTATTTGATTCGAGAACTGGAAAAAATCCAAAGAAAAGCAGTTCGATTTGTTCAGGGTGATTTCCGACAAAAGAGTAGCGATACAAAAATGTTGCAAAGTGTGGAGAGACTTGGGTGAAAGGAGACGAGCTGTTCGACGAAGTGGTATGTTCCGAGCTGTCAGTGGAGAGATGGCGTGGAATGACATTAGTAGACGAATGAGTTTGAGTGGTGTTTTGAAAAGTAGGGAAGATCACAATATGAAGATAAAGTTGGAATTCAAGAGGAAAAATTGGGGCAAATATTCGTTTATAGGAAGAGGAGTTCGGGATTGGAATAATTTATCAAGGGAGATGTTCAATAAATTTCCAAATTCTTTGCAGTTATTTAAGAAAAGTGTAGGTAAACCACAGATAGAGAAATTGCCACCTGGGCGACTGCCCTAAATACAGATCAGTAGCGAGTGAAAAAAAACCGTTAGTGCTAACTGATTTATGTAAGATCTGAAACAAGCTACTCAAAAGTTTCGTATGGGATTACAACTTACTCAGAATTAGTTAAGACACCGTATACGAACTTTTTATGGGGAATTATTTTCGAATGCTGAGGACACCAGCTTCTTGTGTTGTAAATCTTTAATTCAGTTGGATATGGTGATAGAGCAACCTGGGTTGGAAACTGGATCTCCTCGCAGCTCACCCACACTGCGAGGAGAGAGGGAGGATGGGGGTAAAGGGGCGGGCTGAAGAGCTTTGCAGCGCTTCTGAGTTATCCGAGCGGAAAACTATTGACGGTGGGCCAAACAACCAGAGCACGCATATATGGCGTTAATTGGCAGCTCGGTGACGCATACACAGTGCCCGTCAAAAAGATAGGGTAGGCAACACTCTTCTCGTGGACAAATTCATCGCCACATTTAATGAAAATATATTGTTGGCCATTGCTCGCTATCGGTCCTGGAAGTGCGTATATGTGTTCTGCGTTTGAAAATCGGAATGTACTGTAATACACGTGAAGAGGAGAGGAGTCAGAATGCCCTATCCCACAAATCATCATGTTCTTCTTCTTCCTCTTCTCTCCTCCTCCTCTTGTCTGCTAGTTCAATCCCCTCACGGATAGTTGACGACCACAATTAAATACTTTATCCTATTGTGTATTTCTCATATCAGAGTTGTCGTATTGTGGATTTCGAGCCATTGTTTTTCCAGGAAAAACAGCAGAACTATGTAATCTTACAAGATGAATGAGAGGCAAGAAGTTAAAAGAGGAAGAAAACAGAGAATATTCATGTAGTTAGTAGTAAGAACGTGTATGTGGAGGTATCCTAGACTCTATGACGTTAATTTTTTTTTTTTTGCCATTTGCTTTACGTCGCACCGACACAGATATGTCTTATGGCGACGATGGGATAGGAAAGGCCTAGGAATGAGAAGGAATCGGCCGTGGCCTAAATTAAGGTACAGCCCCAGCATTTGCCTGGTGTGAAATTGGGAAATCACGGAAAACCATCTTCAGAGCTGCCGACAGTGGAGTTCGAACCCACTATCTCCTGATTACTGGATACTGGCCACACTTAAGCGACTGCAGCTGTCGAGCTCGGTTTATTAAAGTTTAGGCAGTACCTCAACTGCTAAGATGATATCATTTACTGTAGCAGTTAATGATCGTGTATTCACGTGTTGTGACAGTTTTTTAAGTTGGAATATGTTTGGTATTTTCTTTATTACTAAGAAAACGAACTGCATGTGATTGCGGTGATTTCTGTGGGCGGATGCTCTCTCCCCCAGCTGGTGGTCATCCGTGGCTGGGAGGGAAGAGTATTGTATTCATTAATTTCTTTATTTACTTTGTTGTGAACATAATGGGTCATGAGTCCCAATTGCAATGTTCATGACGATTGTTACTTAGATATTAAAAATACAAATTAAAAACAATATATGGTGAACCCATGACCTTTGTGTCATAAGGAACCAGAGTCCCAAAGTCATTACATAAATTACGAGTCATGAGCTCTCGCTACATTTTTTGTATCTGACCAGAGACGGTACGTGGAAGACCAGGTGTTTGTTCTCATTCTCACGCTAAAATATTACGTCACTCGCACGTGTAAGAGGAGCATGGATTGTTGGACTATTTGTTCTAATAAAAAGTACATTTTAAGAAGAATTGGTGACGAAACTGCCGCAGTGAATTGTAACAGGAACAATTTGGCAATTAATGATATAGATGTTAGCCCGCTAAATAACTTCCATAGGAAATGTGTCAGAAGACGCGCCTGTTCGTTCAAACTCGGTTACATCGACCAAATATAGTGCCTATCTTATGCGGTGAAATGAAATGGCGTATGGCTTTAGTGCCGGGAGTGTCCGAGGACAAGTTTGGCTCGCCGGATGCAGGTTTTCCGATTTGACACAAGTAGGTGATGAAATGATCATGAAGACGATACAGACACCCAGCCCTCGTGTCAGCGAAATTAACCAATTATGGTTAAAATTCCCGACCCTGCCGGGAATCGAACCCGGGACCCCTGTGACCAAAGGCAGCACGCTAACCATTTAGCCATGGAGCCGGACATCTTATGAGGTAATTTAACAGTTCAATTAGTTAAAGGGAATTCTTAAATGCACATCAATAACTAAATTAAATAACTTTGTGTTACCTTGACACCGCGAACGGCCGTAGCCGTGTTGAAAAACCGGATCCCGTGAGATCTCCGAAGTTAAGCAACATTGGGCGTGGTCAGGAGTTGGATGGATTGCCACGCGCTGTTGGTGGGGGTAAGGGAATGGAGGAGCGGAAAGGAACTGGCCACCCTACCGCACGTAAACTCCGGCTCAGGAACACCTCTGCGGAGGTTCGGACCTGCCTTCGGGCAGAATAACCCTTACCTTACCTTGACACCTGCCTTCAGTACATTTTCATGGGATAGGAAAGGTGTCGGTAAAATTTTTGGCGGTAAATGGCATGAGAATGGGAGTAAAATGTATAAAAGAGCGATGTGCCATCTTGAAAGCATGCATTGTTTCAATTGAATTCGAGTCGATCCACTTATTTCAGAGTAACTTTATAAACCAGCGTTTGAAAGACTAAGTCCTAAGTGAAGATAGGTTTTGGCCGGAGGTGGCTGTAATATCTTCTCCAAGTGGAGATAGGTTTTAATCATCCCATCATTCTTGTGGGACAGGTAACAGGCGGTCATTCTAATGCCGCGATCCTGAAATTCCTGCAATTGTAGTTATAAATAATATTTATAGTATTTTAAAATAATTGCATGTTCGGTCCGTTCAAGGAAGAGAACGTGTTAAGGGTATTTTTTGTTTATGTCATTATTTTCAGGTCTATAAAATAAAAGGAAAAATATGTTTGTAAAGCCAATATCTGTCGAGATGGCTAAATAAAACGAGTGAGAGGCTGGTGAGTCTGTGAAGATGGCAGAAGACGTACGAATACAGATGTGTGAATTACCACCTAGTTAAAGTGCTTTTATTCGTTTCATGATGTCACTGTTTCTTTTGGCTGTGTATTTGTGACGCATTTTGGTCACCCTTTCATTTCGTGAAAATGTCAGAGAAATATGACAAAAGATCATTTGCTTCATTTTCTTGGATAATCGAGAAAGTCGCGAAACTAGCGTGTGGTGAGTAATAGATTTGATGGTTGAGAAACGAATTTAATGTGTCAAGTAAAAGATCATTTCCGTACGATTATTTCCTATATTTGTGGTTTGTAAAAGTTAAGATATAAATTGTCATAAAATTCTGTTCGATGAAGGACGCAATTCATGTAAGTATAATCCGTGGTTTGTGAAGGCACGCCTTTGTGTTAAGTGATGTAAATTTTAACAAGGGAAGTAACGAGGCGAGATCGATAAAATTTTGTTACAGGGATTGCTATTCTAAAGTCTGTTGAAATCTGTGTAGAATTGATGAGAGGAAAATAACAGTAACATTTTTGTAAGTCAAGATTGTGAATTTCGGTTTTTGTAAACATTTAGCTCAGATATGCGGCGAGACATGGTTAGTTGTCACAGAGTGTTTGTGTAACAGCATTGTGGGTCACTGAAGAGAGATATTCCATATTATTGTCGTGTCGAGATTTTTTTGTTAAGCGGGTGTTTCAAGTCTTGGGAAATGAGAGGTAATGAAGGATTGTGTATCAGGTTGTTGAAATCCTGTAGTGTTGATGCCGGGATGTTCAGTGTAGGAAACCCGAGGAGTTATTTTGTGTCATTTATTGAGATGGGAATAGGGCCAGTCCATAATTAGGATTCCACGTGAAACCGTAGGTCCATGATGGATAAGAATATTTGAGTGACGTCTTAAATTAAATCTCTTCGCATAATCTAGGTGTGTTAAGAAATATATTTTATGTGAATTGCCAGCGAGACCGAATTCTGTTGTTTCATGTAATGCCAGTTAAAACACGACCAGCGCACATGTCTTTCGTTTCAGGATAACGATGGGGAGACTAGTGTCCCGTTACTCAAGCCAGATGTTAATCGATTTAGCTCGCTACTAGAAACTAACTGTAACTGGAATTTGTCATGTGTAGTTATATGTTTAAGCCGGCCCCGTGGTGTAGGGGTAGCGTGCCCGCCTCTTACCCTGAGGCCCCGGGTTCGATTCCCGGCCAGGTCAGGGAATTTTACCTGGACCTGAGGGCTGGTTCGATGTCCACTCAGCCTACGTGGTTAGAATTGAGGAGCTATCTGATGGTGAGATAGCGGCCCCGGTCTAGGAAGCCAAGAATAACGGCCGAGAAGATTCGTCGTGTCGGGCTGAGCAGCGGTCGCTTGGTAGACCAAGGCCCTTCAAGGGCTGTAGTGTCATGGGGTAGTTATATGTTTGGAATCAGATTTAATTCTTTAGAAGCGACTCGTTTTAATAGAGATTTGAATTCGTTTTTGGAAGCGACGGAAATGAGACTATGAGGGTGGACATAACAATTTTCAGGGATGTCAAAATTTGAGGATAGGTAGTAAAGTTGTCTGACATTATCCGATGGTTGTAAAAAGTCTTATTTTGAATGCCACGAAGCAATGTGACTTGGATGGTTATTTTACGTTGTGTGTTAATTTGTGCAGATTGTAGGATTTAATGTTAGGATTATCCAAGCTAGTTTGTTAATAATTGTTAGTGTTAATGTAAGCTTGTTGAGTGACGTCATGAAATAAATAAATAAATAAATAAATAAATAAATAAATAAATAAATAAATAAATAAATAAATAAATAAATAAATAGTATTGGGAATCATAACAATGTATCCCATTTTCAGCAGCAATGAATAAAGTGAGCAATAAAATAATACGATTATGTAATTGAAATAATTAGCGATTTTTTAAAGAAACCATTCGTCCGCGGTAGATAAAATTTGTTGCTAATTAGGATTATGAGATTACTTCAACTTATTAAATTCAGTGAAATCGTATTTGAGAATTATCTTAAAACCAAGTGACTTGATAATGTATTCTGGAAATCTTAGTTTAATTTGATGGGAAATCTCAACTTATTAACGTAACGATTAAGGGGACATATCCGATGGCAAGGGACTTTACTGCCACAAGTGTTGTGAGCGTTTGTTTTTGTTGTTATCATTTCTGATTTTGATTTGTTGTGCATCAGATGTACTGGGGATTTATTAATGTGGAAACCTTGGTCATCAACCATTGTAACTTAATTGTGTTCAGCCTTCAGCTTAGAAATATGGATGGTCGTGGGGTCATCAATCTCAGTGACTTAGATTAGGGCCATCTGCCATTGTAGCATCACTTTCCTTGCTCTCATCATCCACAATGTCTTTAACGTAAATTACAAAGTGAGATGTCGGTCCATGATATAATCGCAGATCACATCGATTCAATTAAGGGTCCATGCCGTACAACCAATCTGTGGCACAAACAAATTGGACTGCCTTAATTATATCGAGAGTCCAGAGCTCGTGCTACGGGGGCTGGATCATCACGAATAATTATGATGTTACATGCAGTCTCACATGGAAGCCGATTTTAGGGATCTCCAGACTTTCATTATTCCAGTATTAGCTTAGGACAGTGGTTTCTAGTAAGGATGCCCCTCAGGCATTTGAGTTAAGGTCTCCAAAGCCACTATCTCTCATCACCGTTATGATTGTTATTATTTTTTTGTTTAACGGACATGACTGAGTTCGTTGTTAAAATGTCATGTGTATCTTGACCTCATTTTAAATTATTTACATAAACCTCATTTTCTTTGACTCAATTCCTCTCATTTAGTAGATAGTTTAAGTTATTGGAACCCACATCTTACCTACGCAAGTGACAAAGAACCCTAGATGACCCAAGCAGAAGATCTCATGCCGATTTGCTAATAGGTAAGGAAGGTAGGTATCCTGCGAAGGACCTTAAAGGGTTCAATAGATAAAATAATCTTCATTCATTCATAATCATTGTTTTAACAGGAAGAACAACTCTGCAACTATCCTCTATTAACACTAATCGCAGGGAAATTAAATAGATCCGATTTTTGGAATAATGACATTTTCATGTTTTCTTTTATTTCTCTTTTGCTAGTGGCTTAACGTCGCACTATCACATGGAAGGTTTTCGGTGACACAAGGATGGAAAAGAGCTTGTATTGGGAAGGTAGAGTCCTTGGCCGTAATAAAGGTACAGCCCCATTATTTGTCTGGTATGGATATTTGTCTATCTCCAGGGTTGCCGACAGTGGAGTTCGAACCACACTGTCTGGATTGCAAGCTGTGAGTTACATGACGCAATCCACGCAGCCACTTGCTCAGTAAACGCAATTCTCTCATTATACATTCTAGTTTCGATTTCTACATTCTTCCGTTACCGTACAGGTGTTAAAGACAAAACTAATTTAATTAATTTTCGTGTGCTATTCCTAGCCTGGTGCAGTCCTTGTAAGGCAGATCCTCCGACAAGAGTGGGTAGCATCTGTCATGTATGTGAATTGCATGCTCTTTTAGTAGAGGATAATGTTGTGTGTGAAATGAAGGGACTTTTGGGACAGTACAATTACCCAGTCCCCGAGCCAAGAGAAATAACCATTTAAGGTTTAAAGTCTCCGACCCGGGCGATTACTGAACTCGGAGCCCTCTGAGCCAAGGGCGACTACGCTGACCATTCAGCCTAGAAGCCCGACAAAGACAGTACTGATTTACTGCCCTGGTCGGAAGTTGATAGTCCGGTTATACGGATCGCCAATTATCTGGATCACGCATAGAAAAAAAAATAGAAACATTCAAAAAAATGGCTTCTGAAGAGGCAGTGTGATTGTGCAGTAAGTTATGGCTTCTAAAAGGAAACGTGTTTTTTATCGTTGACGAACAAATTAAAAGTCATTTAACAATTAAACAAATGAGTAGATAAGATGTATAGCGTGCGGACATAAATTCTGGACATTAAAAACATGTAGGCCTGTTCAGTTTTAAACTTTGTGTCTGTCCTCGGCTGTGAAGATCGGAGTTCTTCAAGAAAAGCTGTGCGAACGGCAGCAGCGAGC
Source organism: Anabrus simplex (assembly GCF_040414725.1). NCBI lineage: Eukaryota > Metazoa > Arthropoda > Insecta > Orthoptera > Tettigoniidae > Anabrus > Anabrus simplex. Next base: position 98,831,530 of record NC_090267.1, on the reverse strand, counting down.
ATTGAGAAACCCTCTTTCAGAATCGATCACCTGCGAAAACGTGAAACATTTTGCCAAGAAATAGAAGGTTTGTTTCCGTTTACGGCGAGCAATGAAGGGACTTCGGAATTTTAAGACAAGGCACGGAATCCGTTAGCCTTACTTAAGTGGCGAAAAGCTGTCAGTAGACCCAAAGCAGCAGAAAGCTTTAATGAAAAATCCAGAAATGAGACAAAGTCTTTTGACTCCAAATTTATGTAACGCAGATAAGACAGGCCTTACTTGCCAATTTATCCATTTATACGGATATTTCATTATCAGGGTTGGGTCGGTTCCCAAACTATCAGGAAATTGCAGTTCTACAGTATTTTTATAATAAGTATCGTCCAGTACTCGGTAAACCAAAGATATTCCGTAGCTAAATCTGACAAAATTCCTTATATTCCGTAGCTAAAACTCACAAAATTCCTAATATTCCGTAGCTGTATCACACAAAATTCCTAATATTCCGCAGCTAAATCTCACAAAATACCTTATATTCTGTAGTAAAAACTCACAAAATTCCTAATATTCCGTAGCAGCATCACACAAAATTCCTTAAATTCCGTAGCAAAAACTCACAACATTCCTAATATTCCGCAGCTGTATCACACAGAATTCCTTATATTCCGTAGCTAAATCTCACAAAATTATTTCTATTCTGCAGCAAACTCTCACAAAACACCTTATATTCCGTAGCTAAATCTCACAGAATACCTTATATTCCCTAGCTAAGAATCACAAAATTCCTAATATTTCGTAGCTGTATCACACAAAATTCCCCTTATATTCCGTAGTTAACTCTCACAAAATTCCTTATATTCCGTAGTTAATACTCATAAAATTCCTAATATTCCGTAGCTGTATCACACAGAATTCCTTATATTCCGTAGTTAAATCTCTTAAAATTCCTTATATACCTTAGCTAAATCTCACAAAATTCCTTATATTCCCTAGTTAAAACTCAAAAAATTCCTAATATTCCGTAGCCATGTCACACAAAATTTCTTATATTCCGTAGTTAAATCTCATAAAATTCCTTATATTCCGTAGTTAAATCTCACAAAATTCCTTATATTTCCATTTTTGGCGTAACGACGTCCGTAAAATCAGGTTGCGTGCCTACGAACCATTGTGTAAAGCATGTGCTCAAATTTGGGTTTACAGCTCAGGAATTAGAGATCCGATCCGAGTGGTTGAGGTACGGTTTGTTTAGAAATATGGGAGGTGAAAGAAGATATGACACTCGATCGGCCTAAATTATATACGCGGGGCAGGATCTTTAAATAAAGAGATAATTTTGCGAAATCAAATGACATACGAAGAGGGTGAAGACATACCGAAGATAGAGCATATGGCATCCTGTATCTTCATTTTTAAATGGTTCACCGGGCGAGTTGGCCGTGCGCGTAGAGGCGCGCGGCTGTGAGCTTGCATCCGGGAGATAGTAGGTTCGAATCCCACTATCGGCAGCCCTGAAAATGGTTTTCCGTGGTTTCCCATTTTCACACCAGGCAAATGCTGGGGCTGTACCTTAATTAAGGCCACGGCCGCTTCCTTCCAACTCCTAGGCCTTTCCTATCTCATCGTCGCCATAAGACCTATCTGTGTCGGTGCGACGTAAAGCCCATAGCAAAAAAAAAAATTTAAATGGTTCGAATGCCTATAGAATAACAAGGCAAGGGACAGGCCCAGTACCTGAAGTTTTTTAAATCGTCGATTTTTAGGGTTGAAAATGTTAGAATTTAATATGCTTCATTACGAATTCTGAATGTAAAATCCGACCTATACTTAACTTTTACAAACTTTAGTTTATTCTCCACTTAATCAGTACATCGTTCACAGTCAAATAGTACTAGTTTCGACCGTACATAGCGGTCATCTTCAGCTAGTCGTCATAAAAAATGGAATTAGAAGGACATAGTGTCATTATAAACAAAAGAGGGTTAAACTTCTTGAATTGAAACTACAAATACAAACACATAAAACACATTTAAAAGTCCACACATCAGAAACTAGATAATGGCCAAGTGCATTTGAGATTCCATAATGAATCTAGTAGATCACTTGAAAATGATTTCGGTGTAGTTCCATTCGAAACTGCACTTATGTCGAATACGGGTGGCGTAAAATGCCATTGTCTATTGGTAGTCCCACCATGGTTCATAGTAAAATGTACATTCAAATAAACTGTATTTTTTATACAAGAGCATATCACAGTGCTGACCGTATGATGGAAGGAACAATATTCTTTGGTTACAATAAGTAAAGGATATCTCGGTGTTATTAAAGCAAGTCTATCCGTCCGCAAGGGCGTTAATGGGGTAATATCCTCCGAGGTTTACGTGGTGCACCCATCACAACTGTCAGTGTCGACAATAGCCGTGAATTTTAAATGTATTGCTTATAAATCCGACCCATGGTGTGTGTATTATTGGATAAAGGACGCCCTCACAACGGTACCATTACGGTAGATTTGGGACAACTAGGGCAACCATTGTATAATACGCGCACTTTTTCTTGAACCCGATTTTTACGGGGTGAGGAGCAAGGAGGGAGTGCTGCCAGTTCCGGTTATACTGCCAACTGGATGGAAATGAAATCTGAATTGAATCGATAATATGATCGATCGATATGAATTTTCTAAACATTTATTATCTTACGTCAACAATTGTGTCACACATACATTATTTAACATTATATAACATTTCTCAATGCGAATCTTGTTACTAGCATGAATTATATACTTTGGCTTTGATGTGTAAACAACAACAGTACTAGTTCGTAAAGTGTACGCCAGATGTCACACAGCGATGCATAAGCGATTCATAGTTTGTGTTTCAAAGGTTGCCGATATGGATGTCGAAGATAACCGAGGTCTACCGATTCAGCACTAGGGAGCTCCGGGCTCAAGAAAAAGTGCGCGTATAGTACAGTACGCTGTGCAAAAATTCTAAAATTTTAAACTCTACCATTTTTTATAACAGTGAACGTAGGAATTCGAATAGCTTCTCAGACTTCAACTACACAAAACATAACTGTACGTAAAAATAAAAATTATGTAAGTAGATTTATCAGATTTTGGAGTGCAAGCCAGTGTCCTTGAGGAGGTTGGTGATTCAGTGTCACTTCCATTTCCTTATGTTGCTGTGTTGGCGCCAATGGTGATACAGTTGGCATTCTGAGATGATACGCTTGACAGTGAGGTGACAGTTATGTTTACTGCAGGTGAAATGTTGTTTCTTTTCTAGGAGGTAGCTATGGGTGATATTGGTGTGTCCTATCGTTAGACGGAATATTAAGACTTCTTCATGTCTGGTGAGGTTTTTGAGAGGCTATATTCTCATAGATAGAATTTTAATATTTTTCAGGTTGCCAATGCTCTTGATATCACCAGCACATTTAAAATATTCACAAAGAGTATCCCTCATGATGCGTCGAAATTCATATTTAGACGTCAAATCTTTATGAAACTTGTATTCCGTATTTGGCATTTTCCACTCCAAACACCTTGTGCTTAACAAAGTGGCCAACACTTTCACTTTAGCACGTCTTATTTGACCATTCCTCATCTCATTGGATGTTCTTCTTCTTGCTTCGATTTTGGTCTTCTATGGACCACGAAAAGTAACCATGTGCATTCATATTAATCATTCTTTTCTTGATTTCCAATAGTACTTCATACTTTCACTTTGCTGTTTCTTCCTCTCTTGTGTCCAGATGTTACCTTTTCTCTTTTCCTTCTCCTGGAAACCCTTGCAGTTTTGTATCAATCTTCTGAAAGTTTTTCTGTCTTGTATTATATCGTCTGTTATTCCAATCTCTGTCATCTTTCGTTACTCCTTGGATCCACTGGTTGCCGTTCTTGCTCTTGTAAACACGGTTAAACACTAGTTTTGTCAATCTACTGTTATCCATCCTCATTATGTGACCCAAAATTCTAATTCTCCTTTTTCTTACTGCGTCCAACAGCATTACATTTTTCAACCTTGTATAGATCTTTATTCCTCCTATGTCTAAGCTCTCCTTCCTTCGTTTTCAGTGGTCCCAAAATTTTCCTCAATATTTACCTTTCTTTTTTTTCTGTCTCTTCTATTTCACCAGTTTTCATAGAGAACAAGCATTCTGTGGCATACAGACTCTCTGGTTTGATTACTGTGTTGAAGTGTTTGATTTTAGTTTTCCTTGAGAGATTCTTCTTATTGTAAGTATCTTTAGTGAGATGGTATGCTAGTTCCAATTTGCTTCCTTAATGAGTCCATTAACCTGAATTATTCCACCTAGGTATTTAAATTTATAACCTTACCGATTTTACCATGATCTGTTTTTAGCGCAGCGGGTGAATCCCTAATTTTTGACATGAATTTAGTCTTCTCAAAAGATATCTGAAGTCCAACTTTTCCTGCTATTTTTTTAAGAAGGTTGATCTGCTTTATGGCAGTCGCTATACTTCCAGAGAGGATTGCTATGTCATCAGCAAAGGCCAAACAGTTTGCACAATCCCTTTGTGCTTTGAACCTAATCTTATCTCATGGTGAAGTCCCCTTTATTTAAGTCTTTCTTCCCGTACTCTTATTACCTTTTCCAGGACGATATCGAAAAGAATCGGCGAAAGCCCATATCCCTGCCTGGCACCGATTTTAATTTCAAATTCATCTCAGATCTCTCCCATAAATTTCACTCTGGACTTTGTTTCAGTCTGAGTTTGGCCAATCATATTGATTAATTTTGTGTCAACTCCAAATTATCTGACATAGATTTTGTTCTTTGTAACCCTGTCTCGTATTATAGTTTTCAGTTTTAGAATCTGTTCTGCACATGATCTGCCTTTTCTGAACCCACTTTGGTATTCTCCGATTTGTTTGTCTATTATTGGTTCAATTCTATTATGAAGAACTTTTTGACAGAGATTCCTCTGTAATTGTTCACATCTGTTTTGTCACCTTTCTTATGTAATGGGTGTATCAGTGCGTTCTTCCAATCATCGGGGATTTTCTCCGTTCACCAGATTTCTTGTATTATGCTTGTCAGTTCCTGTCTTGCTTGACTGCCTGTTTCTTTCCACAATTCTGCAACAGCAAAATCTTCCCCTGCAGCCTTATTGTTTTTCAGACTTCGAATTATGTCATATATTTCTTTCTCATCTGGTGGATCCGAGGGTTTGTTTCTGGTTGACTGAATTCTAATCTTTTTGTAGGTTCTTCGCAGTTCAGTAGTTTTTCAAAATAACGTGCGAAAATTTCACAATTGTCCTTGTTTTTTAGTCCGATTTTTCAATTTTCGTCTTTAAAACTGAGACTGGGTGGTTGATACTTGGTTGTTTCCTCTTTGAATACTTTGTAAATATTTCTTGTATTATGTTTAGTGAAATCTTCTTCAATTTGCATTAGCCGACGTTTTTCATATTCCCTTCACATTTCTTATAGTTTTAGAAGATTGTTTCCGTACTGTCTTGAAAGTCTAAAAATTTCCATCAGTTTTAGAGGAGTGCCACCTTTTCCAGGCTGTCAATCTCCCATTTATGGCCTCTTCACATTCTTCGTTCCACCATCTATGCTTCTTTTCCCTCTTCAGAGGGCATAGTTTCTGTGCAGCTTCAGTTATTTTTGTTCTCAGATCCTCCCAGTTCTTCGTTCTGTCCTTTTCTAAAATCTCTTTGAAGTTTTGGTTTACTTCAGAGTTTTTTTAAACATTTCAACATCAAATTCATTTCTCCTTTTTGTTCTCTTGTTTTATCTATTTTGAGAGTTGAATCTCATTTGTATGGTCGTAAGCTAATGATCACTCTCAATGTTGGATCCTTTTCTTACCGTGGCATTTTGGATCTCCTTTTTGCTCTTAGCAGAGATGTTATTATAATTCCTAAATATTTTATTGACCACTTCTAGTTCTACACCTTCTAATCACCAGCAACTTGTTTTGTTTAATGTTTTCCTTTTTTACATACCCTTAATTTTGTTTTCTTAATATTACTATTTTAAATTCCGCATTCTGTAATATCCAGCAACTTTCTTGAGACTGCATAACATACCGAAGTTAGAGAGAGCAGAAGGATGTCGTGCGCGAAAACCAGGCCAGGAATGTCATTATTGTTCAAATATGGGCTTATCCTATCATCCTTCGCTTGATTATCCAATATATTATATTCCATTATATTATATTCTATTCATAACATTGCGTTAACGAAAACAGAAAATATATTATCTTTTTAACAGGTATCCCAACAAAATCTATCGGGACACATGGCCAACAATTGGGAAAAAAGGTAGGGTGTCGTTCAGAATAGGACGCCTGGTAACTTTAAATGGAGGCAACTAGTAAAAAATATTACTGGATAGACAGGGACAGGATTAAAAATGATGATGATGATGATGACGATGATGATGATGGTTCTGAATCCACGTGGTCAATATGGTGTGTGATGAATATAATGACTGCTCTCTTAAAAATTTGTTAGTAATTTTGCCGTACGTTATCTGTTCATCATTATCTTTTTATCCCATTCATAGTTACTGAGGTGATCTCTTTCAGACAATAAAAAGTGTATATCATATATGTTGGTAGCCCTGCAATTAACTTACCTTGAATAACACATCTAATTATTCCGGGCTTGGAGCTTGCAACAAGCACTTCCCCTCTGTGTTTCCCGCACTGCTCTCTTGACTGTTCCCATGGTAACCTTACCATCGCTCGTGCGCGTCGAGGGGAGGCGAATTACTTGTCTTTAATGACAGAATTCCAAAAATTACTCACAGATTACGGAGTAACAACACTGCTACCAACACGGGGATAATGTAAGAATGAATAATATTAATTTCTGGATAACATATTTGATATAGCTCGCCTGTTGGCCATGATCGTTAAGGCATGAAGTCTACATATTCTGACTCGGTGGTTAGCCGGTTCGCGTCCCGTTGGTTGAAAAAATTCACCAACAGAATGTTGGCTGAAAGGATGGGGGATTGCCTGCCAAAAGCCTGGATTAACTTCCAAACCTCTTCGCAGTCATCATAAGGAGCGAGGGCATATGGCGCTGTTGATGGTGATTTGTCCGTCGGATGGGAACGTAAAGGCTTCAGCAGACCCCTTGGTGCTACTCGACAGGAGTAGGCTATGTGCCGGCACCGGTTTCCACCCTCTACCTTCCTGCTATCAGACATCACGTCATTCATTTGATCCCATTAACTCCTCTGACGAGGTTGACGTCAGGAAGGGCATCTGGTCGTAAAACTATCTACGAAGCTACATCTTGCTTCATTCCCGACACTTGTAGAGAAACGGGCAAGAGTTGGACATACAGAGACATACAATATTTTTGATACAATCACTGCGATTGCCAAGGGGTTAGCATAGATGGTAGATAACATGTATTATATTCAGTGATGAGACGGTACAAAACTAACACGTCAACGACAAACAGAGGATGGTGGTCCAGTTGTACTTCCTCGTAGAACAATAATTACCACCATCACCACCACTACCACCACCGTGTACAAACAAACAACCAAACTCCATAGGGCAACAGTCCTTATGGCCTTCAAAGTGACCGCTTGCTCAGCCCAGAGTCCTGCAGATTCCGGGGTGCTGCGTGGTCAGCATGACGAATCCTGTCAGCCGTTATTCTAGGTTTTCTAGACCAGGACCGTTGTCTCACCGTCAGATAGCTCCGTAATTGTCCTCACGTAGGCTGAGTAGGCCTCCATCCACCTAGAAATCCCTGACTTAGCCGGGGATCGAACCCAGGGACTCCTAGTAAGAGGCAGGTTTGTAACCCCCATGCCGCGGAGCCGTCAGATAGTAAAATATGAAATACCGGTATGTAACAGGATAAACTGTTGTAGGTATCAGGGGGTCCGTATCTGTGGTGTAGTAGTTAGTGTGATTAGAACCGGGCGAGTTGACCGTGCGGTTAGGGGCGCGCGGCTGTGAGCTTGTATCCAGGAGATAGTGGGTTCGAATCCCACTGTCGGTAGCCCTGAAGATGTTTTACCGTGGTATTCCATTTTCACACCAGGCAAATCCTGGGGAGTACCTTAATTAAGGCCACGACCGCTGCCTTCCAACTCCTAGGCATTTCCTATTCTATCGTCGTCATAAGAACTATCTGTGTCGGTGCGACGTAAAGCCACTAGAAAAAAGTGTGATTAGCTGCCACCCTCGGAGGCTCGGATTCGATTCTCAGCTCTGCCACGAAATTCGAAAAGTGGTACGAGGGCTGGAACTAATCCACTCTGCCTCGGGAGATCAACCGAGTAGAGGGGTGTTCGATTCCCACTTAAGCCATCCTCGGAGTGGTTTCCATGGTTTCCCCACTTCTCCTCCGGGCAAATGCCGGGATGGCACCTAACTTAAGACCACAGCCTCTTCTTCCCCTCTTCCTTGTCTAATCTCTTTCAATCTTCCCATCCTCCCACTGAGGCCCCTGTTCAGCATAGCAGGTGAGGTCGCCTGAGCGAGGTAATGGTCCTCCTTCCCAGTTGTATCCCCTACCCAAAGCCTCATGCTCCAGGGCACTGCCCTTGAGGTGCTAGAGGTGAGATGCCTCGCTGAGTCCGAGTTGAAAACCAACCCTGGAGGGTAAACAGTTTAAGAATGAAAGAAAAAGCTATCACGAGATCAAATTAAGCTTTATTCTTTCTGAAGATCTAGTCCCGAGTTTTACATTGATTCATCGATATATCGTCGTTGCGCCTGTGAAAACCGCTATGTGATAATATTTTTGGAGAAATACTAACCCGCAGCACATATATTATGAAGAGCGATAATTCCTTGAACCTTAGATGACAGAACAGAACAGAGGCTGTAATGTTTCACATATGCTCAACGACTATATAAAGAACTATTAATTGTATGTCCACTACGACACTGGGGCGAAACGCTGGTAATTTCACAATTGAAAATATCTAAGGAGCTTAAATGTTTCGAACATTGGCAATCAATAAAAATAAATTATGATTTCCTTCTGGGAATTGAAGTTTTGATATAAATTTGCTGTTTTTCGTCTATTCTAGTAACCTAGCCCAAATGAGTGTCATAGTATTTTCAGCCTAGGCTACCTCCAAGCTGCACTGCTCTTTTCTGTATTTAAGGCGGACATGTTACAACTCAGCAGTCTTTAGAAACAAAGTTAATTGAAGTATTTCCATTAAGGCAAGTTTAGCGCCCAAGACAGCATCCATATTTATGAATTTCTTGGAAGAACCAACGAGGCGTGTTCTTACGCTTCGTTAATTGAAGAAGTACAGCTCGGGCCAACCCAACCCCTGCGGGTCGAGCTTAATCCGCAGACAAACTTCTTAGGGATGGGATCTGCCAGGTCTAGACAGCCGACACTCAAACCCACGTCTTCATTTACATTCAATGGCAGAAATTTAATGAGCAGGTAAATGGAAAACTACTGTCCATTGAATTAGCGTCTCGTATTGTGATTAAGACGAATTCTGCGCTGAAGAACTAGGCCGTGAAACCCAACTCACTAGTCTGTAAATATCATTAACGCTTTGACGAAGAACCCACAAAGAGAAACAATGTCAGTATGTTTGTATTAAGATTCCCTCTTCATTCCATGGGTCTACATATGAGCACCACATTTTATAATTTTATTTTATTACCTTGGCGCAAGATTTCGACAATTGAGACCCAGACTCCTCTTCTATGGACTTTCAAGTACCTATTTTCAGCTTCAGAAGGCACCACTGTGAATCTAAATTAAGTTTTGTTATTCTTTGCCAACTTGTGTTCTGCGAAAACGGTAAAATGGCGCCGACAGATGACCGCCTTTCAAGTAAGTGGAAATAAATTCAGTTAGAATTTAGTACTTGGATTCCGATTTTTTATTTGCAAAGAAAGCTTGAAGGATAGCTGTGAGAATGTATGTAGTATTATTGCTAGTTGCTTTACGTCGCACCGACACAGATAGGTCTTATGGTGACGATGGGATAGGAAAGGCCTAGGAGTTGGAAGGAAGCGGCCGTGGCCTTAATTAAGGTACAGCCCCACCATTTGCCTGGTGTGAAAATGGGAAACCACGGAAAACCATCTTCAGGGCTGCCGACAGTGGGGCTCGAACCCACGATTTCCCGGATGCAAGCTCACAGCCGCGCGCCTCTACGCGCACGGCTAACTCGCCCGGTTGTATTATTATTATTATTATTATTATTATTATTATTATTATTATTATTATTATTATTACACAGGGTTTAGTGCAACATGAAAATTATATGGTCCACTTATGTGGACCTCAGGTCTCAATTGCGATTGTGTTTTATTTATAAGTAATGTGTTTTCTTTCAGGAGAGAAATGTTAAAAATGGTGATGCTGAGTTATCAGAAGATGAACGTACGCAGAAAGTGATTTTGAAATCACAAAGTGAAAAACGTTGAAATATTTCTGGAGTTTCTCGTGACATTGTTGCCTCTTGTCTGGTGTCATTTAAAGATTTTCTGTTGTATATGGTTATACATGCCAAACCACAGTATCTTACTCCTGCAGTTGTCATTAACATAAGTCGGTTATTGAACAACATGATACTGTTTCAAGTTGGAGGATATCAGAATTTTCCCGCTGTTAGAGTGAAAAATAATTTTTATTTGTGTGCTTTCCGAAGATGATTTGGAATTTACAGAATAATATCATAATAATCCCCTCATTGTGTTCTTTTTAACATATTTAATTGTATCAGGTTGGAAAATATTTTTTCAGTGTTTCACTAATGGCAATATTTTCCCCTTTCATCACAAACCAATCCTGAGGTCCACAGATGTGCACCGTTCATTCCAAGGTCAACGCTCACTTAGAATAATTTTTAGTTATGAATTTGTGTTTGAAATGGGCCTAGGGACCTTAAAACAAAATAGTTATATTTTTCCGATGTCGCAGTCCTACCCAGGACTGAAGAGATTAAACGGATGTACACTGTCGAGATTCGAACTCAGATACCTTAGGGGATGAAAAATATTTGTATTTGTTTAATTTCATATTTTCGTTCGCCAAAAAATTTGGAAATTTACGATACTCTGATTATGTACGGCACTCTAATTCTACAACATAAAAGCATACCATCGAAACTTTTTTCATTGCATGTAAAACAGTTACTAGTTGTATAAACTGAGTCATGTGAGCGAGTCAGCACATATAAAGACTGATTCTTGAATGATATCCGTTCTTTTATTGATGACGTCGACTTTTGAAATCACAGAGTGAAAAATCTTGAAATATTTCTGGAGTTTTTCGTGACATTATTGCCACTTCTGTGCTGTTGGTTAAATATTTTCTATTGTATATGGTTATACTTGCAAAACCACAGTACTTCTGCAGTTGTCATTAACATAAGTCTATTACTGAACAACATGATACTGTGTCAAGTTGGAGGATATCGGAATTTTCCCGCTGTGAGATTGCAAAAGGCCCAGGCCTTGACCACATCATAGTGTTCACCTTAATATTTTTTAAATAAAAGTAATGGGAGTATAAACACAGTATCGCAAAATCTCAACCTTCTCAAAGAAGTCGCCATGAAAGGTGGCCTTCAAATATCTTATGAGAAGACCAAATTCGTGTCGGACATCGGGAACGCCCCTGAATTACGAATAGAAGGAGGAAAGTTCGACAAGATTGACAAATTCAAGTACTTAAGTGAAAAATTCAAATTAATGGACTAAACAAGGAAGCCAACAGAACAAGAGATAAATACATGGAACTAGCGTACCAACTATTTAAGGATACCTATAATAAGAATCTTTCAAGTAAAATAAGATAGTGCAATACAGAAATAAAGCCAGAAAGTCGCTATGCTATGGAATACATGTTTACCATAAAATCAGGATAAATGAAAGAGATAGAGAAAAAAGGAAAATGAGATAATGAGGAATAAAATGGCGCCATTGAAAATACTAAAGGCAGAGTTTGGATACAGGAAGAACGAAGATCGCAATAAGAGCGAAGAAGGGATATAATCAGAAAGATAAAAATTAAAAATTGTTGACCACATAAGGAGGATATTTTATTTTTGACTAGCATGTACCCGCGGCTTCGCCCGCGTTTATTAATTCAACAGCTAGGTGTTTTAAGCCATTTACTTTAAAGCAAGAAAATATTATTAGCACACATTAATTACATTATTTTATTTTAAAAAATATTGTTACATCCAGTGCTTAAGATGTGCCGGGTTGGTGGATGGTACAAATAATACTCAAACAATACAACAGAGCTTCCGGATAAACTGTATTTTTTGTCCTTCCATTTGGAGCTAAGATGCATAGTGTGTTTGTCCTTCCAATCCACGTACAGTTGACCTAAGAGAAGCACCTTTTCCCGTGATCGAGTCTTACATATTCAAGCGATTGCCCTTGTGCCTTGTTGATGTGCAAATCTAAACTCAAACAAATGGGGGAACTAGAGATGTGTAAATTGAAACGGGATATCCGAAGGGATCATTTGAATCCGAGGAATGAATACTACTCCCGCGGCATTTCCAGTCATGATGGTGTGTTCAATAATATTCGGCATCAGTTTCTTGTCTGAGAGTCTGAGGGAAGAAGGATTCATATTGCTGAGAAGGATAATCGGTGCCACAATCATCCACTCCAAGATGTTCGAGGGTACTCGAGTTGTTTAGGTTTGTCGTATAGTTGACAGCCTCGTCTGTATTACATGTTGTGTCGATACCCTTTGAAATTTGTAGAACACCGGGTAATTCTTGTAAAAGTCGCTTGTTGATGACGTTGACAACTTCATTTCTTGGAGCAAGAATATTGTTCTTTGACACAGCCATGCGTGATCGGTGAAATGTTGTACCCACCCACGACAAATTTTCTGATCTCTGGCTGAGCATCACACACATGCACACAGACAAACACTTCCAGATATTATGGACTGACTTTGGCTCCTCGTGTCGTTGACCGAAAATGGCTTCCTACGCCGTTGGATTGCCATACATTAACACACGCTTTCCGAAGTTAAAAATCCAGCTTCGAGGTGCATTCGGACCTCCCTCCATCTATGTTTGTTAAACATTTCATATCTATGGGTACACACACAAACACACACACACAGAGAGAGAGAGAGGCTGTTTATCTGACATCAGCCGGTTCATAAAGGGCAGCCATATTTCGAGTTGTCAAAACAAGCCAGTTGGCGTGAGAACATATAATCAGGTGACAGGAATATTGTGCGTGCCGATTGACTGTCTAAGTTTTAAGAAGGGAAAAGTTAGATTCTCGTCTTCAAGAATGCCAGCCGTATGCTCAGCGTATGGGTACGTCCAAGATGCACGCTGGTTTTCTGAGTCAGACAGTCGGCGCTGAATGTCTGACTCCGAGCGGCAGGTGGGATGTGGCCATTATGAAAGTTGGTTGTCAGCGCAGACATGGCTGCCACAAAAGAAAAGATATGAAATACAACTGATCAGTGTAGCATGGAACTAACAAGAGAACAGGCTGCAGCTCTATTGCTGCTAAGTGACAATGTTACAACCAAGTTAAAACGAATGAGAAGTGATATACATCCAATAAATGAATTAAGATATATTTACGGGGAGTACAAACACATTTTTCCACAGTTACTTGTCGACGAAAACAGATTTTTGAATATTTCAGAATGAGTTCGGTTACGTTTTGTTTTATTTTGTTAAAATTTGAACACAGGCTTACGAAGAACTGAGCGAATTACCACACTCAACACGAAAATCAACAGCCTGCGCGGCAGGTTGTCTGAAACCAGAATGAACGAATCATTCCGGTAAATATCTAAGTCAGACTACCAGTGCGCAGGCTTCCTGCGCGCAGGTGCATTATGGCCAGTCCCGCTTAAAAACACAGGACATACTTATGTCGACTCGGCGCCGACTGTCTGACTCAGAAAACCAGCGTGCATCTTGGACGTACCCTATGGCTGCACTAATCGGAGTAAGGTGTTGCGCATGTGTGGTGTTAGATAATGTTCCCCTTCTGCGACTTACGATAAGTCGTTCATGGGATGCAATGGTGGCACGATTCAAAAAATACGAAGTCGGATTTATTGCAGTCTCCAGCAATGTTTGTAAATTTGTTTCATTATTATAAGCTGCGAACTCCCAAGAAAATACAACATAATCTATAAAAATAAAACAGCACCAATAGTGATACATCTCAAACATCTAGGTCATGCCTTCCGCAAGCGTAACCAAGGAGAAAGTTTTAAGTAACATTATTTTACGAACTGAACTCCTATCGAGCCCTTTAGTACCGCTTGCTTTGTATTCCATAAATTAATCTTAAGTTTTCTTCATTTCACTATTCAGGGACACTTTGTAGAGCTACTCATTTATCTCAGAACTTGATTTTTGAGTTGTGCCACTGTTTCATCCCGTGAGAGAACTGAGGATTTCTTGGTACCTGTTTATCTTTTACGTTTGAGAGTTCATTTTTGTTGCCATCTTCTTTTGGCGGTGCCGAGCTGAGTGGCTCAGAATGCTGAGGCGTTGGCCTTCCGACCCGAACTTGACAGGTTCTATCCTGGCTCAGTCCGGTGGTATTTGAAGTTGCTCAAATACGCCAGCCTCGTGTCGACATATTTCGTGGCAAGCAAAAGAACTCCTGCGGGACAAAATTCCGGCACCTCGGCGTTTCCAAAAACTGTAAAAGTAGTTAGTGGGACGTAAAGGAATAACATTGTTGTTTTTGGTAGTGATTCGTGGAAGTTTGATATTCAGGTTCTTACTTTGTTCTTTCTCCATAAAGGTCCTAAGGGCTATGTGTCACTCTGTATACCTTGTGCTTGTGAACTGGTTTTACGTAGGCCTATTTAAGTAAAACGTGCACCAAGTATGGTAAATACTGTATCTTACTGTTATTTGTGAAATTCATGAAGTGTTTATTGTAGATGTCAGTGCATTGATATTTACATTTAGGTTACACTTCATAATGGAAACCTTCAAGGTTATCTTTCAGCTAGTAATCCCAGTACGATACGGTAATGGGAGAAAAATTATATGTCACCTACATAATAATAAATAATTATGTTAAACAATTATAGTGATACGCATGGGGATGCAATACACTTTAAAATATGATCAGAATGAGGTGGGTTTTATTTTATTTTTTAATGTCGCACTAACACTTCGTAGGTTTCGGCGATGGATAGACGGGAAAGAGCTAGGTTTGGGAAGGGAGCGGTCGTGGCCTTAATTAAATTACAGCCCCAGCATTTGCCTGGTGTGAAAATGGGAAGTCGATTCACACTCTATTATTATTATTATTATTAATGCCTTAAACTTTCGGCTAACGGTCCTCAATTTTGCACTAGAGATTCAATATTTTTCAACATTTTTGGTCATTCGAGAGCCACGCCTTCTTGCTCACGTCACCACTGAAAACATGGTGGACGTTCGTTCAATTAGCTTCAGCGCTTGCGGCTCTGTTAGCTCGTTGCATGCACTCGAGGAAGATATATTTCATTTCATTCACACTTCCAGTTACTGAGAGAGGAGTTACCCATCATTTTACCTGTCTCTAACTGGTTCATTGTTGTTGTTGTTGTTTGGTAATAACACGTAGAGCAGTTCAGTGAGAAATTCACACACGAGTAGAGAAAGATACCACAGGCTTTTAAATTCTATAATTTGTGAATTTTTTCTTGTTGTAAAGTAGTTTCTTAGGTGTTACGCTTTTCGTTACTTACGGCTATATTTTTTTTTACTTTCTGAGATTACCTGTACAATAACCTGTGCCCGTTATTTTGGGGTGTAGTATATGTCTACGGTATCCCCTGCCTGTCGTAAGAGGCCACGAAAAGTGGTAACCCTAGGCTGTAAACTTGAAACCACGGGACCCCTAGCCATGTCTGGCATTGCTTCCATGTACTTCAACCAGCTTATTCATCTTTCTATCGGACCTCACTTAGTGAACATTTGTAGTCTTCCAATCCCGACAGCATTTGGCTTGCGAGACCTAGCCAAGCTTCTAATTTTCATAGCTCCCTGAACACAGGATATAGGTGCCCATCTTTTTCTCTCATCCGACCCCAACCTTGTTATGTTTGTAAGACCTAGGGAGTTGACTTAGACCTGTTTTACGACCGAGTGTCCTTCCTGACACCAACCCTATTTAGAAGAATGTATTGAAAAACTACGCGTTTCTGCAGTGGCTGGCAGTGTGCTGTGCTGTGTGTGTAATTTGAAGATCTGAAACAGAATCCAATGAACTAAATAATACTACTACTTATGATAGTTTTTATGTCGCAATAACTGCTTTTAAAGTTTTCGGAGACGCCGAGGTGGCGTAATTTTGTCCCGAGCAGTTGTTTTACGTGCCAGTAAATATATCGCCCTGAGGCTTCGTACCTGAGCACATTCACATGTGTCGCTTCTACTGTCTGAGGTAATCAGCTCGACTCACAGGTGAAGGCCGTTACGCTGGTTACTCAGTCGTAAACTGCCCATATGTACGGAATTATTGAATTGTACATCCATATATTATTATTATTATTATTATTATTATTATTACTAATATTTGATATGTTTTGCACTGTTCATGTCTTGGTCTTTCTCTTCTATTGCTACCACTTAACACGTCCTTTTAATGCGATGCATCACAAATCGCCTTATTTATTTAATTTATTTCATTAATTAATTAATTCATTCATTCATTCATTCATTAACCGTTATTTATGCACCATTTTTACTTTGTACGCCTTCTCAAAGACTATGTTCCATTATATAGCAACTTTTTCAGATCCTTTGCATGGTAGATTCGGACATAATAAGCGTTTGTTTAGCTTTCAGATTTTCTATATAGAGAGCTGCTGTTTAACATGCCAGCAAATCTTCCGCCTTGAGGCTTCGTACCTGAGAACAGTGAAATGTCGCTTTTACTGTTTGGACTAATCAGCCCGACACATAGCTAAAGACCGTTACGCTCTTTACTCAGTCATTAAATGCTCATCTCAACGGTAATATTGAATCCTACATGTAATTATTCTTATTATTGTTATTATTATTTGATCTGTTTTGAACTGTTCATGTTATGGTCTTTATCTTCTATTGTAATCACTTAACACGTCCTTTTAATGCAATGCATCACGAATCGCCCAATTATTTATTTATCTGTTTACCATACCGTTATTTATGCATCATTTTTCCCTTGTACGCTTTCTCAAAGACCATATTCCGGAACACAGCATCATCTCCAGATCCAGCCTACGGTGTATTCAGAGGAAATTAGCGTTTGTTCACGTATATTTTTCATGTCGTTGTGTAAACACATCTCTCTGCGTTTCGTGGATTTGGCTGCGGATCGCACATATACAGACAAACACTTCTGGACACCACGGTCTGACTTAATCTGGCTCCTCATGTCTGACACTGAAAATGGCTTCCTACGCCATGGACGGAAAATGGCTCCTCGTCTTGTATTACCTACCTTATGTACGTTGCTTAGCGAGAGTGAATCTATGCATTTAATCTTGGTGACATCACGATGGATTGTCATATCCCAATACACGTTTTCCGATGGTTTTTCTGTCATAACTCACCAACGAAGGTGAAAATGAAAATTTCGGCTTTGAGGTGCATTCGGACCCCGTTTCATCTACCTATGTTAAAAATTTCAGATCTCTGCGTGCTATAGATTTGGCTGGGCATCACACACACACACATAAAACACGCACAAAACACAAACACTTCCTTTTATTATTACAGATTAATTAAACCTTCCCAACGTATAGCGACAATATCACTTCTTTTCCTGCCGCTTTTCCCACACCTGTGGGGTCGCGGGTGCGAACTGCGTCGCACATGTGGATTTGGCCCTGTTTTACGGCCGGATGCCCTTCCTGATGCCAACCCTCTATGGAGGGATGTAAGCACTATTGCCTGTTTCTGTGGTGGTTGGTAGTGTAGTATGTTGTTTGAATATGATGAGGAGAGTGTTGGGACGGACATATACACCCAGTCCCCGAGCCAGAAGAAATAATCAGAAGCGATTAAAATCCCCGACCCGGCCGGGAATCGAACCCGGGACTCTCTGAACCGAAGGCCAGTACACTGAGCATTCAGCCAACGAGTCGGACTAGCGACAATATCACTAAGATGATGAATTCGTGTTGAACCTGACCAAGATAGTGTAATTGAAATTAGAAACATTCTGAGTGAAAGCTTGCAAGGATTCATAGAAATTAAAGAAGGACAATCCAAAAAACGGGGTATGAACTGATTTGCTTCTTCCTTAGTTTACCTTGCCAATAACATTTATTAATATATCTAGATATCATTGAACTAATCTTCTCCAGATTAAAGACGAAAAGTACAAAACCAGGTGTTCGAAAATAAATTATTCCATGAGAGAAACTTGAAGTGAAATCGAACTTCCTGGAGCTTAGTGAAGACAACAAACGTGTGTACCTGGCAGTGGCTTTAGTTGTCACCTGCCAGTCACACAGCGCTGTATGTGACAGCGTGTAGGAGCCCCACATTGTATGACTGCCGGCTATCTGTAATGAGATCTCATCTTGGAGAGCTGATAGCGATCGATAGAGTGAACGAAAATAGTTCGAGAGTGATTCGTGGATCACATGGGAGGATGAAGGGCACGCATTCAGTATCTTTGTTGTGAGACATAGGGGTATGTTAGGCTCTCACCATCTGTGCTCAAGACCACGAGATTGAATTCCGGTACAGACTTTGGTCAGTAGATGTACGGGCAGTCAGTATTTAAGGAATCCCCCTTCAGGACAATACTCTGTACACCGGTATCTCCCAAACCCATTACTAGAAGAAAAAATACATTGCAGTAGTAGGAGGAGGCCTTGCGTTGTAGGGGTAGTGAGCCTGCTTCTTGCGCGGAAGCTTCGGGTTCGATTGCCGGCTAGGTCAGGGATTTTCTCCTGGATCTGAGGGCTGGCTCGAGGTCCCATTGAGGAGCTATCTGAGATAGCGGTCCCAGTCTAGAAAACCAAGAATAATGGCCGAGAGGATTCGTCATGCTGAACACACGACACCTGGTAATCTGCAGACCTTCGGGATGAGCAGCGGTCGCTTCGTAGGCCAAGGCCCTTCGGGCTGTTGCGCCACGGGGTTGGTAGTAGTAGTAGTCCTCAGAGTGGTCGAATCCCCATCAGATCCACCATCAGGCAGTAGAGTAGTTAAGCGTTATTGAAGAGACATACTAGGGAAATGAGGAGTGAAGTAGTTTCCCGTTGTTTTCTTCACTGAGGCAGAAGGATGTTACACATTATCAGTCTCCTAAGTCCGGTAAAATGTATACACACTAACTGACTTTATGAACAATGCTTTCGCACCATTCATCACAGGGACTGGCTGTATACCTCAGTCACTTTCATGTTGCCAGAATGAGACTGGGGCAGTTGGAGGCAAGTATGAAATTTGTTTTTGTCCATATGAGAAGAGACAGTGGATTGTAAACAGCTCAGGCTATCTCACCAGAAATGGGTCTGACTGAATCTAGGTCCACTCATTCTACGTGATTAGAATTGAGGAGCTATCTGACGATGAGATAGCGGCCCCGGTCTAGAAAGCCAAGAATAACGGCCGAGAGAATTCGTCGTTTTGACCACTTGACACCTCGTAATGTGTAGGCCTTCGGGCTGAGCAGCGGTCGCTTGGTAGGCCAAGGCCCTTCAAGGGCTGTAGTGCCATGGGATTGTTGTTTTGTATTATTATTAGGGGGCGGATTTGCCGCACGTAAGTTTAGTAGAAAAAGCTGCATTAATATTAGGGGTTTTAAAGGGCCGCGTCCATAATGTTTATGCAACTATTTAAACAGGAGCGTTAGGGAGCTTTCAACTCATTGAAATCTTAAGCTATTACATACATACATACATACATACATACATACATACATACATACATACATACATCATTATAGACTGTTATGCCTTTCAGCGTTCAGTCTGCAAGCCTCTGTGAATTTACTAAACGTCGCCACAATCCTCGATTTGCTACTAGTGTTGTGGTCTCATTTAGTTCTATACCTCTTATCTCTAAATCGTTAGAAACCGAGTCTAACCATCGTCGTCTTGGTCTACCTCTACTTCTCTTACCCTCCATAGCAGAGTCCATTATTCTCCTAGGTAACCTATCCTCCGTTTATGCGTACAGCTTCATCCATCGAGTTCATTCCTAAATTAGCCCTTATCTCCTCATTCTGAGTACCCTCCTGCCATTGTTCCCACCTGTTTGTACCAGCATTCATTCTTGCTACTTTCATGTCTGTTACTTCTAACTTATGAATAACATATCCTGAGTCCACCCAGCTTTCGCTCCCGTAAAGCAAAGTTGGTCTGAAAACAGACCGATGTAAGGTTAGTTTCGTCTGGGAGCTTGACTTCCTTCTTACAGAATACCGTTGATCGCAGCTGTGAGCTCACAGCTATTACTGCTTACAAATCCATTATTATTATTATTATTATTATTATTATTATTATGATTATTATTATTATTATCTTACAGTGTCTACAGTATGAAATGTTGATTTTCAAGTAAAATTAATCAGTAAATTACTGTTGTAGCGAGCATACAGCGGCCATAACTTGCGCGATGGGCCGCTTGTTTACTAGCCACACAAATAATGACTGTGGGATGCGGAAGGAGATGAATAGCTCCAGTCTAGGCTGCGAGGTGAAGACAGAATTGGATGTCGGCGAGCGCGCCGCCATTGCTCCCCCATCCTCCTGCTCTTCCCCATTTTTCTTCCCCTTCCTCCTTGCCCGGTATAAAATCTCTCTCGCACTATCTTTCTTGCGTGTGTGAGCTCCAGATTTATTATTCCTGTCTGGCTCCATGATGAATCACCCGGAATCCAAAGCTTCAGCAGCTTGGATTGATGGAGCAGAGCGTGCCCGGACCAAGGGCACTATACAACTTTCAGCAAGATGGAAGATGATGTTTACATGCCTGCAACAGAGACTAGACTTCTGCTGTCAACATGCAAATGCTGTGGAATTGCAATTTAATGCCGACAAACATAAATCTCTTTCGAGACGTTTCTTGGCACAGTGAATGACACTACACGGGGATGGGATCCGGAAAAAGAATAAAATATACATTTCCATTCAGTATCAGAAGAGTAACGAAAAATGTTACAAAAGATTTTATGTTTAGAATAATAATAATAATAATAATAATAATAATAATAATAATAATAATAATAATAATAATAGAAATAATAAACTATTATAATAATTTCGTGTGGCTATTTCTAGCCGAGTGCAACCCTTGTAAGGCAGACCCTCCGATGAGGGTGGGCGGTATCTGCCATATGTAGGTAACTGCGTGTTATTGTGGTGGAGGATAGTGTTATGTGTGGTGTGTGCGTTGCAGAGATGTTGGGGACAGCACAAACGCCCAGGCCCCGGGCCATTGGAATAAACGAATTAAGGTTAAAATCCCCGACCCAGCCGGGAATCGAACCCGGGACCCTCTGAACCGAAGGCCAGTACGCTGACCATTCAGCCAACGAGTCGGACATAAACGTATTAAGGTGGCTACACACGTAACACGTGCAAACAGGCTTTATCGTCTGCAGGATAATTCTGCGCAAGCATTTTAATTGTACAAGCCGCTTGAAGATTGATTGAATTGAAATCATTAAAGCTAGTAAAGCAAACCTCAATCTGAGTGAACTCACCTCTAAACGTGAATAGCGACAATTCCAATCAATCAATCAATCAATCAATCAATTAATCAATCAATCAATCAATCAATCAATCAATCAATCAATCAATCAATCACTTCGTATGTTTCAAGTTTCAGCGATGTCTAATTTAGCTTTTAATATTTTGTGACAAGAGTTTCACGAATGTATTTCCTTTCTTGTATCTCTCTTGTAGCAATTTAGTGTTAATAAATTATTTAAAGACAACAAGCGTTTTACTTACCTTTAAATAACCCCTTTTCAGCAGGTTTCAGGAAATATATAACTCAGAGCCTGAGGTGACATCGTTAGTTGAATATTTGAGAACATCATAACTCCTTCCGGTCGCAAGAAATCGTGATGCTGCTGTTAATATTTCGTGGGGAGTTAATGGCTTCTCTCATGATCGTATCCTTTTTTCAAATAAAGGTATTACGAGTGACGAAAGATTCAGGTGAGTTTCTTCTTCATTTCGTTCTCTCTCTTTCTTTCTTTCTTTCTTTCTTTCTTTCTTTCTTCCTCTCCTTCTTAAACCGTTTAACCTGCAGCGTTGGTTTTTCGCTCGGACTCAGCGAGGGATCCCACCTCTACCGCCTCATGGGCAGTGTCCTGGAGGGTGAGACTTTGGGTTCGGGGGATAGAACTGGGGAGGAGGAACAGTACCTCGCACAGGTGGCCTCACCTGCTATGCTGAACAGGGGCCTTACTGGGGGATGGGAAGACTGGAGGGATAGACAAGGAAGAGGGAAGCAATCTGCCGTGGCCTTAAGTTAGATACCTTGACCGAGCTCGATAGCTGCAGTCGCCTAAGTGCGGCCAGTATCCAGTATTCGGGAGATAGTAGGTTCGAATCCCGCTGTCGGCAGCCCTGAAAATGGTTTTCCGTGGTTTCCCCATTTTCACACCAGGTAAATGCTGGGGCTGTACCTTAATTAAGGCCACGGCCGCTTCCTTCCCACTCCCAGCCCTTTCCTGTCCCATCGTCGCCATAAGACCTATCTGTGTCGGTGCGACGTAAAGCAACTAGCAAAAAAAAAGTTAGATACCACCCCGGAATTTGCCTAGAGTAGAAGTGGGAAACCACGGAAAACCACTTCCAGGATGGCTGAGGAGGGAATATAAACCCCCTTTACTCAGTTGACCTCCCAAAGCTGAGTGGACCCCCCTCGAGCACTCGTACCACTTTTAAAATTTCGTGGCAGAGCCGGGAATCGAACCTGGGCCTCCGGGCGTGGCAGCTAACAACTACACCACAGAAGCTGATTTCTTCATTCATTCTGAGATAAGTATGCCAATAACGTTGATATATCTTCAATTCACTCCGTAAATTAACGAGGGAATAGGTATTTCTTTACTATAACTACTATCTGCAGCGCATATCACGTCTCTTCTTTCGGGTTTTCCTCTTGTGTGTGGACAAGGCAGAAAGCAGCCAAAGCGAGTGCATCGCCGTCCGAGCTCGACATAGTCCAAGCTCAACTTGGCGCTTATTCAAGCATACTTTTACCGTCTGGTGTCGTAGGTAATTTTGCATTCCTGTACAAAAAGATCAATCATCCATACTTGTCAAGCTTGAAGTTACGTAGGCCTATTGGTCATTTTACATCAGCTCAAGGAACATTTTTATGAGACTGCTCAGGTAGTACTGTAATAATTTATCACTAGCGCTTGGATATTCATAGTCTTCTTCTTCGTCTTCTTCTTCTTCCACCGCTTTTAGCACACCTGTAGGTTCGCGGGTGCGAACTGTGCCGCGCATGTGAGTTTAGCCCTGTTTTACGGCCGGATATCCTTCCTGACGGCAACCCTACGTGGAAGGATGTAATTATTATTGCATGTTTCTGTGGTGGATGACAGTGTGGTATGTTGTTTGAATTTGGAGAGGAGGCAAACACAAACAGCCAGTCCCCGAGCCAGAAGTATTAATCAGACGTGATTAAAATTCCCAGTCAACCGGGAATCGAACCCGGGACTCTCTGAGCTGAAGGCCTTAACGCTGACCATTCAGACAAGGCGTCCGACATCCCCTCTTATTTCTAATCACAGGTGAAAATAGATGAGGGTTGACTCCTTTGCCGTCCTGAAATTTAGAAATTACCATACGTTGGGTTATCATTATCACAGACGAGCAGGTAGCCTATATACATCAATTCGAAAGACTGCACCAGGCTCCTCCGGAGGCCATACGACATTATTATTATTATTATTATTATTATTATTATTATTATTATTATTATTATTATTATTATTATTATTATTATTATTATTATTATTATTATTATTATATCTGCCAAAACAGTGCGAAGGCAGACTGGCCTTGCTACTTCAGGAAACGAATGAATAGAGCATGGAGACAATTTCTCCAAATAGCCTAGGGAAACCAATTTAGGGGCACCGATACATTTCTGAAGGACACACTGCATATACTCAGAAAGAGAGATATAATTTGAGACCATTCCGGGTATAACTGGTTAATCCATTCTTTCAGGCCTATATAGATTACAGGAATAAGTGGGCTATTTGACGGGCAAACCGAGAGATTTAGAAGATCTTCACTTTCTCCAGTATATAATTCGGCACATATTAACCGATATTTAAAGATAATATACTGAATAGAGAGAGTCTAAAGGTGATGAAGACAACGAGAGTTCAGCCATTTATATTTCTTGTACGTCTTAAAAATTCATGTGGAAATGAAGGATTAACCCAGTGGTTTGTGCTCCCTGTTCAATCTAGTATTAGGCAGAGCCGTCTTGCAGAACCGTCAAACGGGTTGCATAGTCTACCCTGTTACTTTTGTCTTCTACTGTATTGCGCCCATTGGAAGTAAAAAAAAAAAGTGGCGTGTCTTTTAGTGTCGGGAGTGTCCGAGAAAATGTTCGGCTCGCCAGATGCAGGTCTTTCGATTTGAAATCTGTCGGCGATCTGCGCACCGTGATGAGTATGAAATGATGAAGAAGACGACGCATACACTCAGCCCCTGTGCCAGCGAAATAAACCAATTATGGTTAAAAATCCCGACCGTAGAGGGAGTGGAACCCGGGACCCCCGTGACTAAAGGCCAGCTCGCTAACCATTTACCCGTGGAGCTGGAGTTATTGGAAGTTAAACAGGTTGCTTTTTGGTCACGCTGATATAGAAAAGTACTTTTGAAGTCTAGACGCGTCCGCCTCTGTGGTGCAGTGGTTAGTTTGATTAACTGCCACCCCCTCGGGAGGTTAACTGAGTAGACGGGGGTTCGATTCCTTCCTCATACATCCTGGAAGTGGTTGTCTGTGGTTTCCCACTTCTTTTCCAGGCAAATGCCGGGATGGTACCTAACTTAAGGCTACGGCCGATTCTTTCCCTATTCCTTGCCTATCCCTTCCAATCTTCCCATCCCCCGCAAGGGCTCTGTTCAGCATAGCAGGTAAGGCCGCCCGGGTGAGGTACTGGTCATCCTCCCCAGTTGTATCCCATGACTCAGAGTCTGACGCTCCAGAACACTGCCCTTGAGGTGGTAGACGTGGGATCCCTCGCTGAGTGCCAGGGAAAAACCTACCCTGGACGGTAAACAGATAAAGAAGAAGAACACGAAGAAGTCTATACGCTGAGGAAATGAAACAAATGTATTTTGCATGATTTAACACGTTTCAAGACAAAAATAAATCTTGTTAAAATTCCTGAATATGGATTTCCATGGATTACAGTACTATATTCACACCAGGCCCCGCTACCATCCCAATCCTAGCGGTATCAAAAAACTTCGATGTGTTGATGGAGACGTTTCTCTAGTCAATACCGAGCTCCCGCCAAGGTATTGTTCTTGCTGCTGTTGCTTGCATCATTAATCCATGGACTGTTTTGGCCATGAAATCCAATCTTGTACTAGTCTACCGGACTGAGTGGCTCAGACGGTAGAACACAAGTTGCTGGGTTCGATTCCACCTCAGTCACCGATGGTATTTGAAGGTACCTACCCAAATATGCTGGCTCTGTGGCGGCAGTTATACACTAGGAATTAAAATGACTCCTACGGGACGAAATTCCGGTACTTTGATGTCTCCGAGCAAACGTGTAGGGAAGAACGGGGCAAGTTGACAATGATAAGCTTTCTTTCGGCATTCCGCCGGAACATGGCACGTTTTACGGCTGTGATTACATGCTTATTACTGCTTACCTTTTCGTGCAACAGTACTGCAATGTTCAAAGTTCTTGTTTAAACAGCTTTTTCATAAAGTAGTAAAGTTTAATATTATGTAAATTCGTCATCTTGCCCCGTGCCCGGGGTAAGTTGACGAACTTATTGGGGTAATTTTTTTGCTAGTTGCTTTACGTCGCACCGACACAGATAGGTCGTATGGCGACGATGGGACAGGAAAGGTCTAGGAGTGGGAAGGAAGCGGCCGTGGCCTTAAGGTACAGCCGCAGCATTTGCCTGGTGTGAAAATGGGAAACCACGGAAAACCTATTGGGGTAAGATGACGAGCCCGTCTTCTCAACTGTTTCAACACGTAACTTAATTGAAATTTATTAAACATACCATCAAAACTTGAAGAAACTTAATTTTAATTATGTACTATACAAGGGCATACATTTCTAAAGAACATAAATTTGAATTTTTTTAAAATACTCTTAAATAAATTAAATATAACTTTTAGAAGTTCCTGCTAAAATTAATAATTACTGTGCACTATACTGAATACAAGAACTCTGATGAAAACAGTTTCAGACTAGAATATACTCAGCAGATATCACAGAGAAATCGTCCACTACCTACAAAACTTGAACAGTTTTCATGCCACCACACATTACAATTATCACACATTGATATCCAGTCTTCATTTAGAGGATGAACTTAGGTTAATTTACTTTTATTCACAGCTCTTCATAATATCTTTCTGTTGTCACTGTTGGAGAGCCATCTTCCTCATCAAATATTTGTGGGTTGAATGGGTCAAGTCCACATGCTTCAAATCTTTCAATGGCGTTGCTCATAGTTTCATTACGAGACATCTGAGGTTCTTTGACAGCATGCATTGCGGCTATCATGCTTACTTCATCCCAGTCCCGTCTATCAGTCCTCCGTTGATAATTTCTAGGTATTTCTGTAATTAGCGTAAGGGTGCGTGTGACTACGTGTAGTCTACACCTGGCTTGGGGTAAGATGATGAATTCGTCAACTTGCCCCCGTCATCTTGCCCCCAGGCTACTTAGGAAGCTATTTGCCCTTATATCAGACAGGCATCTTAAAATCAAGATACGGTTAACACTGAAGTAAGTTGGAAATACATTGACATTTAAAGAAAATTAGACGGTCAATTCATACTGTGAGGACACTAGTAGTAAAAGCTTCCTGCGCATACCTCTCATATTTTGGTGCAACATCGCCAGACAGACAACCCCCTTCCTCGATCCGTCATCTTACCCTGCTCGTCATCTTGCCCTGGTTTCCCCTACTTAGAAGGACGTAAAACTATTATTATTTGTTGAACCATGTTCATAACTAACTATTGCCACCTAAATCTCGTCCATTTAACACACACATTTAGGTCCTGCTCTTACTCTACCGAACTAGCCCCCCCACCCCCACCCCCACCCCGCAATTCCCCTAACATTACAATTTCTAGTAATTAGCTGGGTGAGTCCTGGATGACTCACGACGTTTCCTATCGTCTGGTTCTCCTTCTTTTCATTCACAGTCTTCGTAGTTGATGTCATTAATATTTAGTAGCCGGGCTGAGTGGCTCAGACGGTTAAGGCGCTGGCCTTCTGACCCTAACTTGGCAGGTTCGATCCTGGCTCAGTCCGGTGGTATTTGAAGGTGCTCAAATACGTCAGCCTCGTGTCGGTAGATTTACTGGCACGTAAAAGAACTCCTGCGGGACTAAATTCCGGCACCTCGGCGTCTCCGAAAACCGTAAAAGAGTAGTTAGTGGGACGTAAAGCAAATAACATTATTATTATTAATATTCAGTACTTCTTGATGGTGGCGGGGAAGTACAGTTTGCTTCAAAACAAACAGAACTGAAATTAAAAACATGCTCTGTGCATCAAGATAGGTCATTATAACATGCAGGGTGACGCCGGCAACACCTATTGACTTTTTGAAACAATACTTTGAAGATCGCTTCATTTCCTGTGGAATGGAATTCGCGTGCCTTCCTTACTCTCAGTAGTGTTGGCTACTGAATGCATGATTCGAAGCAGTGTATCGATTCATTCAAGTGTCCGAGTGAATCGATTCACAGGAACGGCGAGCTCACGACACACGATTCAGCTTACTCCCAGCGGACAGTGCTGAGTGGCGCACTCACTGGACGTTGACGGGGAGCCGAGCTTCCGCTGCAGCGAGACAGTGAATCATGGCACATCGAAAGAATCGTGAACGAGCGCGGCTCAGTGAGACACAAGATACACACGGCTCCTTAGCGGCACACTGGGCACTGGCGGAGAGCCGAGCTTCCGCTGCAGCGAGACATACAGTGAGCCATGGCACACCGAAAGAATCGTGAACGAGCACGGCTCAGTGAGACACAAGATACACACGGCTCCTTATCGGCTCACCGGAGACTGGCGGAGAGCCGACCTTCTGCTGCAGCGAAACATACAGTGAGCCATAGTACACTGAAAGAATCGTATGCTATAATGGACTCTCGAGCCCAGCTCATTTGAAAATAATACCCATTTACATCACTGTCCTCTTCTTAAAGGGAGGTTTAAATAATAGATGGACTTATTAGCAGTGTTAAAAATGTAGGCAAAACATAATTCTGAAATAGCTAGTAAGTAGGTAGGCTATTAGGGTGTACTATTTATTAGTTTAATGAATCCTAGTATTACAACTTAGTTGACATTTGAAATTAAAGTCGACTCTAGCCTGCCCTATGACTACGAGTCATGCTCATGACCACTCAAAAGTATCTGTTTTATATTGGGAAGAAAGGCTTAGTATTCTCTCAGTTCATATGTCACATAGTTGCACAAGACTTCAATCATATGTGGACAGACGCAATAACTTAACTAACAGTATGTTGAATCAGAAAACCAGCGGGCTACTGTACATCTCGGGTAGTTTATACAAATTATGACAATTTTAAAAAAATCCTCAGCTGATAGAAAAAAAAAACATATTTTCAAAAATGACTGAGCGAGTTGTCGTGCGGGTAGTATCGCGTAGCTATGCGCTTGCATTCGGGGGATGGTGGGTTCGAATCCCTTAATTTAGGCCATGGCTGCTACCTTCCTAATCCTAACCTTTCCCATCCTGCGTCGCCGGAAACCTTTGATGTATTAGAGTGACTAGCATTTTTTTTTCTAAGAAAAGAGTTCATAATATGAAGACCAGATGGCAGCTGCGAGTACTGAATGCTGTTGCTGCTGTCTTACCAGCAAATACTACACAGACGCAGTAGGAGCGGTGACTAATGTGCCGTGAATCGGATCTCTGTATCGATTCAGTAACGTGAACGGAATGAAAAGAATCGATTCAGTAAAATGAATCGAATGTCCCATCGCTAACTCTCAGGATCTCACGCCCTTAGATGCCTACGTACGCGGCATGCTGAAAGAATCCATTTTCCGGTCAGATGGCCCACCTAGGAATGTTCTTACCGAGCGAATAGCTGAGCGGTTTGTGTCACTTACCTGTCAACTTGCATTCGGGAGATACTGGGTTCGAACCTCACTGTCAGCAACGCTAAGGATGGTTTTCTGTGGTTTATAAATTTAACATTAGCTAAATCCCGAGGCTATACCTTAATTAAGGTCATGGCCGCTTCCTTCGCACTCCTAGGCCTTTCCTATCCCATCGTTTCGCCATAAGAACTCTCTGTGTTGGTACGACGTAAAATAAATTGTAAAAAAATAAAGAGTAAGACAGAAGTTCTCGAATTACGAGAGACGATACAGTCACTTTTGTGACCACCTGGTGTCCATGATCGTTAAGGCGTCGCCAAGTATGGTCTTACTCCATAGTCAGCCTGTTCGAATGCTGTTGGTAGAAAAAATGTTGGTTGGCCCGCAGGATAAAAAAAGGTGCTGGTATATAATTTCTTATCACTAGATTGCGTGTCAAAAGCCTGAAATCAATTCCAAAAATTCTCCGGAGTGTTCATATGGATTGCGGGTATATGACGCTGTTGATGGCGATTCGTTCGTCGGATGGAGACACTGCGCCTTGAGCAAACCCTCCTGATGCTATTCGACTGGAGCAGTCTATGTGCCGGCACAGGCTTTCACCTTTCACCTTTCACCTTTCGGCTTCTCCCGTCCCACTACCTTATACGTCATTCATCTCATCTCATCCCGAATCAGTTGGACATGCGGTTAGAGGCGCGCAGGTGTGAGACTGGATTCGAAAGAAAATGGGTTCGAACCTCTGAAGATGGTTTTTCTGTGGTTACCCATTTTCAAACTGTGCGACGTAGGCCTAAAGCTAATTTGTAACTTCACGTCTCTGGTTGTCGTTGCCAAAATCATATTGCATTCGCTCGTAGAACAGTAAGAGTCAGGCCCTGCACAGAAATACGTTTCGATTAATAGCACTGTATGCAAAAGGAGATGTATTTGATAGTGCAATGCTATAATTGTGTTCAACAACAAACCTGAAACAAAAAGATTCATTTATCATTTCGATGCTGCTTCAGAAATGCTCTCTCCATTCTACAACAACTTCCAGAAACAGAAATTACAGAAGGAAAGTAGGATAAATATAAGAATATGTACAACTTCACATTGATGAAATATAAATGTATTCCGATAGTACAACAGAAATACCCACATCGCGACTAGAAGCAGATCTGGAAAAATACATGGAGCAAATGGATCCCAATTGAATGGAGACTATCGCTCTATATGTGCACAGATGAAATCATCCAGACGGATGAGAAAATGAAAAGGCATGCATCGAGTTACGACATGCGGCATTAGTTTGGAGATGGACATTAAACGCTATCTACCGGATATCAGGGACAATAACAACCAGTGACAGACTGAGGGAGATACTGAATCTGGAATTAAATCACGGACGGAACGAGAGCGAATACGCTTGCATATGGATAATAGCTGGAGCCATTCACTACAATATCAAAGCATACAAATGTGACATTAACTAGGTTTCTGGATCACCTCAGGAAACAACGCTGGAAGATGATCAGACAGAAGTGTCTTCAAGAAGCCTTTGAAAAATATATTTTCAAATTGTGAAGTGCCTTTCTATTATGTGTTGTGTGTAACATCTACAAAATTTGATGTTAATTTGAAGAGTATTTTGTGTTTATTACAGGTCTAATTGTATACTGTAAAATGATTATGATAACGAAAATGGCAGACATAGAGTAAATTTCGCTGCTCCTAGTGTGAAAAGGAAAAAAGTGACTTTTTTTAAGATCACATATTGTGTAAACAACTTGATGTTCTCCACTATTAAATTTTTAGGCGCAAACTTGTACACGTCATGACTGCGGAATAATTATGAATTTGTTTTAAATTTTTGTTTCTACTCACACATTTGCTTTGTGCGGTAATGATATATGATTAAAAACCTCAAGTCTTTCTCTTCTAAACAGTAGATTTTTGTTCCGTATTGTTGTCTTATTTCCAGTTTGTAGTTGTAATGATTTTTGTATAGGCTATATTTAAGTTTTAAAAATGCAATAAAACAATGATGACATTAAAAAATTAAAATCAACATAGGCCACATGATAAGGAAAATAGATTTTAAAATTAATTCTGCTAAAAATAATTTGTGAAGAAGGAAGAAGTGTACTGAGCCTCACCAGTCGCCCATGAACATGTACTCGCACGGCCTAACAGATGAAATCCTGTTGAGCTTTGAGCTATTGATGTTTCCAGGAAGCTTTGTTGCAATTATCGTCGCAGACACCCAGTTGGCCAGACAAACAAATGAAGTCAAGACTAGACAAATGAAAGTTCGAAGAAGTACCTGCTTTCTACGAGTGCAGAAACCTGGTCCAGCGTCCTCCTAATTCTTACAGTGTTGAGAGAGGATTTACTTTATTTATGGCTCACATAAAACCAACATCTTTATGCATTAGAGAAGACAGTTGAACTCCGGTATTTCCAGGGCATAAAATCACGCATATGCAAACATGCATCAGTATGCATTACAAAACTCCATAATAAACTGTGTTTGAAATGCAAATTTTTCTCTCTCCGTGACTTCCCCAACCTCATGTCCCTTCTCTTAAAGTCTTGACATGCAAAATAAGCCAAGGAGAACGTACCTCCCTACCGTCCTTGTTAAAACCGGAAGGAGATTCTATGCGAACGAACGTGACGTCATGTTGTACCGGAAGTTGTCTTGTTGTGTTGGCAGCACTGGCGCTATCAATCAGCAGCCGCGCTGGGAGCATAACACACCGTAAGACATTTATAGCCAGTAAGGAGCAGCTGAATATGACAAAACGGTCAACCATATTTCTTGGCGCTGGCTGGCTTGGCTTTTATAGTTTTGACTTTTATAACAAGTGGGGAGGAAGAAGGGGTGTACACAGTCCACCCGTAGGAGGAGCTTAGAACTCCACCCACCAGAGCTCGCCTGCCTAGCCTGAGAACAAGAGGATTATTACATCGGCTGTCCACAAGATCATTTAATTTTGTTGACATGAGAATATCACTACCGTGCTCCAATTCAGTTCTATGTTAACACATTCACAACTGGCTACTCAGCTACCCTGTTTAAACACTTCCATCACTAAGTGCAGTATTTTATATTTATTTCGCGGGTTCGATCCTAGTTCAGTCCGGTGATATATGAAGGTACGCAAAGACGCCAAGTCTCGTGTCGGGAGATTTACAGGCACGTATAAGAACTCCTGCAGGACAAATTTCCCGCACCTCGGCGTCTCCGAAAACAGTAGAATTAAACAGTAGGACATTAAACCAGTCACGAAAATGAAAATCCACAGACTGTTTCCCGTCATTCGACCGGGTCAGGAATGGAACGAATGAAGCCCCCATCTAGCGGCATTGTACCGGCTACCGAGGCCTGTCGCACTCGTCCGCGGAAATAATTAATGAATGGCAGATGAAATGATATTGGAGAGTGTTGCTAGAATGAAATATGACAGGGAAAATTGGAGTACCCGGAGAAAAACCTATCCTTCCTCCACTTTGTCCAGCACAAATTTCACATGGAGTGACTGGGATTTGAACCATGGAACCCAGCATTAAACCAGTAATAACCCGTAATAAATGAAAAATCAAACCGGAATGCCTATACAGAAGTGAATGTCTAGTGCTGAATTACAAGCTGAATAGATATATTTGAAATACTGTAAAGAAACAATATACGGAAAATACTCGCTCCGCTAAGGACTACAGAACTCAGTAAATGAAGTAATGATGAAATATACCGGAACAATGAAAACTTAACGGAAACAATGCGGAAGTGGAAAATGATATTTTTTGGACATTTATACAGAATGGATGATAACAGGCTAACGGTTTTCATTTTACAAAGGTGAAAAAATGAGTGCATCCTACTAATTCAATACATCATATAGGCCTATTCCTTCATTAGACGGAGTAATCAAATTCAAACATGTTTCGGCTCGTTTGAGCCATCTTCAGTGAAAAAAGGGGTGGGGGAGGTTGAAATAATTTACATAATACAAGCTAAAAAATGCAATGAAGGAACAAATGAAAAAACAGAGAGCCTAGATGGTTTTCAAAAAAACGTAATTCTTGCCCTAATTTGGCAACCTTTATTTTGAGATTGCCTGCCTGGATGGTATTTCCATTACAAGATATTAGAATCATTCCGTATTGACGGTTTTCACTTTACAAAGGTGAAAATGAGGTTAGCCAAACAGATCTTCAAATATCTTTGGAACAAGAAGTCAACAACAACCTGGATTCATGAAGTCAATAAATATTTGTAAAGAAACAACATAACGACGGTGCGCGAGCAAAACCTCGTACCTCACAATGCTCTTACAATGTATTCGTCACGCCTTCCAGCAACACATGGACATGCGGTCCATCAGAACAACGTTCATTGTGTTCATTTTCACACGATCAAGTGTAAAGGAAAATGAACCTTACATGCATTTTACTGTAGGAGTGCGAAAATACGTAATGAAAATATACATTCCTGCAGTACGGTGCAATAAGGTTCATTTTTATTTACACATTGGCATAGGAAAATAAACACAACGAACATTGCTCTGATAGATTGTATGTGGCTAGGAGGCGTGACCAATCTTAAGGAAAATTATAGATAAGGAGAGCATTGCGGAGTACGAGATATTGCTCGCGCACTGTCGATAAGAGAAGAAGCAGCAGCAATAGAGAGAGAGACTTTTAGGAAGAAAGTATTAAAAGTGCCAGGATTCCAAGGTCGGGAGGGAAAGAAAACAAGTTCAAAATGGACCGAGCAGAGAAAAAGGAGGCAGATAAAAGAGTGTTGGAGGAAGGAGCAACGAAGAATAAAGCATTGAAATTGTCACGTGGCCCCGGGAAGACTCTAACGGAGAAAGAAAGAATAATTAAAAAAATATATGCAATAGAAGATGGGTTGACGAGAAGGTACGATTGAGATCTAAAAGAAATTATACAGCAAGATGGAACCAATGACAGCGTCAATTGAAAATATAATAATGTTATTTATTTTAAGTCCCAGTAACTGATTTTTATGGCTTTCGGAGACGCCAGGGTGCCGTAATTTTGTCCCGCAGGATTTCCTTTACCTGCAAGTTAATCTACCAACATGAGGCTGACGTATTTGAGCATCTTCGAATACCATCGGACACAGTCAGGACCGAACCTGCCAAATTGGAGTCAGATGAAGATGATCATGATGATGATGATGATTATTATTATGCTTGTTGTTTAAAGGGGCTTAACATCTAAGTCATCGGCCCCACTTGGAGTCAGAAGGCCAGTGCTCTACCGCCTGAGCTACTCAGCCCGGAAAATTAAGAAGAAGAGATTACTTTTCTACGGGAACATCTTCCGTATGACTGATGGGCAACTGTCTGAGAAGTTCTAGAATTTCATTTGATCAAAGGTGGCGAAGTCGAGATTATTCAAAGAATGAAAATTATCTCAGAGAGATCGACATCCCAGAAAATATCAGATCTAGACGGTTGGTCTAAAGCTATTTGGTGTCTAAAGAGGAAGCAGAACCAAAACGATGAAGGGGGCCTCTGACAGAAGAGCGAAATAAAGTAATAATAATAATAATAATAATAATAATAATAATAATAATAATAATAATAATAATAATAATAAATGGAATTCTGAAGTAGTTCCATTAATGATGTGAAGGTGATTGGCCTATTCAAGACAAAAGTAATACAATTCACTCTTTTCCACCCACAACTTTATCTAACATTATAAGTTAACTTTTCTACATATTGATGTGGCAGAATCATGTATTAGGTCATCAAGTTTCGTGTTGCGGTTGATATTCAACAATTAGCCGCACGCCGTGGGAGAAGATCCATCCATTGTTGACGCATTCCATCAATGAAAATGTCCAACTCCATGGCTACCGAGGTCTCGGGATCAATTTCTCGGTCGGGTCAGAGATTTTAAATTTTAATTTCTAATTTCTCTGACTCGGGAGCTGGGATTTGTGCCATCTTCAAAATTATAGTTCGTCTTAGACAGTGCCCCATCCTCACAGTGGCGCAGGTCACCTATACGGCGTCAAATCTAAAGACGTGCACCATACCTCTCTGGAGACAGCTTCTTCTTCTTCTTCTTCTTCTTCTTCTTCTTATTATTATTATTATTATTATTATTATTATTATTATTATTATTATTATTATTATTATTATTATTATTATTATTATTATTATTATTATTATTATTATTATTATTATTATTATTATTATTATTATTTGTGGAAGTTGTTCGAGGTTTTAAAATGCATCTGTTCGTTTTTAAACAATATAGGCCTATTGCTGTACCCGAAATTGAAATTTAGAAGTGCTAATGTAATTTTTAAGGTTTGATTAGCTCTCTAAGAGTTTTGGTGCATGACATCAGCAATGCGTCGGAGAGAAGTTCACGACTGTAGAATGCGCCAAATCACGTCAATGTTAATTTCATAAAAGTGAGTAACTCATGGCTTAGCACGTACCGTATTGTTGCCAAGGCCATTGTATCCTGAGACGGCGTCAAAGCGAGCGATAGTTCTTTGAAGCACGGATTTTTCCAACCTCCAATCTTGCACGCGGGGTTCCTCGAAACAAATGTTGCTGTCAAATACTTTGACTTCTCCCCAACGATTTCAATGTATCCTGATATCTAAAGCAGTACACTCGTGTTTTAGTTGGTCGGTAGATGCAGAGTGGGTTTCGTCCGTAAAAGGCCACGGCTTGTCCGTGGTCCAACAGCTCTGTACTCTGACCGGCCAACCGAGCAGAGGAAAGTTGGCCACAGCTCTACCGTGGCTCTCCGCCTCTGCATTCGGGAGACGGGGCAGGGGCACAGGGCTGGACTTCACGCATGGCCCCACCCGTCGGCTGTCCTGAGAATGGTTTTCCGTGGTTTTCCATTCTCGTGCACTAAGGCGAATGCTGGGACAGTTCCTAGTATAGGCCATGGCCTCCAACCCCCTCACCTTCTCCATGCATCTACTTCACCGTAACACATCTCCCGGCCTGAGAGACAGCGTCACCGTCTAAGAGGCCCGCCTGAAAACAGTTTTGTAGTCGTGTTTTAGTTCCTTTTAGTGCTTTCAGGAATTTGCGTAACTGTGACTAAGATTATTGTGGAGCCCGATTCTTTAAAGTGCGTCTATAAACAGCGAGCGCTCAAGGGCCAGCTTGGACTGGGAATAC
This sequence comes from Anabrus simplex, assembly GCF_040414725.1. Classification (NCBI taxonomy): domain Eukaryota; kingdom Metazoa; phylum Arthropoda; class Insecta; order Orthoptera; family Tettigoniidae; genus Anabrus; species Anabrus simplex. The sequence continues at coordinate 98,795,090 of NC_090267.1, read as the reverse complement.
AGGTACAGTACGTGCCGAAATGGCTTGTAAGGGTGCTTATGGACAAAAACAAGTGTTCTGCTAGAACTCGAAGGCTGCCGGCTCGAGTCCATTGACCGCGGAGACAATAAAATCTCATGTAACGTAATGAGCCTAGTTATTGTTCTATTGGAACTCTTTGACGTCATCTTCAAGGAGGTTTCCTCCTCGTGCGAGAATAACCATAATAATATTATAATAGTATTTTTGTAAACATCCACAAGTGCACTGGAGGCAGAGGCCATGTGCTAACTATTGTCTTTACTTGATTATCGTTAGTGACATGTTCTATTTGACCTCAAAACCACGTTTTCAGGTATGAGTGAAGTAAAGCCTACCATTAGAACTGGATCTCGAGTCATCGGACACAACCTGGAATCTATTTGGCCTGACTTCAATTATGATATTTCTACTTTATTTTCATTCATAAATTTATTTCGCTGGCACCCAACATTTTATACTTAGTCATTTTTTGCTAGTGTTTTAATATCGCAGTAAAACGTGGAAGGCTTTCGGGCGGCTGTGGCCTTCATTAATGTACAGCCCCAATATTTGCCTGGTGGGAAAAGGGGAAACCACGGAAAACCATATCCAGGTCTGGGGACGTTGGGATTCGAACCCACCATCTTCCGGATGCAAGAGCAATATTTTAAACTAATCGATGTACAGTAGTTGACCATCGACTTTAGAACTCATAAATGAGCGTTCACTGGTCTATGAACCGCAAGCGGTCCTTGATCTTCATACCCAAACTGCAAGAGATCAGTGTTAATTTTCTCTTTTTTTCTTCTATTTGTTTTACGTCTCACCGACACAGATAGGTCATATGGTGACGATGGGAGATGAAAGGCTTAGGAATGACCGTGGCCTTAATTACAGTACAGCTCCAGCATTTGCCTGGTGTGAAAATGGGAAATCCGGGAAAACCATCTTCAGGGCTGCCAATGGTGGGGTTCGAACTCACTATCTCCCGGATGCAAGCTCATTGCTGCACGCTCCTAACCGCACGGCCAACTCGCCCGGTCAGTGTTAATTAATCCGTCACTGTTTCGTATCATAAACCTAAATGACAGTCGGTCTGAAACAAAACTAGATTTTAGTGAATTAACTCCAAATGCATTTTTAAATATATTTCTTTTACAGTTTGCTTTATACCTCGCACTGACACAGGTAGGTCTTTTACAGTATATGTGATGAAAGGGTTAGGAGTGGGAAGGAAGCGGCCCCAGTAGTTTCCTGGTGTGAAAATGGAAAACCATGCAAAAACCATCTTCAGGGCTGCCGAAAATGCGGTTCGAACTCACTACCTCCCGTATACAAGCTGACAGCTACATGACACAAACCGTGGAGCCACTCGCTTGGTGCAAATGTAAATGAAATCCAATACAAATAAAACTACTTAGTTTACTATATTTTTTCTGTAGTATGTTATAAGGAAATTAAAAACTTATTTTGCTTTACGTCGCACCGACACAGATAAGTCTTATGGCGACAATGGGAGAGGAAAGACATAGGAATGGGAAAGAAGCGGCCGTGGCCTTTATTAAGGTACAGCCCCAGCATTTCCCTGGTGTGAAAATAGGAAACCACGGAAAACCATCTTCAGGGCTGCCGACAGTGGGGTTCGAACCCACTATCTCCCGGATGCGAGTTCACAGCTGCGCGCCCCTTAACGTACCGCCAACTCTCCCGGTAATTAAAAGCAAAGGCGTAGCCAAGTTGAACCACAGGATCCGCCTCACTAAGTACTTTTGCTGTTTTGGAGACGCAGATGTGCTGACATTTTGTCCCGCAGCAGTTTGTTTACATACAAGTAAATCCACCAATACAGGACTGATTTTTTGAGCACGTTTAAATTCCACCGAACTGATCTGGGAACGATCACGCCAATTTAAGCTCAGAAGACCAGCGCTCTACCTTCTAAACTACACATCCCAGCACACCAGATCGCATGAGATCTTCAAAGTTAAGCATCATTGGATGGGTAGGTCATATGCTGTTGGCTACAGGAGGAGCAGAAAGGAAAAAAACCACCCTTACCTTACCGCACGTAGGCTAAACACTAGTTCAGGATGGCCCAGCTAGGGGTACTGACTGGGTCCCCAATTTCCAGACTTGTATAAGGTACTTGGATGTTTGTCTGGTCTAGAAAGCCAAGAGTAACGCCTGAAAAGAATGGTGCCAACTATGCGACACCTCGTCACCTGTAGGCCTTCGGACTTGGTAGGCCATGGCCCTTGGGGCTGCTGCATCATGCGGTTTGGTATCATACTTGGATTTTATTTGTGAGAAACCTATTAGCAAACTTCCTCACTCCTCCTCTCACGTCCCATCACGCAATCACCATCCGCTTTAGCGATTTTCTCATGACCACATAATCTTTGGTGATCTATGGTGGGGGTGGAAATCCGTTCGCACTGTAACCCATACGGGAGACATATTCAGCCTGAGGAGTGCACAACCCGCTCTACAGCAGCGATACCACAGGTGTTCTTGCACTAGAATTACTAGGACACAGTTTTAGAGTTAACACTGTTGTTAAGTAGACCTAACACACAATTTAACAAAATGGCCGTCTCATCAGGAATTGTTAACTCTAACAAAAACGTTAATACTTTTGTTAAATTAATATGGCAGCAGCCCTGTGTTAAAACTCTTAACAGCTGTTAACATTTCAAAATGGTATCATGTAGAAGACGTAAATTTGAAGCTTTACTGCTGTCTGAAGACTATTTATAAACTGAAGAAGGCAAAGGAGACCCATTCTAAGAAACAAACTACTTTTTAGAGTTTGATGTAATGGACTAGTATCACTTGGAAACAGTTTTCTAACTCATGAGTAAATAATGGAAATATATTATTATTATTATTATTATTATTATTATTATTATTATTATTATTATTATTATTATTATTATTATTATTATTATTATTATTATTGTTGTTGTTGTTGTTGTTGTTATTATTATTATTATTATGACTTGTGAATTGCGGCTATGAAGTTGTTTACATATATTAGTATTATTATTTACGTAGTTATGTCCGGACTTTATTTGGTACAATCAAGAACGTATCATTTGTGAGGTTATGTCGTGAAACATCTGCTGTATAGGCCTATATATTAATATGAGTTTATTTAATGTAAGAATACGTAATTAATAGTATACCATTTATAATTATCTGTATATATGATATATATGTATATGAAGCCACTGCAATCTTGTGCAACACATGGTAATATTCCAGAACAAGCCGGAACAATGTATCTTTGGAACTAGAGAGTTACAGAAAATTCTATCCATTGTAAATAATTTATTGGAGACTCTCAAAATTACAAGAAAACATGTTGTGTCATATTCTTCTAGAAGCCTAGCCAGGCAACGTATATAAAGAGGCAGTCTTGACGGTTGAATAGAGTTGTTTTAGCGAGAGTTATGAGTGCAGGTCGTTAATCGAGTATGTGGTGATATGGCGTCTGAGTGAGTGGCACGCGCGAAACGAGCTCCTCGAAAGTGTGTAATTTCAAGTGTTTAACAGCGGGATTTTGAGTGTACGCATACAACGTGTTCAAGTGTGTGATATCTATTGTGAAGTGATTAAAGAAAAACACGAATTTACTTATCGGGAATCCCGTAATAGTATTAATTCCGGAGCTTGTTGTGGACATAGCAGAATGGGCGCTTGCGAGCAATGTGGTTTGGAGCTGGGAAGAGCCCTTAAGGTACAGTGTGCTCAGTGCAAAAAGTGGTACCACAAGAATTGTGTGAACAACCTGAATAGGTATAGTGTGTGGTCCTGTGAAAGTTGCAGTGTAAATGAAGGAGACAACAGTAAAAGGAAATCAGTGGGGAACACTATCCCATCCTTAGATAGTATATTTTCTCTTCTAAAAGAGCTAACCGAAGAAATTCGGCAAATGAAAGAAGACCAAAAGACAAGAGAGACTGATTTAGGGAACTCACTCGAACTGTTGAACCCATAATTCTACCGTGAGAAAAATTTTTATTTTTCCCAAATATTTATTTGGTATTCAGAAACTACTGTATGTTTGAGGGCAGCCATTTTGCGCTCCCAAGAGCCCGATGTTGCATGGGAAGGTTCCCGCAAGGCGAGCTCGTGGATTGCCGGGACACCTCGGTGGAACTCGAGTGCCCGACAATTTTCTAAATTAATGAATTCTGCACAACGAGGGATTTTGACAAGATAGTAAAGGAAGAAATAAATAAGCAAAATTATTCATACACCCTCTGTGAAGGTAGTGACACCAGGGACAATTTTAGATGCAGTTAAGCCTAAGTGTGTGTTAGCGTGAGAACAGCGAGCTAGTTACACGTGCCAAGGTCGTGGGCAGAAGAAAACGCGCGAAACGCACGGGCAGAAACAATTTATTTCTCCTGTTGTGAGTGGAGAAAAATTATAAAATTAACATCGAACATAAGTGCAAGTCTGTCCGGAGTTCTGGGACAAATCTTATCAAAATTGGTCTATTAGAAGCAAATTTGGCAGATTTCACAACCAAGCCTTATAGAGGGGATAGCGTCCTTCCGGAAATTATAAAAGAAACACCCCACCGTAGATTTTTCAGTGTCGATCTGGAACTTGAAGCCGCGGGAGCTCGTGCCCGTCGTCATTAGAATTTCGCGCCAGATTGACCGACAATAATTCAATACATGCTCGTGGCTAAAGTCCATATATTAGTTAAGAAGAAAAGTGATTGGAGAAACTGTGAACGTTTGCAGACGAACTGGGAAGGTGTAGGCTGGTGGAAAATTACACAGCAGATTTTATTTTTATCATTTCCTGTACTCTTGTAAGTGAAGAAGGTCTGGGGGAAGCGATTCAAAATAGTTCTACTCCCTTATCGGCCGAACACCTGTTCTTGTTGAAACAACGGGGAGAGAAACCACTCTGGGAGGCGCATCAGACAGTTAGAGTCGACTGCAGAACGAGGGAAGTTCGTGGTGCAAGTTACAAAGAAAGTGCATTATTTATGGTAATTTTAATCTCGTGTGTGTGTGAAGGGTAGTGTTTGGATGAGTGAAATGTTGAAAATGAAAATGTTGTCCGTGAAAATGAGTGGTTAAGTACGAGGTTGCTGGAGATGATGTAATCAGAATGCTGAGAATGTCACCAATGTGCAGGTCTGTCTATTTTACATTATGTTGTAGTTAGTTAGTTAATTACTGTCTGTCCTAACAAAATTTCCAGATGATTGTCGGGTGATATTCGTAATTATCAGGCGAAAGGCGTTGTAAATTTTGGTCAGCGTGTGAAATTTTTCAGTGTGTAAAGTTCATGTCAAGAACGGTAAAATGCGACGCTTAAAATTTTGTGTCGAGATGAGATATCATTCAAAGTGCGGATTTGTGAACGTTATAAGTGTAATTTGTCGTGGCGAATATTGTAATTTCGGGTGTCAGTTGCATTTAGAAACGCTGGTTAATAATAATAATAATAATAATAATAATAATAATAATAATAATAATAATAATAATAATAATGTTTACCGCGGGATAAGGAAATTCTTCTCTGTTAAATTACATTTAACCAGTTATTTCTACAAGGATCGTAGGCATATTTAGATAATGTCAATAAAATTTGTTAGAGTCACAGTCGCTAATGGGAAGGAAATTGTGAGACATCGTGTATACTTGAATTGCGAAAGGTCGAGGTGTGCTCTTGGATTCTTGAGGTCTGAAAGTCTTAATAATAGTAAGGTAAGAGATGTGTTCAATGATGGTTGTCGTTTTCATCAGGGGATCGAAGTATGAAAAAGGGTCGTGAAGGAAAAGGGATTGAAAGCGATGGATTTATACGTACGTGGAGATGAGATGGAAGTAATGCCGCTGGGATAAAGCGAGGAGAAAGTGTGTTGAGACAAGTTGTATTTTTGTAGAGGAAGTATTTAGAAACAGGCTGTGTGAAACAGGCTGTATTGTTTTCCGCAATCAATCCGAATTTGAGACGACTATGGTGTGAATTTATAGAAAGATTCCAAGTGAAAACGACTCTTGTAAAATGTTACAGTCGGGGTAGTACACATCCAGTGATCTATGTTACGTAAAGCCCGCATGGATGATAAGAGAACGAACGATCTTCAGGATCAGAGAGCACTTTGGACACACGGTTGGGTTATATTTAATTTGTTCATTGGGGAGGTCATGGATAAGATGGTTGGAATTGATGATAGGCGATCTGAGAATTTCGAATGCGATGGTGATGATTATTATTTTGAAGGCGTCCACTAAAAGGGTACACGTGTGTGGGGAATTTTAATTTGCTTCCCTAATACTTCAGTGCACAGGCTGAGATTGTGTTCGAGGTGGAGAACCGTTCGTCACGTTTATTTTTTTTTTTTTGAGTTCACATATTATAATGAGGTAGACACTTACTGTATTTTTCGAGAGGTAGACACTTGCTGTATTTCGACTTGCATTCATTTGATAATAGAGACGTGGGTTCCGTCGTGCGTATTTGTTTGACGAAATCTAGTGTTAAATATCAGAGTTGTTTGAGAATTGCATTTCGCCTGATATGTTAAGGGAGACGCGGTACGACCCACTTTGACGCCCGACGATAGATTTAGGACGTCACGTGTTTATTCTTGGAGTCGTTGATGATGAGACGTCCTAGGTCACGCCCGACGATAGGACTTGGAAGGCATCATGTATATACTGATTAGGTTTAGGGTGTACAGATTTCAAGTGAGCCCGACGATAGGTCTGGGATGGTAGCTGTACACACTCAAATCTCAGTTTAGATTTTTTCTTTCTTTTGTTTCTTTTGTGAAGTGGCCTGGTTGAAGGTAGCCATTACAGTGCGATATGATTTATTGTAGAGGGTCTATGCGAAGCTCTCATTGAGATAACGGGACTGCTGTTGACAAACGAGGGCTGTCCAAGTGTGGGACATCGACCCGATCTAGATTATATTTTTACTGTGTTTCTTCGTGCGTGTTAAGCTGTATGACTTCGAGATGTTAATTTATTTTTTTACGGACTTTATTGTTTCCTTGTCTTGACGTCCGTTTTCATTGATAGTGTACATTATTGACACTCAGTGTTTTAGAATGAGACTTGAGTTGCGAATGCGGTTTCGATTCGTCAGCCAGTAATTTTATTTTATATTTTAATCTTGTCGTATTTTCATTCGTATTCATAGTTAGAATAAGTAAGTAATCACTTTACCAGTAGTGTGTTGGGACAGACAGTAAATAGAGAGATCTGTACTGGTAGCATTGTTGTCAAGGGAAAGAATTCCTTAAATTTGTAGTAAATTTTAGCGTGGACTGGTAAATTTATTAAGCATAATAAACCCATTTCTAACCTGAAAATCGGTTCAATAATAATATTTTCAAGTGACTTTTCACTTTTTGATTAACTTCAGTGTTTGGCATTTCTTCCAAATGCATGATTAGTAAGAGTTTCCTGCATTTCGCAGTTTTGTTCCTTTAGAACGACTTAACGTAAGATCCTCCCGGATCATGTTGTTGTTGGTTCCTTCCGAACAGCCGTTTGGGGTGATGCACGTTTAGCATCGGGACTACCTTATCACTTAAGGGTGTCATGAATGACAAATACATGGTGGAATTTTATTTCAATTGTGAATGATGCCATTAACTTGTAGTGAACACCATGCTTTCCTATAATATTTCGCAACCTATCCAAAGCAACTGATAGTCAGTTTGGTTCGATTAAGGGTCCATTCGGCGGATGTTCCGTATCCGTGAAGGGTATTTGACTGGTGGATAACCTTAATTAAGAGAAAATCAGGCGTTCTACTTGTTGAAAGTCAGATTTTCCACGGATCGTGTGGATTAACTCTCAGTTCTCGTTTGGAATGATAGGTGCCCGGTTTTCAGGTCTTCCCTTTTTCAGTTTTTCAGTTTCGCTGTCCACTAACATATTAGCTTCTCTGAAGCAACTCTTCGACATTGGAAGAAACGAAGTGACGTTATGTAATGTGACTGTGTTTGGAACTTTTCAAAAATCAATAATTAAATCTTTTTATATTTTTGTGGCAAGAATGCATATTAAATTAACGATGTTATCGTGCTCTTTCAGTTTAAATAAAAGTTAGTAAGCACATTTTTGCTCCTCATTTCAAGTAGTTAGGCTTTCTTCTGAACCCCATCGTTTGGTTAAGATCGTGACCGAATTTATTCCCGCAACGACCCAAGATTTAAGAGTTCTAAATTGTTCTACTATAGCAGCCGTGGCCGACCAACGATGGAATGGTAAGTTCAAGGGTTCACTGTGTCATAAGAAGTTGGACGATACGGCCCAGCTTATATCAAAGCAACAAACTGATCTCGATAAGTGTTTTAATCACATAGAAAACCTGACTCAGGAAAACTGCAATTTAAGGGAAAAAATAAAATCCCTAGAGTGCCGAGTGAATGACGCGGAAATGTACTCAAGAAGGAACACAATTGAAATCCAGGGGGTTCCTGATATTCAAAACGAAAGTGTACTGGACACAGTTAAGAAGATTGGACGGGCTCTGGACATAGAGGTAAAAGAAGAAATGGTGGACGCGTGTCATCGCCTCCCCAAAGCCCCGCACCAACAACACTGCGGAATTATAGTGAAGCTGGTAAGGCGGATGGACAAAGATCTGTTCATGGAAAGACGGCGAGTGAAGAGAAACCTCTCCACCAGGCACGCAGATCTTCCAGGCGACAATGTCATCTACATCAACGAGAGCCTGTCACCGCAGAGAAGAAAACTGCTAGCCCAGGCCCGAGTCATCCGCAGAGAGAAGGACTACGCGTACATATGGGTAAGAAACGGAGTCATTAAAATGCGTAAAACTCAGGGTTCCAAAGTAGTTGTAATTAACAACCAGGATGATCTAAATAAGCTGTAAATTAATGGATGGCACTAGGCTTAATATTTATTATCAAAATGTGCGCGGGTTAAAAACAAAACTTGATGAACTGAGTCAGAACATTCGGGCCAATGAATATCAGTTCATGGCCCTAACAGAGACTTGGCTGGACTCTACTGTGTTCGATAGTGAGGTCTGTAGTGAGCAGTACAGAGTGTACAGGGCTGACCGTAGCACTAGGAGGGGTGGGGGTGTGCTCACTGCTGTCAGGAGAGGATTAACTGTGCTCAAGGCCGAACAGGTCACAAATAGTTTTGAGGGGCTCTTACTGAAAGTTGTCATTCAAGGAAAGGTATGGTATTTCGGTAATGTGTATGTACCTCCTTCCTCAAAATCAGCTGTCTACAGTGAAATATTTGGATGGCTAGAATCTCATTACGAGCTACACGACAGTAATGTCGTCATTGTCGGTGATTTCAACATACCGTCAATAAATAACATTAACAGTGATTTGAACACAAATACGCAAAGTCAACAATTAAGGAATTTTATTAATCTTCATAATCTCTTCTTATGTAATTCAGTTCCAAACTGTAACGGAAAAACATTAGACTTAGTAATGACTAATCAAAATATTTCAAATATTGAATGCACAAGGAGCACAGACCCGCTACTGCCAGAGGATGTACACCACCCAGCCTTAGAAATAGAGCTACGATTTACATTGCAACGGGCTAAACCTAACACTACTCCCCAGACTTCATATAATTTTAAAAAAGCGAACTACGAACGACTGTTCATGAGGCTTAGGGATACGAATTGGAACTCTCTCTATGAATGCACTGAAGTTGATGCTGCAGTAGATTGTTTTTACGGCAACCTTTATTCAGCTATAAACGAATCGGTTCCCACGATAAAAACAGGTAACGGCAAAACATACCCCATTTGGTTTACAGATAGCATAATTCGAAAACTGAAAGAAAAAGAATATTACAGAAAGCGGAAGCACATTACGGAACATTATGACAGTCAATATAAAATTCTGAGAGCGCAAATTAAATCTGAAATTAAGTCCGCACACAGAAGATACATTGAGACAGTGGAACAAGGTATCAACAATGACACTAGATCTTTCTGGGCATACGTTAAAAATAGGAGAAAGAATAGTAGGGATTGCGACTCTTATAAATATGAAAATAAAGTATTAGATACTAAAGATGAAATTGTAGAAGGCTTTGCGGACTACTTCCAATCAGTATATTCCCCGCATAAGGCACAATATCGCATACCTAACGCTCCATCTTACACTAACGATACGTTGCATATTGACAACTTTGCTTTAGAAGAGGTTGAAGTAGCACTTAAAAAGCTGAAACCTAAAGCATCTGCAGGACCAGACCATATACCACCGTATGTGATAAAAGGATGTTCAGAAGTTCTTAAGCAACCACTTCTATTTATTTATAATTTGATTATTAAAACATCTATATTTCCATCCGCCTGGAAGTTATCACGAGTGTGCCCCATACTTAAATCAGGGGATCCTACACTAATAAGCAACTACCGGCCTATTTCTATTTTATCCGCGATAGCAAAAGTTTTCGAATTAATGTTATGTAATCGACTAACAACATTTTTAAGACCTCTTATATCAGACAAACAACATGGTTTCCTTTCACGACGTTCCACAGTCACAAACTTGGTTAACTTCACTCAGCGAGTGTCCACAGAACTTGACACGGGCGGACAAATGGACGTAGTATTTACAGATTTCGCAAAAGCATTCGATAAAATTAATCACGATGCTCTACTAAGTAAGTTAAACCTGTTCGGTTTCTCGAAACAACTCTTGCATTTTTTCAGTTCCTATCTGGGAGATAGAAAGCAGTTCGTTTCTTTCCAGAGACATTCTTCTCGGGAATACCCTGTAAATTCAGGAATAATTCAGGGGTCAAATTTAGGCCCTTTGGTTTTTCTCGCATTCATCAATGACTTGCCTGAACAAGTGAAATATTCCAGCTGTCTGCTATACGCCGACGATTTCAAAGTGTTCAAAGCCATTGAAAACATAAACGACTGTGAACAGCTTAAGCTAGACTTGAAAAGTGTATTGGAGTGGGCGACTGAAAATAAACTGTACTTAAATGTAGAAAAATGTGTATCGATGTCGTTCACTAGAAGGAAAACTCCCGTCCACTACACTTACAAACTAGGTGACAGTGATTTGCGATCAGTTTGCGAGATGAAAGACCTCGGGGTTTTATTCGACCACAAGCTTACATTCAATTCGCATATACTGAAAATGGTAGCTGAGTCGTACAAGACCCTAGGATTCATTATCAGGAATATAAAACCCTTCAAAAACACACAAACTTGCATTCGTCTGTTCAATACCATAGTAAGACCAAAAATAGAATATGCCAGCATCGTTTGGAGCCCTAGGTGTCAAACATATGTTTATCAGATTGAAAAATTACAAAAAAGATTTTTAAAATACTTACAATATAAAAAAACTGGCTGCTATCCCCGTATGGTACCCTATAGTGATATCCTTTTAAATTTCGGAGTGGAGAGTTTAGAAATTCGCAGACGGAAGGATGCAGTAAAATTTCTTTTTAAAGTTGTAAACTATGCTGTTGATAATCCTGAATTACTTTCTGTCCTAAATTTCCATGTACCTCGCTTCAATTCCAGAAATAATATAACATTTTTAAATGTAAAATCCAGGACGTGTGCCCATGATAACTCGCCGGTAAACAGACTCTGCAGTATCTTCAACAGTGCCATTCAGAAAAATAATGGCCTTGACTTCAGTTTGCCATTGAGTGAGTTTGTAACTGAACTTCATCGCGCAATTATATGAAGTCCTAAAATAGGGGAAATTGTAAGGTGAAGTTCTATAATATTATGCAATATAATGTATTGCTTTATTTATTCTATCATTTTACTTTGTCGTGTGTTGTTCCACCGCATTAATATAAGGTTTCTTTAGTCTTTAGAAAAATACTTTCATATTTTATATCAATACTATGCAATATAATGCATTGCTTGATTTATTTTATCGTTTTACTTTGTCGCGTGTTGTTCTACCGCATTAATATAAGGCTTCTTTAGTCTTTAGAAAAATACTTTCATATTTTATATCAATATTATGCAATATAATGTATCGCTTTATTTATTTTATCATTTTACTTTGTCGTGTGTTGTTCCACCGCATTAACATAAGCCTCTTTAGTCTTTAGAAAAATACTTTCATATTTTATATCAATAGTATAGGAGATTAGATAAAATTGTAGAATATAGTTTAGATATAAGTTTCACCATGTTAACTGTAGCTTGTCTGTCGTAGTTGCCACTGTAATTGGGACACTAAGTCCTGTAGTGTGCAATCAATAAATCAATAAATCAATAAATGTGTATTTGTTTCGTTAGTTGACATCCAAGTGTTGCAGTCTCCTGTCTTATTCTTCGTAGCAGTGTTTTGTTCATGACGGCAGTTTATTAGTTTGCGTGTGTATTATGTGTAAGTAAGTTGCAAATAAAGCTGTGTACACACTGCGTGTGTGCGTCTTTGTGGCTACAACATGTTGTCAAAAGAAAGTTTTCTGCAACGACGCCTAATTACCGACGCCATAATGAACAAGGTACTAGAAGAAATTGAAAACAGAGCTTACCACAGATTGAAACTTATCAGTGTCTCCATTGCAGCAGTTAACTAATAGTTAGAGCCCTGCACGGATGCTGATATCCACGGATATCGGCGAAGTTAATGTCTCGGCGGATACAAACTCTATACCAGTGCGGATAATTTTGCTGATAATTTTTAAATAATTTGACAGGCCCCGTATTTTAGGTGTAGCGAGCCTGCCTCTTACCCGGAGGCCCCAGGTTCGATTCCCGGCCAGGTCAGGGATTTTTACCTGGACCTGAGGGCTGGTTCGAGGTCCACTCAGCCTACGTGATTTAAATGGAGGAGCTATTTGACGGTGAGATATGGACCCCGGTCTAGAAAGCCAAGAATAACGGCCGAGAGGATTCGTCGTGCTGACCACACGACACCTCGTAATCTGGAGGCCTTCGGGCTGAGCAGCGGTCGCATGGTAGGCCAAGGCCTTTCAAGGGCTGTAGTGCCATGGAGTTTCGTTTGATTTGGTTTATTGATTTTCACTCAGGTATACTCTTACATTTACTTGTAGTTAGGTGGCCCTTGACATTGGTATGGGGGAATGGTGATATATAGAGCCTTTAGACCATAAACCGTAAATCTGACCTAAGCCTAACTGGCTCCTGCCCGCAATTAGTGGAAGAAAGGAACGAAGGTCAATACATCGGTAGTTGTCGCAAGAGAAAATTCCTCATAAACCTGTGACTGTAGGTGTTCTGGTGCCAGGTGTCAGACCTATTGTATTAAGTTACCAGATCTATCCGTTGCAGTATTTTGGCTGTAATATACTGTAGGTAAATATTTATAATATTCGCGGATAACTATTTGCAGATGCGGATAACAATTCGCGGATGCGGATGTTATTTTATATATCCGCGCAGGGATCTACTTATAGTTCATAAATATAACCGGGAGAGTTGACCGTGTGGTTAGGACCGCGCCAACTATGAGCTTGCATCCTGCATATTTTTCTGTGGTTTGCCATTTTCACACCAGGAACATGCTGGGACTGTACCTTAATTACGGCCATGGCCGCTTCCTTCTCACGGTCAGGCCTACCATATCCCGTAGTCGCTATAAGACATACTGTATCTGTGTCGCTGCGACGGAAACAAATTGTAAGAGAAGAAAAAAATATCTTAGATATTATGCTTCCGACTCTTTTCATGTAATTGTAGGCCACTATGTTCATGAGTGCAAGCCAAGAGTGTGTAGAGCTCTGCAAAGAGTTTCTGTTGCCAATTATATTTGTCCTCGGACACCCCCGGCACTAAAAGCCATACGCTATTTCATTTAGGCCTACATTATATTCCCCACAGCAAAAGAATGCCCGAAAATAATTCAAGATGCACATCAATTATCACATTTTTCCGATGTTGCACGATCCTTAGATTGCACTAATATAAGAGTAACACAACAGTCCGTTCTTTCACTTTTCAAGCACACTCGCGTACTTTCAAATTAAATCTATAACAACATTTGTCTCGCATTCATTAAAATAACCATTTTGTTCTCTCTTACTTTACGCCTTAGCGGTTTCCGCTAACCATAACCTATAATAATGCCAACCATGTGTGACAAAATACTATTCCAGCATACCACTAGGAGGGCTGTTTTTGTAAAAAACAAAACAAAAGACACTCACTGCCAAACGCGTCCAGAAATCTCACGGAAAGGTATTTAAAAGTTGTTTCCTAACAAGTGTTAGAAATGTGTTCGTGAAACAAGGTACTTTTAACCGAAGGGTTACATTAATAACAATTATTGTTGGTTAACGTTTGTTAAGTAAAATTTAACACAGAGATGAAGAAGTCGAATACAGATTCAAGCCGGCAACTTGTCCGTACACGCCGTTACGTGGGTATGCATACCTTCCAGGCGTTCTAAATGGCGATACGAACGGACTTTTGTCCCCACCTGACATTTTAGTACGCAGCCAGCCTTTGGGCTGATATCGTGACAGAGAAAAGAAATACGCCTCTTTTTAGTCCATAGGAATTCGTATCAGAAACTATTTTAAGCACCCCTGGTTCTCGGCTTGAAAAGATGTGAGGGTTGACTCTTTATATATGGCCACGGAGTGGATTATCTTTATATCTCATGGGACGAGGAGGCAAGGTGGCAGGGGAGAGCGAGAGAGAGAGAGAGAGAGAGAGAGAGCGTGCGGCCCAAACGAGGAATAAAAGGACGCCAGCGCCGCAAAGACATGCAAAGTAGACATACAGGGAGACGCTCCATATTATGCAGAAAGGAGCAAGCCTTATTCTCAACGACCACCATCATTGGAATTTCTCATCCGGAACAAATTTTTGATTTTTTCTACATTTTTAGTAACTTCCTCCCCCATTTTTGCTCATTTTTCTTACATTCATAGACCTCTATATATTCATTCTGGGCCTACCACTTCCTCTACATTCCCATAAAAATGTTTTGAAGCAAAGAAAGCAAGCAAGCAACTAAGGGCGCAATAAAAGGATATATCTTGCGTCTTCTTTTTTGTTCTTATAAGCAAGAAATAGGGAGGATCTCATATGACATGTGTACGTGGTTTTGAAAGACGTTGTTATAGATTCTGTACAAGCGTGTGCACTGCAGTCAAGTGGGTGAGATTTCCTGTTCATCCCACAGACAGATTGTCGAATAAATAACGAGGGAGAGAAATGAATAAAGCTGTAACTTACGGTAGTAAAGTGGCAGGTGCAATAATTGAATGTACAAGAATATGTTTGGGATAAGCGACAGACAGAGAGAGAGGATTATTCCTTTGTCAACAAAAATTGAAATTAATTAACTGTGAAATAACCAGCGTTTTGCCCCAGTATAGCGGCGGGCACAGCAGGTGGTTCTTAATTAAGATCACAGTCGCTTCCTTCTCATCGCTGACATGTCGGTGTGACGTAAACGACTTTTGACAACTTTCTTTATTTGAGTCCTGCGGAGACTGGTTTAGATTCGTTTTGATTCGACTGGCCATTAAACATCACGCTACAGTTGTGCTCTGCCAAACTTTTAACAGAGCCCCGAACTTGCCGCCGCCAACCCTGTAGCTTAAGAAAAAATACCACGTGTCTGACGGTATACAGCCAAATATTGTATAGGCCTAATTCTTCTTCTTCTCCTCTGTATTAGCATTTATCCCGCTTAATTGCGGCGTCTTCTGTTCTGCACTTCCTTTTCTACTTGATGCTGTCTTGAGCATCTTCAAGAGAGACTTTCGCCACATGCATGTCATCCCGCAGAGTGTCGAGCTAGCGCTTCTTAGGTTACCCTCGTGGTCTGCGGCCCTCAGGACTTAAGTTTTATTCCCTTCTCGCAACTGAAGGTTATTCCACTGAAGCTCAGCTTGTAGGATTTCAGCAAAATATAGCAGATATCCTGGATTCAGGAGGCCAAATGGTCTGCATTGCGATTGACCTATCTAAGGCATTTGATAGGGTACATCATGGAAGACTACTGGCAAAAATGAGTGCTATTGAACTAGAAAAAAGAGTGACTGAATGGGTGGCTGTATTTCTAGAAAATAGAACTCTGAGAATTAGAGTAGGCGAAGCTTTATCTGATCCTGTAATAATGAGGGGAATTCCTCAAGGCAGTATTATTGGACCTTTATGTTTTCTTATATATATCAATGATATGTCTAAAGAAGTGGAATCAGAGATAAGGCTGTTTGCAGATGATGTTATTCTGTACAGAGTAATAAATAAGTTACAAGATTGTGAGCGGCTGCAGGGTGACCTCGATAGTGTTGTAAGATGGACGGTGGGCAATGGTATGTTGATAAATGGGGTTAAAAGGTTGTGAGTTTCACACATAGGAAAAGTCCTCTCAGTTTTAATTACTGCGTTGATGGGGTGAAAGTTCCTTTTCGGGATCATTGTAAGTACATAGGTGTTAATATGAGAAAAGACCTTCATTGGGGTAATCACAGAAATATGATTGTAAATAAAGGGTACAGATCTCTGCACATGGTTATGGGGGTATTTAGAGGTTGTAGTAGGGATGTAAATGAGAGGGCGTATAAGTCTCTGGTAAGACCCCAACTAGAGTGTGGTTCCAGTGTATGGAACCCTCACCAGGATTACTTGATTCAAGAACTCGAAAAAATCCAAAGAAAAGCAGCTCGATTTGTTATGGGTGATTTCCGACAAAAGAGTAGCGTTGCAAAAATATTGCAAAGTTTGGGCTGGGAAGTCTTAGGAGAAAGGAGACGAGCTGCTCGATTTAGTGATATGTTCCGAGCTGTCAGTGGAGAGATGGCGTGGGAGGACATCAGTAGATGAATAAGTTTGAGTGGTATCTTTAAAAGTAGGAAAGATAACAATATGAAGATAAAGTTGGAATTCAAGAGGACAAATTAGGGCAAATATTCGTTTATAGGAAGGGGAGTTAGGGATGTTCAATAATTTTCCAATTTCTTTGTGATCATTTAAGAAAAGGCTAGGAAAACAACAGATAGGGAATCTGCCACCTGGGCTACTGCCCTAAATGCAGATCAGTAGTGATTGATTGATTGATTGATTGATTGATTGATTGATTGATTGATTGATTGATTGATTGATTGATTGATTGATTGATTGATTGATTGATTGATTGATTGATTGATTGATTGATTGATTGATTGATTGATTGATTGATTGATTGATTGATTGATTGATTTTGCGTAGCACATGGCCCTACCATCGCAAACGATTCTCTCACATTTTCTCAGGGATTGGGGTCACTCCAAATGCCATCCGAACATCCTCATTTCTGATGTGATCCAGTCTAGTGAGTCCCATTGGCCAATGAATCATCTTCATCATCATCATAGCATGCAATACCATGTCTCCTTTCGACTGGCCAACATTCGATTCCATACAGTGCTACTGGTCTAATGATGGTTTTATAGATCTTGGATTTCGAATTCACTGGCACCCTCTAATCAAAAAGTGCTCCTACCCAGAAATGCCGTTCTTTCTCTTACCGTACTTAAATATTATCTGAGCGATTTAATTATCAGAATGAGATTTCCACTTTCGGAGGTGCATATGGCCTTGCTGTTCACTCAGCCTCCAATATAAATGAGTACCAGGTTAGTTCTAGACGTAGAACTGACCACTGTATCCCACCCACGGATAGTGGAAGCCTTTACCTTTCACTGCCGACCCGTGTAGGGGTAGCGTGCCTGCTTCCTATCCGGAGGCCCCGGGTTCGATTCCAGGCCAGGACAGGGATTTTTATCTGGACCTGAGGACTGGTTCGATGTCCACTCAGCTACGTGATTAGAATTAAGGAGCTGTCTGACGGTGAGATAGCGGCCCCGGTCTAGAAAGCCAAGAACAACGGCCGAGAGGATTCGTCGTGCTGACCACACGACACCTCGTAATCTGCAGGCCTTCGGGATGAGCAGCGATCGCCTGGTAGGCCAAGGCCCTTTAAGGGCTGTAGTGACATAGGTGGGGGTTACGTTTCACTCCTCCCAGGGCCTTTATTGCCTGTACCGAGATGACTTTGCTTTTCTATTTAATTAAAAGACCATAAGACGACTTTCACAGTCTTATATGTATTTTCTTCCTGGTGTTAAATATGCATTTTTTCTTTAAGTGCTACTTGTTCTTAAGCGAAGATATGGATTGTATTCATAAGCATTTGTAATTTGTGATTCATAACTGTGTCTGTGAAAGTCATCTTATGGTCTTTTAAGATTGAAAGGTGTGCTATTCTGCGTATAAATGCATATGAGACTGAAAAGAGCTGCACCACCTCGGCTCGAAGACACGACACCTCCGAGGGTGGCAGGCAATAGTTCTCACCGTTATTCTAAGCAGATGGACGTTATATTCATAAATAATTCTTGTATAATAATTGAATGAAGCAGAAAATACCACCATACATAAGTAGTTGTACGTGTTCTAGTAGTTGTCAGTGGCAGCTGGTGGTATCCGAAGCTGTGTGTTGCACCAAATTGTTATACGAGAAGCTTACAGAAATAACAAGAAACTCTATTACCGTTCAGTAATGAACTACATTCCTATTAAAACTCAAGTATATTCGGCACTTAAAACACAGGAAATAAGATGCTAATTATACGGTATAAATACATTTATTCTTACCTCACTTGAATTGAAAATATGACATCCTGTTTTTCATTGATGCAAAAATGTTAGTATTTTTTTTTTTTTTTTTTGCAAGTTGCTTTACGTCGCACCGACACAATCAGGCCTTATGGCGACGATGGGACAGGAAAGGGATAGGAGTGGGAGGGAAGTGACCGTGGCCTCAATTAAGGTATAGAACCAGCATTTGCTTGGTGTGAAAATGGGAAACCACTGAAAGCCATCCTCAGGGCTGCCGACAGTGGGGTTCGAACCCACTATCTCCCGAATACTGGACGCACTTAAGCGACTGCAGCTATCGAGCTCGGTAGTAATTTTGTGGGCGGTCCGGTATGATGTACCCTAGTGGCGTGGAAAAGAAATTACCGTTGCGAGAGGAGAGAAAGCAGGAATGAAGTCATCGCCGTAGAATGATGCGATCTAACGGGGACATTTGGATTTTTTTTCTCGATGGGGGCTTGTTGGCCACGTGCAACACCCAACAACCGATACTGGCAACCGTGCTACCTGGTGCTACGTACACGCTTACTGTAGGCTGCCTTCACACGTACCATTTTGCGACCACACCACAACCACAGCACACCGATTTGTTGGGGGTGGTCTCAAGCTCTTATGAAAATACAATCTTGCCTTTACTCGTAGCATACACACTTCAGTCATGTTCAACCACTGTCGCAGTCTGTGGGCGATCGTCGCTGGCAGCATTCGAACGCAATTTACACGTACCACTTAGCAACCACACGCCAGTGATGGCGCTGCGAACCTCGGGCACACCCATTCACTTCAGTCGTTCTCTTAGTTTCCAGCAGAAGATACGTATTTCCGCTCTATCAATGAATATTATTACTATACCTCGGATTTGTAGGTGGTAATAGGTTAGAATGCAAAGTAATTTGGTTTGTAGGAAGTGTCATGCAACCCGTTGTACCACAATGTAGGAAGAGTAGCATAAATTCAAGGAGTTCTATAGGCTGTACCCCTAATATTTATGCAAATCTCATAGCATAACCGTTGCACATTGTAGGATATACTTGTTACTGGCTTAAGTAAGTTTGCATTCTAACCTATCAGTACCTAATAATACGGACTCTAATTATTACTATCAATACATTAATTAATCAATTTATTTATTTATTTATTTATTTATTTATTTATTTATTTATTTATTTATTTATTTATTTATTTATTTATTTATTTATTTATTTATTTATTTATTTATTTATTTATTTATTTATTTATTAAAAACTTGTCAACGTACATTCTCAAAGACTGATAGAGTAAATGAAAATGAGTTTCGCTCCTGGTTTCTATAATAGGATGGATCCAATAAACTCTATTTCGATGACGCCGTCTTCGTTGACGTAATAAAAGCAACAGCAATGCTTTCTCTTCGAAATCCATTTCAGTACTGTGCACGTACGGATGTAGAGTGGTTGGATTGTGGTCGATACGAACTTCAAATAACCACAAAGAAGCACCTAATTGTGGTAAAGATTGGTCGATTTTAACCACGGTTGAATCACTGAAGAATCACAGTTTTGCAGTTGCAACGTCTTGCTTGTGATGATGATGCTTGTTGTTTAAAGGGGCCTAACATCTAGGTCATCGGCTGCAAAGTCGTATGTGTGAAGGCAGCCTTAAGCTCGTCCCCGCTGAAGCTACATTGCGCCGTGCTGTCCGCTTCGGATTTGCCGTAGGAAAGCAAACGTCCTCAATTTTATTCGAAGTCGGCAGCGTTTATTGATCCATTACGAAGCATTAGTACATCGAAAGACCAAATATGGTTGATTTTAACCGATTTTAGAATATATTAGTTGATGTACCCGTGCTTCACCATGGATTTTTCAAAAAGACTGTCTTTGCGGTTTTCCCAACTGAAGTCAACGTAACAGTCAGTCAGTCAGTGATCTGCATTTTCTTAGACGTTTCCAAATGACTTCGAAATTTAGGTCATTACAATGATGTCAGTAGGAATGTAGCGATTAAAAGAAATGTTATCATACAAAATACTCGATCAAATGAAAAAACCGCACATTTTCTCGATTTTGACGAACAGTACTACGCTGCCGATCTAACAGTCCAAATGGCCAGGCTGCAGACAGCCGCAAACACTCCTCTGCCACTATTCCGTTAAATGTGCACACTGCTAATTCTAATGAGTGCCTCAGAGTAGGAATTGAATAGCTGAACTGCTATGATGAACTACTGTGTTACGTACCAGTAGTATCATAAAATTTATGAACCAGAGGAATGACATGCTAAAGAAGAGAGAGGTCTAACTCCCCAGCTTTCCCGCCAATATTCAGGCAGGCTGTTATACACGGTACGCAGCAGTAATCCAATCCATCGGAGATGTGTGACAATGGAAGACACAAAGCACATCACAACAAACAATGGTCATTGTTATTGTTGATCAATTTTATGAGTTTTCTATATTGTAGGCCTTCACATTTAGTTATCTCCAGAATCTGTGATATTAGACTTCTTATAAAATTATATATGTAGCGTTGACTGTAGAGCCGTATTCCTCGACTTCACACAGCGATTTTTATTAAAATATGTTTACCCATTTTCTCGTGACTCGGCGCTGATATGGACTTCCAGATTCATGAATATTTCTGTTATCATAGCCAGTACGGTAAAAATGTATAAGCCATAAATAAGCAAAAATGTAATACTATGTATGTAACTTTGCCTTAGCATTTATTGATAGGACCACTAACAACATCAATATTTGAGAATTAAATTTTAGGCCTTTCCCTAACTACCATTACATTCGGCGTGAATAAAATTATTTATGGCCTAGATCATAGTGGCCCATTGTCCCACTTTACATACCCATTTTCATTAAATTCTCTTCAGCCTTTTCTCGTGATGCGCGTACATATGTTTACAGACAGACAGACAGACAGACAGACAGACAGACAGACAGACAGACAGACAGACAGACAGACAGACAGACAGACAGACAGACAGACAGACAGACAGACAGACATTACGGAAAATTAAAACATGCATTTTCTTGTTACTCTGGACACGACCGATACAGAAATACAATTATTTTAAAATTCTGAGCATATACAGACAAAACAGGTTTATAAAACTAAACAATTAGAAGAAAAGACGACAATACAAGAATAATTGGGAGTTGTACAACACTGCAACAATACCACGCACTACCTCTGGCAGTTGTTGATTTTGTGATTGTGGTGATAGTAGTGCGATTCAACTCCAAGCAAGGGAAATCAGAAGGGACACATTTTACACAAGCAGAAAGGACCGAACATAACCAAACTCTATGTCCAACCCTCTCCGAGGTTGGGTATGAAATGAGACGAATCTCCATAGCGAAGTTTTACGATGTTCCTGATGTCAACTTCATCCGGGAAGTCAATGCGACGTGATCTATGACAGTAGAGAGGGAAAGGCTGAAATACGATGACATCACATAGCCTACTCCTATCGAATAGCACCAAAGAGTCTGCGCGAGGCTTAACATTCCCATCCGACGGAAGAAACCCCATCAACAGCGTGATTTCCACCCTTTCCCGCACCCATAAAAACATTGCGGAGAGGTTTGGAATTGAATCCAGGCTTTTGGCATGCAATCTAGTGATTAGATACCTGCCGGCCAACATTCTGATGGTGCAGATTTTTTCGACCAACGGGAAAACAAGGGCTATCTAACGATCCGGGCGGGGAACACAAACTATGCCAGTTATTTCATACTCGTTGGAGTATACAAAACTGCTTTACAAAAGCGTTTGGCGGATTGCCGATATAACCGGGCGTCAGGCTATTTATTTTAATCTATTGTTTTCACATTCTGACATACAGAACTCTATTTGTTATCTTCAAACTTTGTTTAACCACGAAAGAGTTCTAAAGAAAAAAGGAACAATAATTACCAAACACAAGTAAAATGGCATTATTGGCAGAAAACATGTATAATACTTGAAGAACGGTAAAAACTGTTATAATATTGCAAAAATTATTTTTGTGCCATCATTTAAAATTGAAAGCATTTCCTAGCAGACAAAGTAGAATTCCCCATACTACGAAAAGCGTAAAATTAAGCAGTTTTCTCAATTGTGCCGAACGTTGAAGGGCTAAAGGGCCCGGAAAGGTTTCAAATTGTGAATCTTCGATAGCTCTATCAAACTAAAAAGAAAAATTTCGAAAATCACTTCCGGCCAAAATGCAGTTCCGAAAAAAAGAGCCTAATATCGCTTGTTTCTTCACTCGTTTCCTTTTTTATTCCAATCCTAGCTAAATTAACTAAATTACATAATTCTTCCTGTAATGTGTTCCTTGGTTCAATACCCTCATGAGTTTCTTGATGTTTTGAAAAATGTCTACACCGAATGTTGTTATAAGAGATGAAGTGAAACAATGCATTGACTCACATTAGCGCTCGTAGTGGTGCTTAAGTGAAACAATGCATTAACTCACACTAGCGCTTCTAGTGGTGCTTAAGTGAAACAATGCATTGACTCACACTAGCGCTTCTAGTGGTGCTTAAGTGAAACAATGCATTAACTCACACTAGCGCTTCTAGTGGTGCTTAAGTGAAACAATGCATTGACGCACACTAGCGCTTCTAGTGGTGCTTAAGTGAAACAATGCATTGACTCACATTAGCGCTTCTAGTGGTGCTTAAGTGAAACAATGCATTAACTCACACTAGCGCTTCTAGTGGTGCTTAAGTGAAACAATGCATGACTCACACTAGCGCTTCTAGTGGTGCTTAAGTGAAACAATGCATTGACTCACATTAGCGCTCGTAGTGGTGCTTAAGTGAAACAATGCATTGACTCACACTAGCGCTTGTAGTGGTGCTTAAGTGAAACAATCCATTGACTCACATTAGCGCTCGTAGTAGAGCTTAAGCGTTGCCTACGAAATAAGTAAAGGCCTCTGCATGCGCGGTCATTTCAAGTACTAAATTGGCAGAGTAGCAGTAGTTCAAATAGAGCCGCCAGATGTCAGGCTAGCCCTCCATTCCTCAGCACGGTTCCAATTGGCATTTACGAGAATAACTTACACATAGGAGCACATTACAAAGATAAAACATTGCGTTTTGACCAGAAAAGTGTTATTTCTACGACGTTTAGTAAGGAAAAATAAATGTATCACACATAATTCAAGAAGAGCTCATACGAGTCAGATCGTATAGTTGCGACTGGAAAGAAGTCAGACTAACAAGGTGACCTGGGAGGTGTCTGTGGTTTTTCTTCTTCATGTCTGTATCTACCTTTCTATTCTCACCTTCTTAAATTTAATTCCTCTTACTGTCTAGCCAACCTCTCTGCTTCGTGTAGTAAACCCTGTGGGTGGGGTGGTAGAATAACAGCTACGGTAGCCCCTGCCTGTTCTAAGAGGCGACTAAAAGCGGCCCCTGGGGCTCTAAACTTGCTTCCACTCACTTGTGCCACCTCCTCACTTTCGTCTACCGGTATCCTATCCGACCTCTCTTGGTCATCTCTTGTTCTTTATTGTCCTCGACGGTATTAGAGTATTCGAGGCCTAGGGTGTCTTTCATTTTCACGCCCTTCGTGGCCCTTGTCTTTCATTGACCGATACCCTTATTTTTCGAAGTGTCGGATCCGTTCCATTTTTCTCTCTGATTAGTGCTATATGGAGGACGGTTGCCCAGTTGTACTTCCTCTTAATTGTACTTCCTCTTAACCACACCACCACCACCCTCTTCGCTCCACTTGTACGTCGTTCGAAACATTTGTATTTGCCTGCGAGAATGCATTTCCATAGCTTCTTTTCTTGGGCAGCTTACGCGTTTTATTATGAAATGCGATGGATACCCTGAAAGAACTGTTGGAATTGAATTTGGAAGAAAGCGCCTGGTTTTAGCAGAAATGCTAAAGCACGTGCTTTCAAAAATCGACTACATACTGCAGATTTCGAGGAAGGTTGTCACATGCTATTTTTCTCGTTATTTGACCCATTTTTCTTGTCATTTTGTATTTGCTGGGAACTCGTGGAAAGAAATTCTGCAACCTTTGTGAAGTTTACTTTTGCAGAGTGGTTCACAGCAAAAAACAATTGTCGAGGACGCGCAATAGACATCCTGTGAATAGAATGTTCACAATAAATTTTCTTCTTTTTCTTCTTTCGTTTTTTTTTTTTTTTTTTTTTTTTTTTTTTTTTTTTTTTTTTTTTTTTGCTAGTTGCTTTACGTCGCACCGACACAGATATGTCTTATGGCGACGATGGGACAGGAAGGGGTTAGGAGTGGGAAGGAAGCGGCCGTGGACTTAATTAAGGTACAGCCCCAGCATTTGCCTGGCGTGAAAATGGGAAATCACCGAAAACCATTTTCAGGGCTGCCGACAGCGGGATTCGAACCTACTATCTCCCGAATACTGGATACTGGCCGCACTTAAGCGACTTCAGCTATCGAGCTCGGTTCTTCTTTTTCTCTACCGCTTTTCCCCACAGTTGTGAGGATGCGGGTGCGAACTATGTCGCACATGTGGATCTGGTCCTGTTTTACGGCCGGATTCCCTTCCTATCGCCAACCTTATATGGAGGGATGTGGTGGTTGTTGGTGTAGTATGTTGTGTGAAGAAGAAAGTGTTGGGACAAACACAAACACCCAGTCCCCGAACCAGAAGAATTTAACATGAAATGCGCGATTAAAATCCCCGGCCCGCACGGGAATTGAACCGGGACCCTCTGAACCGAATGCCTCAACGCTGACCATTCAGTCAAGGAATTGGACGTTTACAATAAATACTCTCTCGGCGGTAAATATAGAACTTCGTATATTTATAACTATGCACCAAACATTATCTTAAACTTAGAAAGTATATACTCCCTACAAGCTGAATACACAAATCAACGCCTTATATAATTATTTTTAAGGTCTACCTGACCTAAAAACTCACTAACTTAACATTTTGCTTCACAATTTCTATATACGTCAGTGTTAAACAGTGGAGGACTAACACGCATTCTAGCGGCGACTCTGGAACTAGAACGTATTTCACGCTGTGTAAGATGCCATGCGGAGGCCTTATTACTGATCACGTAGGCAACGGCTTAAGTGAAACAATGCATTGACTCACATTAGCGCTCGTAGTGGTGCTTAAGTGAAACAATACATTGACTTACATTAGCGCTCGTAGTGGTAGAAAAAGGCAAACTGCTAATCTAATCGACCGGATAACGATGATTTAAGAAAAGGATTGTAATTTTAGTAATAAATAAAGAATATATTCTTATACTTTATTATATTTTTATTTACCTAAATTTCGTAGCTCATTCCCCTAGGATGTTTCCAACATTGAGTTGCTTGCCTGAAGGGCTAGAACTGTGGATTTTTTTGTTCAAATATAAATTAGTGATCAAATAAAGTAAAATATACATTTATATGACGAATAAAATCGTGTGATCTTCACAAAAGCTAGGAATGTGTTTACTTGTACTTAAGATTGTAAAAAGAGAACAAGGTTTCACATGACATGACATAGCATAGAAATCCGAGCCCTAGTTATGATATTTCTTGACAGTTTGCTTTCATTGATATTAGTTAGACCTGTGCGTTATGAACTAAATGAAATAATATAAAATCTGTGCAAGATGAGCCAAATATGAAGGAAATTGTGTATTTATCATGAAAATCTCGTTCATGTTACAGCAGAACATTGGATATTGTTTACATTTTGTTAACTATTATCAATTATGAAACCAATTTTCACACATAACTAACAAAGCTGAACATTTTTCTCAACTTTTCTAGCAACAATTTGTACTTCAAATGTTTTTCTAAATCTTTTCATTCTTCTATCATCTCACTTAAGGGATAAAGTCTTAGAACTCTGAACACTACCAAATACACTGCCTAATGTATCAGTACAAAGACAGTATGTAGGGATTGTGTACGTGTGGATGACTTCCTATCGTAAAGCATGGCATGTGAGGTTTGTAGGGTGTAAAGAAAAAACAACTGAGCTCGTCTCTGGTATTTGCCGAGGTGGCCAAGAGAGAGGGCTCTGTCCTCGTGGATCACATCATATCATGGCCCTCTGAACACGACCGCGCACTGCCCTTTGAAGTCGCCGACATTCCACGGTGGCCTTGAGGGCGTCGGCAAAGTTCTTACACGTTGGGTTGCATTGTATACTACCTCCTTATAAGCTGAACAATCAGTGATGTTCACAAAAAAGATGTCGAAGTATGAAACTATTGTTTCATTCTTTTGAGGCCTTCATTTGCATCTTCGAAAGCTCCGTGATGTGATGGCGCACAAACTATGTTTTGATGTAGGCCTCATAACACAAGAAGAGCCTGTTATTCTTACTTTTATTTATTGTAATACTCATTTGTCTTCATTAATACTCCACACTAAAATTTAAATCGCACTCAGGTCGGTATGTTTTTCGAATGAAAAGTCCCTCAGCAGGACTGAAAACTCGCTAGAATTTTAAAGAAAGTCACTCATTTAATGGCAGGTTTAAGCATTTATATAGTAATATTTCCGTTATTAGATTCACATTATATCAAGTCTATCAATAAATATTTTGCTTCTTCGCCATAAGACCTATCTGCGTCGGTGCGACGTAAAGCCACTAGCAAAAGAAAATATTGTGTTACAGTGTACTGAACTGCAATTCAACACTGCTAGCCTATGGTTCTAACCCTCCTCGCAATATGATAAAAATCTTCCGAGTTACTCTGCCGTGGTTTATTTCTTCTCAGACGTTTCGACTACTGCTGCATTTGTCATCTTCTGTGGCGTCGTCTGAGTACACTCTACTGTGTCCCGCTGGCGACACATGAATTCATAATGCTGCCGACAGATGGGGTATGAATGCATCATTCTGGCCGTGATCTCGCCCTCTATATCAGTTATCAGATGGCAGCGGCTCGTAATGGAAGTTACCAAAATCGAGCAGCGTTTGTACATATCTGTCTGTGTGACTTCGATCTTATTCCCAAATTGAAGTGGCCATTGCGTAGGAAACACTCTACCAATAAGCAAGACATCGTACGAGCATTTCGACAGAAGGTAGAGCACATTGACGAATCTTGTACAGCCGGTGGTATTTCCGATGTTCCTCATCAATGGCAACGAACCGCAGACAACCTAGGATACCACTTTATAGAATTTTAAACAGCTTGTACAATACAAACAAATTATTATACCGGTTATAACGGTTTTATGAGAACAAAACAAATCAAACAAGATGTTTTAAATGCCTTGTTTGTCCTGTTACCTTACCAGGATTCCTGCATCCCTGCGCCATGTGGTATCACATTTCGGAAAGTTTTTGTAGTACAGTTTCAAGTATATATTTTTTGCCAGTGGCTTTACGTCGCACCAACACAGATAGGTCTTATGGCGACGATGGGATAGGAAAGGCCTAGGAGTTGGAAGGAAGCGGTCGTGGCCTTAATTAAGCCCCAGCATTTGTCTGGTGTGAAAATGGGAAACCAGGGAAATGCATCTTCAGGGTTGCCGATAGTGGGATACTTAGAATATTCCCTGTGTTGGAGCTTTTTCGAGAGATTTTTTTTTTCATGACTTATGAATCAACCCTTGAACTTTATATAGATGGAAAACCCATTACCACATGCCGTCAACATATTTGGAGAAAATGCAGTGTTAATACTGTCGGCTTTTTTTATTATGGACACTCAAGTTTTGTATTTTACGACAAACGAACTGACAGGCCTATTGCAAAATGAGTTATACCAATAGTTTCCTTATTTATGAAGGTTGATCAAAAAGAAAGGTTACAAAGCCCGCAAAAGAAAGATGTACATTTTCTTTCACATAACCAATACAGCCAACTGATAGTACACTGACTGAGCAAATGCACTGATGCGCAGGTGTGTTGTCTGCGCACCACACGCACTCTCTGTCAGCGGCAGTTGTATAGGAGACTTTGTGAGCAGTGGCTGTGCATGTGACAGGTGTAACATGGAACGTCGTTGTGAGCTGACACCGTTCAAACGGGGTATGGTGGTCGGTGCCCGACGCATGTGAAGTGCGATTTCGGAAGTGGAGCGGGAATTCGGCTTCACACGATCAACCGTGTCCAGGGTGTATCGTGAATGGTTGAATGCGGGTGTAACCGTCCACAACAGACGAACGACCAGCCGTCCAGCCACCCTCAATGACCGTGACCGGCGACATCTGAGACGGATTGTCAATAGTTACAGTCGGGCAACAGTGCAACAAATCACGGCTCAATTCAACACAGGCCATGCTAGACACGTCTCTCTGTAGACAATCCATAGGAACATGGGTTCTATGGGGTATGGGAGCCGGCGCCGCACACGGGTGCCACTGTTAACCCAACGTCATCGGGCACAACGACGCGCATTTGTCGCCAGTCATCAGGTATGGACACTGGAACAATGGCGTAACGTGATATGGTCCCACGAATCACGATTTCAATTGCACCATGCCGATGGGAGGCACCGTGTATGGCGCAGGCCACATGAAGCGATGGATCCCGCCTGCCTCGAAGGTGTGGTCCAGGGCGCTGGTGTGTCTGTTATGGTCTGGGGTGCATTTTCCTGGTATGGAATGGGCCCCCTAGTTGTTCTGGAAGAAACTTTGAATGGTACGCGATGTTGAGCTGCTCGGAGACCATCTCCACCATTTTTTGGCCTTCCAGCGCCCAGACGGTTCTGCGGTGTTTCAAGATGATAACGCGCTGCCTCATCGCTCCCATGTCACCCGGGAATGGTTCCAGGAACATGCAGCGGGGGTCGAACGACTGCCATGGCCACCCAGTAGCCCCGATATGAACTCTATCACACCAGGCAAATACTGGGGCTGTACCTTAACTAAGGCCACGGCCAATTCCTTCCCACCGGGCGAGATGGCCGTGCGGTTAGGAGCGCGCAGCTGTCAGCTTGCATCCGGGAAATAGTGGGTTCGAATCCCACTGTCGGTAGCCCTGAAGATGGTTATCCATGGTTTCCCATTTTCGCACCAGGAAAATGCTTAGGCTGTACCTTAATTAAGGCCACGGCCGCTTCCTTCCAACTCCTAGCCCTTTCCTATCCCATCGTCGCCATAAAACCTATTTGTGTCTGTGCGACGTAAAACAAATTGTAAATAATAATAATAATAATAATAATAATAATAATAATAATAATAATAATAATAATAATCTGTTAACGCTGTGCTGGGTCGGCCACTGCGATCCTCGTCGGTGACCATTTCTCTACCGGCTGCAAACCACGACACGGTTCTGCGACATGCTGACGAGACATTACAATCTCTCCGTAAACCTTTCCCAGCCGCCGGTCGATTTCAGCCGCGGTTACATGTTTCGCCGACAGAAATCGAATAACTGAGCGAATTTCTTCGCGAGACCAATTTTCCAAACGAGTCGCAATAAGTGCTTATCTACAACTAGCGCTGCAGGTGGCGGTGACTGAAACTCTGCAAGTTGCCAACGGCATTAGAATTACCGCACGCTACTAATTTCTCTATAACAGACGAAACTCCAGGAATATCGAACTTGTAACCTTAGTTTTTGATCATCCCTCGCAATTCTGCGTTAGGGTGTATAAGACCATTTTTTTAAAGTACACAAGAAACTCGTTTATCCGAATTAAGTGGGACCGGAACTGATCCGGATTGTCAAAAATCCGGATAATCCAGAAAAACTATAAAAAGAATTGAATACAGTACATGTTATATAATCTATTAAATATGCTGTACAGTAATATCTTTTCTCAAATAAATAATATAAGAACACTTTTCTTACATTTACGACTCTCTATTATGCACTAAAATGTGTGTTTTTTCTGTTTTACATCTGTATAGGGTTTGCGCGCAGCACGATCACGAAGACGATTTAATAAGTTAACATCAGTTCTGCCAGCATGGTTTCAGTCTGGGATTCTAAATAGGCCATCAGTTTGTCCAGCTGCATTGTTGCCTAAACAATATTTACCGAGTGGCGTAGCTCTCATGCTAAGGCATGTTAGACGTGCGTTGACTTCAGATGAGCGTGGGTTCGAATCCCACCTCGGCCGTCCTGGGAATCGCTTTTCACGGTTTCACATTCTCAATTCCAGGCGAATGCCGGGACAGTAACTTTGATAGACAGTGGCCGAATTACTTCCAATTCCTGTTCTTAACTATTCTTGGCGGAAAAGACATCCAAGAAGAGTCGACCCCGTAAAAGAAACACTCCACAAGTAAAAATATCTTTTTTTTTTTTTTAATTTTCGATCCGGATAAACTGGAGATCCAGCTTAATGAGGGCCGGGTAAATGCGGTTCTTGTGTACATTAATTATTATTTATTTGTGGTTGCAGTAACCACTGTCCGAGTTTTGGGCTAGGAACCTCTCACTTGAAAATATACGCGTGGAAAACTACTTGTCTTATGGTAATGGAATTTTTATATGTTATAGCCACATGTATTCGTAGTGTAATACTCAAGTTATATTTTTTCAATCACCCAAGAAAAATGTTATAATTTTTCCAAGGCAACTTTTTATCAGCCCAAGTAAACGTACAACAGGACACTTGGGCTTATTTTGAAGCACTCATCCGTTGGTATCACAAACTACAATCACTGTAACTGTACTGAATGTATGAAGATGAATATTGATGAGAGGTGGTGTATGCGCTGGACCGTGCGATTAACAGCAGGCAGGGTGGTGAAAGCGTGTGCAGTAAATATGAATCTTACGTCTATCCTTCATCCATTGTGGTCAACATCGAATAGGGCAGCAGTTAGTGTACATTAAGGATTAGGCCTACTACTGGTGTGTTGAAACAGCTTACACTTAATCTTACTCTTTTAAATCTGGGAGTTTCATGGAAAGAGATAGATACAGTATGTCATTCCCCTTCTCTGAACGATTATGAAATAACATGAACCACTCTCTGTCCTTGATACAACCAGTAAAGAAACCCACATTTTTGTATCACACATTTACGCAGATCTGAACCCCAATCCCTTAACAGCGCATTGTGCTGCTCGGATACAGACATATCCGTATCTTTTAAGCGCGAGCGGCAGATAGTACCCTACAATAGCTTCTGTGCTGGCCCGCCAGAGCGTATGATCTGCACATTACCACGGCTCAATTGTGAAAGAATTCTCCTTACCTTGTTTTGCCAACGGAATTCTGGCCCAGTTGGAGTTCGGAGTTATACAAGGTGGTGGTGTTGTAACAAGGGCGGCGGCTTTAGTGCGGTCCCGAGCCTCTCACCTATAATTAAGACACTGTAGAAAGAACCCAAAAACGAACGGAAAATATGTCCATAGTCACAAAGTGCCCCCTTCTTTTAGAACCTAGACAGGACGGCCAGATTCGGAGGGTAAAACTGAAACTCGCTTTGAACAGCAATTTATAGCGCATACTGTAGTTAATATTAAAATATGGGTGGGAACAGACGAGGGAATCTCCTGCAACGTTTCCATGACATTGTCACCCGACGTGTCTGACTTCAAATGAAATGAAAGAGACGTTAGATTGGCAATGCGAACAATAACTACAATAAGTGACAAATGACATCATTTAGTGCGTTATTGTTTCGAAAATAAATATTTAAATAAATAAATAAATAAATAAATAAATAAATAAATAAATAAATAAATAAATAAATAAATAAATAAATAATTAAATAGTCCACCTCCGTGGCGTAGTGGTTAGTGTGATTAGCTGCCACCCCCGGAGATCCTGGTTCGATTCCCGGCTCTGCCACGACATTTGAAAAGTGGTACGAGGACTGGAACGGAGTCCTCACAGTCTCGAGAAGTCAGCTGAGTAGAGGGGTTATATTCCCCGCTAAGCCATCATCGAAGTGGTTTTCCGTGGTTTCCCATTTCTCCTCCAGGCAAATGGCGGAATGGTAACTAACTTAAGACCACGGCCGCTCCATTTCCTCTTCCTTGCCTATCCCTTCCAATATTCCCCCCCCCCCGCTGAAGACCCCTGTTCAGCATAGCAGGTGAGGCCGCCTGGGCGAGGTACTGGTCCTCCTGTCCAGTTGTATCCCCCAATGCAAAATCTCACGCTCCAGGACACTGTCCTTAAGGCGGTAGAGGTGGGATTCCTCGCCGAGTCCGAGGGAAAAACCAACCCTGGAATTTTCACGGATAATGATATAAACAAATAAATAAATTATATAAATAAAGACAGAAATAAAAACACATCAACTGATTTTATCGTTATGGCTATTCTGTTATTGCGAAGTACGTTACCTGGCTGGTCAACTAGCTACGCGCTTGGCTAATATAACTTAGCACAGAGGTTCTCACACGTGTACCCCTCACTTATGAATAAAAGTTCAATGTACCCCCACGAAAAAAACCCAGTAAAATATTGTTTAAAAAGAATAAAGGTGCCTGCCAAATTATTAAGGCAGTTGTAACTGATTAAAAAAGCGTTGCTTTGAATACACATCGTAAATAAGACAGGATCGTGAAATTAAATAGAATCTCTGTAACACTTCCCAAGAAATTTAAGACGTTGTGTCTACAGGCCTTAACAATGAGGTACGGTCAACCTTCAGGACACATCCCTCACACGGAGAAGAAGAAAATGTGGTAAACGAATACGGATCGGGAAATGTTTTATTTCCATGTCAGAACTCATTTTCTACACTCTACAGTACATTCATCACGGATAACACACAGGAACAGGACGTAGGCTACCAGTATAACACCTGAAACTCTTTCTAAGATGAAAAGCTCAAAACGCCTTCCGTTAGCCCTAATAAATGATGTATCAGCGCATCGGGAATTGAATGCGACGAAGGGATGATTGGCTACCGTCATCGAAGTCCTGCTTCGATTCCTGTAATGCTAGAAACTTAATGCGGTGAACGGATGAATAGCTGCATAGGTGTGGTTAAAAATGATTAATCAATTTATAGATTAAGTTCAGTTTGTTTGATCAATACTTGGTTCCTTTTTTGGTCATTTTGCTTTCCTATAATGCTATTGTTACCAAAGTCAAATCGGGATAAAGTAAGGGGCCCTTATTTCGCCCCTTAGCAGATTTGAACTTGTAGAAATTCAGGAATATTATGGACAAGGCTAGAAATTGGTAGGTCTATATGTATTCTGAATATATGCTCCAGTTACTGGCTAGTTACAATGAAACTGTTATAATGTATGGTAGTCAATATTTTAGATAAACATAAACACTATAAAAACTAAACTACCAGAAATGTGTTCGTAATTTCGTTCCCCTCCAAATTTATGAAAAGTACAATAATGTTAATACTTTTTTCTATCTAACCTTACCAAACACTTTGCCTATAATGTATTACTTGAAAGCCTTTTATGAAGAAAATTGTTAATTTTTTAACACAGTCATTCAGCGTTCCTCCTGGGATGTTAGACGCTTTACGTGCACGTTTATAACCCATTATCTTCTCCCTCACTGTCTTAATAGCCTTTTTCATAGCCTCCTTAGCCCACTGCTTGCGTTTTTTCATCATAAATAACAAGTAAAACGAAGGGGGACGAAATTACGGATATACCCTGATTTATTATAATCGCCGCTACAGTAACTCACGCCAACCAACTCAGTAGTGATTACACACCAGGAACTACACCAACAAACTGAAACGTAGTCCAGCATTCCATACACATATCAGTGCTCACTCTAGGAGTACAGGCTCTTCATTTGAATGCTGCACTAATTCAGCTCAGTGTGAAAAATTAATCCTCCTTGTACACGGAAACTAAACGTGGTGCACACAACCAACTCTCACAACAAGACAACGGGATGAGGCCACACGTGTGTGCGGCTAAAAACTAGGTACCAACCGTGCAAACTGGAAATCCCTAGGAGAACTAGATTAGGTGCGGGGACGGAATTTCGCCCCCTCTACCTTATTGTTTTCTGCATGTACATTGCAAATCAATGTGCAGTATGTACATACTTAGCCTAATAATTATATTTTTGTTACTCCTAATAATAACGTTCTATAGACTATTCCTCCTTTTAAATATGTATGTAGGCCTACTTGAAACTCCAAAAGTGTGTTCGTGAAAACAAAGACGTTTGATAGAATGCCGCATTGAAGTTTGAATTAAAGCAGTACCTACAATATATTATCCCGTGGCGGATTTTATCTGTTCAAGATTTTAGGTTTTTGAATCTACGGCAGATTTTACCAATCAAATATTTTAAACGCATAAAAATAAACGCAATAGTGGCGGAGTTGACTAGCCAGCCACACTGAGGACGAGGAGGTATACAATCTCTAAGCACTGGATTGCGTGCCGAAAGCCTGGATTAAATTCCAAACCTCTCCGCAGTGCTCATATGGAGTGAGGGCATACGACGCTGTTGATTGGAATTCGTCCGTCAGATGGAGACGTTAAGCCTTGAGCAGACCCCTTGATGCTATTCGACAGGAGTAGGCTACATGCCGGCACCGGGTTTCACCTTATCTATTCCTACTATCATATATCACGTCATTCATTTCATCTCATGAACTCCTCTGATGAGGTTGATGTCGGAAGGGTATTCGGTCATAAAAAGAACCCGCAGATTCACCTCACCTCATACCCGCCCCCGTAGAGAAATGGGACATGGGTTAGACAAACAAACACACATTATTAATTATATTGAAGCATTAAAACCCTGATAATTTTTATATTCTCAAATAATGCATTCCCTACGTGTTTGTAAAATAAACTTGTAGATCATGAAATTCTGTTCATGACTGTGAAAATCGTTTTACGTGACCTTAACATAAGTTACGTAGAACTATCGATATATCTCAGTGCATACGTCATCATCAATTAACTACTCCATCACACCCAGCTACTATAATGATGATGCTTTATTTACAATGTAAAACTAGTAGTATTTATTATAATATTATAATATTTAATATGATATAATATAATATTATAATATTTATAATATTTTCTTTTCATGGAATTGCTTGTTGTAGTTTTCTTGTTGTTGTTGTTGTTGGGTAATTATGTTTTACCTTTACTTTACTATCACAGTAATTTAAGTGACCATTGCCACAGCGATTGCGATGTATTTGTTACTACTACTACTACTACTACTACTACTACTACTTTTTTTTTGCTAGGGGCTTTACGTCGCGCCGACACAGTTAGGTCTTATGGCGACGATGGAATAGGAAAGGCCTAGGAGTTGGAAGGAAGCGGCCGTGGCCTTAATTAAGGTACAGCCCCAGCATTTGCCTGGTGTGAAAATGGGAAACCACGGAAAACCATTTTCAGGGCTGCCGATAGTGGGATTCGAACCTACTATCTCCCGGATGCAAGCTCACAGCCGCGCGCCTCTACGCGCACGGCCAACTCGCCCGGTACTACTACTACTACTACTACTACTACTACTACTACTACTATTAATAATAATAATAATAATAATAATAATAATAATAATAATAATAATAATAATAATAATAATAATAATAATAATAATGCTTTTCTGTAATTAATTATATAACAGCACGGTTGATTTTACGGCAAAATTATTTATTTAAATCATTTAGCGGATGACTTTTAGTGCCGGGAGTGTAGGAGCATATGTTCGGCTCGCCTGATGTACTGTACGTCTTTCTATTTTGCGTCCGCGACCAGCGTATCTGGGTGTTAGATGATGATAAAAGTAAATTCGTGTCTCCTTCGCGAGCCGGTTCTGTTCTTTTCTTACACACTTCCAATGGATGTGAGCTGCATGTGCGCTTTTAAACATATATTAGCCCTTCTGCCATTCTTAAATCTCTTGAAGTATCGGGAATCGAACCCGGGCTAAGAGAACGTTAGCCAATAGTGCTAACTGTTTCGTTACGTAGGCGAACGTGGTGATGATGATAATGATATGGTAGGGAGAGGGTGAAATCTAGTGCAGGCACATAGCCTATTCCTGTCGAATACCAACAAGGGGTCTGCTCAAGGCTCAGCGTCTCCAGCCGACGGACAAATCACCATCAACTTGCGCCCTCATTCCATAAGAACACTGCAGAGAATTTAGAAATTGAATGCAGGATTTTGGTTGCAATATAGTGGTTAGAAATTGTGAAACACCACCTCTCCTAACCTGGTCGCCAACGTTCTGTTGATGACATTTTTTTCTATTACCGGGACTCAAAATGGGTATCCGCGATGTCAAGACCATAGCCTAGCCTAAAGACTTCACGGGTTAACGATGATGACCGCCAAGCGGGCTACGGTGAACTGATTATTAACCATGTAGAATGTCCTAATTGATGATTCTACCAAATTTCACTGAAATCTGTTTGGTCCAGCCCTAAAAGTGCCTTTGTGGGAGAGTTGAAAATGCTAATTTGCCGACCGTTTCTTTTTTCCTTTCATTTGTTCCTTCTACGTAAAACATCAGTTTAAATGTTTAATACCGAGCGAGTTCGGGGCACGCAGCTGTGAGTTTGCATTCAGGAGAATGTGGGTTCGGCCCCTAAAAGTCGGCAGCCCTGAAGATGGTTTTCCGTGGTTTCCCATTCTCACGCCAGGTAAATAATGAGTCTGTACCTTAATTAAGGCCACGGACACTTCTTTCTCACTCCTAGCCGTTTTCTACCCCTTGGTCGCTGTAAGACCTGTGTCGGTGCGGCGTAAAGCAGATTGTTAAAAAATAAAAAATAAAACGTTTAATTTTTTAAATGTTTTAAAATTGTATGCACTATTTTTTACATGTATGGTATTACTTTTAAGAATGTTCCCTCTTGTTAAATTTAATTTATTTCCAGTTCATTTAATTTAATCATATCATTATTTTTTATTATTTTTTACTTTTAATTCATATTTAATTTAATTATTGTAATGTAATATACGTATATTTTAGTGCCTGGATAGATGGAATAGAAGGCCTTAATCTTGCCAGGTAAAATAAAACATTACTTACTGCACCCATATCCCGAGAGGATCCCAGGGTACAATACTTACTTATTTGCATATTTCTTGATCCGCCTATGGTTACCGGTCATTGGCTATTAACGGTTTCACATTTGGAGGTGTAGTTCAGTACTTTGTGCCTGACAAGGGTTTTTGAAGGACAGGAAGCTATTTTGCAAGTCGGATTGTCTTGTCTGCAGATCCTTCCTGTCTAAACGTCCATTAGAAGGGGAGGAGCCAGCTCCCACACACACACTAACACACCTTTATGACTCGTTTCTTTGTGTGAACAGCCGACTGGATGCGAGTAGCCTCCGTGGCGCCACAAAGGATCACCGCAACAGGCTCCACTCCTCCTCGCTACTTCACATCCTTGTCCCATTGTAGAAGCAATAGAATCGATGTTCTTCCATGCACACCCGTCTTTCATACTCTCAAAGACGAAAATAGAATGGATGTCCTAATTGCATTATTATTATTATTATTATTATTATTATTATTATTATTATTATTATTATTATCCGCCTCCGTAACGTAATGGTTACTGTAATTAGCTGCTGTTCTCGGGGGCCCGAGTTCGATACCCGGCACTACTAGAAATTTAAGAATGGCAGGAGGGCTGGTATGTGGTTGAAATGGTACATGCAGCTCACCTCCAATGGGAGTGTGCCTGAAAAGAACTGCACCACCTCGGGACGAGGACACGAGTTAACTTTACTGTTCTTCTTCTTCTTCTTCCTCTTATTATTATTATTATTATTATTATTATTATTATTATTATTATCATTAGTATTATTATTCCTGGCATTTTTCCAATTATCTCCAGTCGGCATGGTCTATGAATTTAGCCAGGTGTTACGGCCGGATGACCTTTCTGACGCAAACCCTATGTGGTGGGATCTATTCACGAATCCGCGTTTCTGTGTTGCTTCGTAGTGTTATGTGTTGTACGTAAATGAAGATGTGTATGAAGACGAACACAGAAACTCAACCCCCGAGCTAGAGAAATTAACCAGACAAATTTAACATCCCCCACACGGCTCTGAATCGAACCCAGGGCCTGATGAGCCGGAAGCCACTACCTTGACGATTCAGCCAAGGAGCTGGACATTATTATTATCTATATAAGTAATGTTGTAGGAGGTCCGCTGTGTGTAATTTCGTTTGTTTTGCCAATCTTTCAATATTTATCCGTTTTAGGTCAACTGAAGACCGAATGTGTTTTTTTCTGTCTGTCTGTTTGTTCCACCATCACGGCTAAACGTCTGGATAGATCGCGACCAAACTTCATATTTAGAGTACACTCATCTCGGGGAAGATTTTGATATGCATATGATTTAAAATTCTCTGAATAGACAGGGGGTTTATAGGAAAACCAGAATAGTTTTCTTCCAATTTCTCTTATACTGTTGATTTTCTGAAAAATCCGTGGACTATATATGAAACGTCCAATCATGAAAAAAAACTTTTGATATGTTCATAATTTCGGTTACTTTTCAAATGACGGAGAAAATCACTATTTTCTGCATTGAGTGACCGACAGACCGACAACGAAGCTACAGGTTGCCATAGCAACGTCTCTGACTGCTTGCCAGCAGAGAAGTAACGTATTGCCATTGTCATCATTCCTGTAAACTCGTGGTCTTTCCTTGGATAGAAAGCAAGGGAGACGTCAATCGGCCATTCTGTGGGAAATTGAACGGAATACCGTTGAAGGTTACAATCGTCCTCGAATACCACTAAGAGGCTCTGTTAATATTTGAACAGTACTAGGGAGTATAGCCCATTATTTCACACCGTAAGGTGTATTCTGGAATTTGCTACAAATTTTGCTGTATTTCTATTCTACTTCTGTTTTCCGCTTTAATTTCTTGTCTTTGCCTTGCCTCCTTCGGCTTAAGTAATAACACCGTAACATATCTTCTTATCTGTTTATCTAAGAATCCCTGCGCCTAAATTTCTCCTCTGTCACCGCCTTCTCATATCCGTAACTCATACCATAACAATTTATTGGGGGATATTTTATTTTCCAATACATTCACTTGGTACTTACATATTTGTCCTATCCGGCTGTCCTCAGTTACAATCCTATTTTCTATTAATTTCAACTCTCTAATTGTATTACTTTCTTCCTTAATTACTCCGTATGTGTGCGAGTGCTAATCCCGAAACCTGGACACTCTTTTCTTTGAGGAAAAATTCCAAGCTGTTCAAATGTATAACTTTTGGCCACGGAAAATATCGAAATGTGGATGCATCGTAATGACGGTGCAGACCTTCGTTTCGGGGTAACTGGTGGCTACATGGTAAGTCGTACTATAAAACAGATAGCACAATCGAGATCTACAACCTTGGTCCTATGACTTATTGTCGTGTCTCGATTGTTGATTGGTTAGATAGCGCTGCATTTCTCGATTGTAATCAAATCTCTTCAACTCGATTGTGACTGGTATTAGGAAAAGGGCCTGTCTTTATAATGAAAACTCTCCATCTCTGCTGTGAGTGGCTGCTGCCAAGTGAGCCTACCGTTATAGTAGAAACGTACGAACTTGGTAGTGATTGGCAGTAGGAAATGTAGCCTGTCATTATCATCAAAACTTCCCCAATGTCTACCTTACATCGGAAACAACGTATGGCTCCCGCCCAGTTTTGTTTCTTGGATAACGCTAAGAGACATGCAATTTAATATAAACTTACTCACTGTCTTTGCAGCAATTTACGGAGAAATCCGTATACAATGTAGAATACCGTAGCGAAGCACGGGTACATATGCTAGTTAAGGACGACACAAACACTCAGTCCCCAGACCAGGGATATTAATCATTTACAATTATAAACCCCTGACCCGGCCGGGAATCGAACACGGGGCTGCTGTGTGACAGACGGACAAATGGTTTTCTGCCCCTTTGTTGAATCTTGTATATCGGTAAAGTTGGGCTTATAGCTCAAGAATTGTGTGTCTGGCTCTCGGAGTCCAAATCCTGTAACCACTGTAATTGTACATTATCGCTTTGTTGCTAGGCTACTAAGTACCTGTTATATTTGTTATTTCTTGATCTTTAAAAGAAATATAACCTTGTTAAATTTTAAATTAACTTTAATTTCGTAAGTTGAGACCTGTTCATCCCAGCACCTTCTTTCACCTCTAACTACCACGAAAAACTCCGTAACATTTTAGATAATTTCTGACGAATTTTAATTTATGACTTGATCAATTTGGTGAGCCAAGTATTGCTCTTCGTGTGACCGCGTGGGCGCGCGGTGCAATGTATTCATCTACGCATTTTAAGTAACGGCATGTGAGAGTGCATGACTCATTCATGCGTGGGGAGCATGAGTTCTCATTAATTTCGGAAAACTTGTCACAGACCGTTCGTCCAACCCGCTCACTTCCTGTAAGGGAATGTAGATATGAAATTTTAATTTCACTGTGATGAGATTGATGTCAACATTACTTTTCATTCTATTATTTCGAAAGCATTTATTATTCAATTGCCCCAGTCATTCTAAGAAAAGTTCAAATGAATATTCGAAAAACAATCTAATGGAAAGTAATCGAATAATCGAAAAATAATCGAATAGGAAAAGTAATCGAATAACCGAAAAATAATGGAATCGAATAATCGAATGGAAAAAGGAATCGAATAACCGAAAAATAATCGAATGAAAAAGTAATCGAATAACCGAAAAATAATCGAAAACATGAAATAACCTAATAAGCTATTATTTTGTACTTGATTATCCCATCAAATGAATCTCTAAATGTTGAAACTAAATGAGTGAATTAACAGTATTAATATTTAATATAAATAAAGTTCCTTATTTATACAAATGCCGTCTTCTGGCCGCATAATGGAACTAAACCCCCGTACAACCAAATGACAATTTGTTTGATCTAGCAGCAAGGAACAGTCCTATACCTACTTCAATTTCATGTCGTCCGGCTCCATGGATACATGATTAGCATCCTGGCTTTTGGTCCAAGGGTTCCAGGGGGTCCCGGGTTCGCTTTCCAGTCGGGATTTTAATTTTCATTTGTAATTCCTATGGCTCGGGGACTGGGTGTTTGTGCCGTCTTCAGCATTAGATTTCATGGATTGGAAAAAAGACGTAGTTCTATTTTTCGTAAGAGTTTATCTGTTCGCTTATTTCAACCGATTATAGATCCGACACACTTAAACCTAGAAATGTATTCATGACGGATCCTATTATCCTACACGATATAACTCAATGATATTTGAAACTCATTCGATTATCTTATTTGATTATTTATTCCATTATTTAAACAACCGGATGGAAGTTAATCGATTATTAAAAGTATTCGATTATCCTATCACTAGTAGGGTGGGCATTTATCCATTCAAAGAAGAACTGGCCCCACTCATGAGTTCTGATGGTGGTGGTGGTGTTTATTGTTTTAAGAGGAAGTACAACTAGGCAACCATCCTCCATGAGTTCTGAGACTGGCCCACTCTTACTAATTCTCTTCTTGGAATTCGAGAATTTTGATACTCGTGAGTTTTGCGACTCGTGAGTTCCGAGACGACACGCGCTAACCTAGCACCGCTGGGGTCGGAAGAGGACAAGAGTGGACTGGGGGAGTTCAAATAGGAAAGAAGAACGTGAGGAGTTTGGCGCAATTAAGTAGAAGCATTGCCAGACACAGCTAAGGTCCCCATGATTGCCAACCCACATTCTGAAGCTGAGAGTCACCTTTTACAACAGGCAGGGGATACCGTGGTTGTATTCTACCACCTTCTCCCGTCAGTCCATCTGTTTCCTGTTTTTACTTAAATATAGCCTATCTTACCGCTGGGGATCATCCGTGAGTTTGGGTAACGAAATAGTGTCATGTAACAAAATGTGTGACGTGATGCTATTTAGCGACAGTACCTTGAGAGCTGCTCAGGCCGTGGATCTGTACGTCATGGCCATCCATCAATACTTCACATCACAGCCTGCACGGTTGCTAGGTAACATCGCGTCGCACATTTTGTTGAAAGACATATTTATGAACGTTTGATTTCCCGAAGGGAAATTTAATAGCACACTTTTATTCGGCTTTTTTGTTTACAATTTGATTTAGGTAGCACCGACACAGATATGGATAAGGAAAGGGCTAGGTGTGTGAAGGAAGCGATCGTGGCCTTAATTAAGGTATAGCTTGGTGTGAAAATTGGAAACTACGGAAGGTCATCTTCAGGGCTGCCGACAGTGGGTCTCGAACCCAATATCTCCCGAATGCAAGCTGACAGCTACGTGACGCAAACCGTGCAATCACATGCTCGGTACATTAGGCTTTTCTTGAAAATTGTGATGTGTTTGGAATTTCTCTCAAAGTCGCTCCTCTGCGTATTTAGGTACGATTTGGTTTTCTTGTCCCGAAAGTAGATAAAAATCCTATTATTGCTGAGCTCATTCGTGTCACGTGTCCGTAAAACTCAATCGTTCTTTTCAG
The DNA here is from genome assembly GCF_040414725.1 of Anabrus simplex. NCBI lineage: Eukaryota > Metazoa > Arthropoda > Insecta > Orthoptera > Tettigoniidae > Anabrus > Anabrus simplex. The sequence goes on along the minus strand of NC_090267.1, from coordinate 98,752,170 downwards.
ATTTGTGTCACTCATCTTTTCCACGTGATTGTATAATTCGTGATTATGTTCACCATTGTCTTTGTCCAGACCACGAAAGAGTCTCTCACCGTGCGAGTGGCTGCGACGTTTTGCGTCATGTAGCTGCGAACTTGCATTCGGTTTGAACCACTCTGTCGGCAGCATTGAAGATAGTTTCCCGTGGTTTCCCATTTTCAAGCCAGGCGTTGCTGGGGTTGTACCTAAGTTAACGCCACGATTTCCTCAACCAAAACTTTCTTGTTCATTGTGAGATATTCCGTTGCATGTAGAGGATTATTATTATTATTATTATTATTATTATTATTATTATTATTATTATTATCATCGATTCATTTTTAAATATTTTCGAATAATTGTACGATATTATTTTCATGTAATTGTTAACCTTAGTTTAGTGTAAGGGAAGGCTTCGCTACCTTAACTCTGCGGAGCAAACCAAGACAAATACTCGTATTCTTCTTCTTCTTCATGGTCTTTTCCCAGTTTATTGGTCAGATAATATCATTTGTCATAATTTTACGACTGGATGCCCTTCTTGACGCCAAACCTATGTGTAGAGATGTATTCACTATTACCTGTTTCTATGGTGATTGGTAGTGCGGTGTGTTGCGAGGCAGATGGAGTTCTTGGCCCGAACGGAGATCGAACCCGGTGATCTCTGAACCGAAGGCCATTTCGTTGATAATTCAGCCAAGGAGCCGGACTACACAAGATAAATAAATAATTAAATAAATATAAAACTTACTATTTTACTGCTGGTTGAAAGTCGCACTAATGTGGATAGCTTTTAGGGGACATTGGGATAAGGCAGGGCTGAGAAGGGATTGGCTGTGGCCTTTAATTAATACAGTTCCTGCATTTGCCTGGAATGAATGTAGAGAACCACGGAAAATTACCTTCAGGGCCTCAGATTTCGAAATCATCATCTCCTGATTGCAAGTTCACAGCCACACAAGCTAGATAAGTTAATGATATGTTACAACAATTCCCAGCCGTTCATAAAAATAACCAGTTCGTGTAGTTCCCACTATCCACAAGAATGATGAATTACTACAGTTCAGAACCGTCCACAAGAATCACTACTTCCTGTAGTGATCAACTATCCACAAGAATTATCAGTTACTACAGTTCAGAACCGTCCACAAGAATGACTACTTCCTGTAGTGATCAACTATCCGTAAGAATGATGAGTTATTAAACTTCAGAACTGTCGACAAAAACGATCAGTTCTTGTAGTTGTCAACTAGCCACAAGTATGACCAGTTACTACAGTTCAGAATTGTCCACAAGAATTACTAGTTCCTGAAGTTCCGAACCACCAACAGGAATAATGAATTAATACAATTTCGAACCATTCACACGACTGACAAGTTCCTTCCGTTTAGTAACTACCGTCCACACAAATGACAAATTCCTGAAGTTTCGAACCATTTGCTTGAATGATCAGTTAGTGTAACTCCGAAACGCTCGTAAAAATGACAAGTTATTTCAATTCAGAACCGTCCACGAGAATGACCCACTCTTAAAGTCAGGGGCGTAGCTAAGGGGGCTTACTGGGGGTTAAAAAACCCCTCCCTCATGGAATTTTTAGTAGAGAAATTAAACAGAAACGGACAAGAAAAAACTGAAATCGATTAAATGGGTTGGCTCTTTTGAACATTCACAGACATGTAGTAATAATAATAATAATAATAATAATAATAATAATAATAATAATAATAATATATAGTCTACATATTATATATATTTTATATATATATATAAAATTATATATTATATATTATTATTATTATTATTATTATTATTATTATTATTAATATTATTATTATTATTATTATTATTATTATATATATATTGCGAATGAGCCCATTAGGACTACGCAAAGTACTTAGAGACAGGCATTTGCCTTTCTTTGTGCCCACACTTCCTTCATTCGTTTGCTGTGTGCTTCTTTTCTCTCTTGAGACCATGTTGTTCCGGTCTTCTTCTTTGGTTTTTCCTCTTGGTCAACTTGCCACTTATGAACTTTGGTTCTGAAGATAACCCGGCTTTGGATGTCTTCAGGTGTAATTCCTGCCAGTTTGAGATCTGTTTTAATTTCGCCAATCCATTTTATTGTGTCCGTTTTAGCTTTACTTCGGTTTTCATAAAATTCAACTATTTGCTTGGTAAGTCTATCTGGGTTCATCCTTTTTATATGTCCAAAGAATCTTAATCTGCGTTTTCTGATGTCGCTGTGAATGTTAGAAAATTGTTTGATTTCCTGTTTCCCTCTAAGGCGGTACTGTTCATCTACGAGTTTTGGGCCTAAAATTTTTCTAATGATCTTGCGTTCCTTTTTCTGAATATTTTCTAGATCAGTTTTCCTGTTAAAAATTAGTGTCTCTGATCCATAGAGGCATTCTGGTTTAATAACTGTATTATAGTGTCTTAGTTTAGCATTATTATTATTATTATTATTATTATTATTATTATTATTATTATCATCATCATCTCGATTCTGGACATATTAGGACCATGCAAAATAACCCAGTGCATTGATTTCCGTTTATTTCCTGCTTTCTTTTGAATCTGTTTTCTAAGAAGCGTCGAAGGTTGTATTTTAGATTGTAATCTGAACATACCATTCACCGTAAAACTATTCACCCTGATCATATTGTTCATGTTCTGTATTTTATTGAAAGATTCTGTAATGTACCGGTACTGCAATCTGAATATCAACATAATCTACTTGTATCAGTGTCCTTGCCGGAGCTGTACCTTAATTAAGGCCACGGCCGCTTCCTTCCACTTCCTAGGCCTTTCCTATCCCATCGTCGCCATAAGACCTATCTGTGTCGGTGCGACGTAAAGCAAATAGCAAATATATATATATCAGTGTCCTTATAATGATACTCATGCTACGTGCACCACACACACGCACAAGCACCTACATTATGTGTTATCATTATTTTGTAACTATAACCGTCCCCCTCCCCCACCTCCCCACTATCGGTCGTTCCTGGCTACGCTACTGCCTAAAGTTTTGAGTTATCCAGAAGAATGATCATTTACTAAAAGTTCCTGGAGTTCTAAACTATGCACAAGAATGACCAGAATTGATCTAGGTGCACTCACAGCTAGCGTAAGAAGTGGTCAGTATTATTGGACCTTTATGTTTTCATATACTGTATGTATAGGCTATATGATATGAGTAATGATCTCGAATCACACATAAGGAAATTAGTGGATGAAGTTATAACTTACTGTATAGAGTAATAAATGAATTGTAGGGTTACAAGCGACTGCAGGGGGACTTAAACAATGTAGTGAGATGGACAGCAGACAATGGTATGAATGTAAACGGGATGAAGTCAAGTTGTAAAATTCACCAAGAGGAAATATCTTCCCAGTTTTAATTATTGTGTTGACGGGGTGAAAGTACCTCATGGGGAACTCTGTTATTATTTATTTAGCTTATGGCTAGTACATAACTCTACATACAAATATTCAAAAATATAACAAACAATATAACACCTTAAACAATCAACCAATCTCTAAAACAGTTCATAAACTTCAATCCAAGCTGTCCAACCATTGTACAACCCCGTCAGAAGCACACACAAACTCCTTCAGCTGACCGGAGTATGACCTCCTAGGACATTCGGTGACAATATGACGGATGGTCTGTTTCTTCTCACCACAGTCGCACTCAGGGGAGGAGCGCATACCCCACATATGCAACAATGACCCACATCGTCCATGATTGGTACGGACTCTGTTGAGAAGAACCCAAGTTCTTCTGGGGAGATTAAAACCAGGTGGCGGGTGTTGGCGACTAAAGAGGGTCTGCCATTCATCTGGAGCTGAGCTAGTCCACTCTAATTGCATAATTGACTATAAGGAACTCTGTACCTAGGGTTGATATAAGGAATGATCTTCATTGGGGTAATCATATTAACGAGGTAGTTAAGAAAGGTTACAGATCTCTGCACATAGTTACGAGAGTATTGAGGTACTGTAGTCAAGATGTAAAGGAGAGGGCGTATAAGTCTCTGGTAAGACAGTAGTTAAAGTATGGCTCCAGAATATGGACTACTTGATACGAGAACTATGGAAAGCAGCATGATTTGTTCTGAGTAATTTCCGTTAAAGGAGGAGTGTTACTAAAATGTTGCAAAGTTTGGGGTGGGAAGACTTGCGAGTAGGGAGACGGGATGCTCGACTATGTGGTATTTTTCGAGTTGTCAATGGTTAGTTGGTGAGTAATGACGTAAGTAGAAGAATGAGCTTGAGAGAAGCTTTCAAAAGTAGGACAGATCATAATATGAAGATAAAGTTGGAATTCAAGAGGACAGATTGGGGCAAATATTCATTTATAGGACGAGGAGTAAGGGATTGGAATACATTTTCAAGGGAAATGTTCGATCAATTTCCAAGTTCGTTGAAAATGTTTAAGGAAAAGCTAGGAAAACAATTGACAGGGAATCTGCCACCTGGATGACCGCCCTAAATGCAGATCAGTGGTGATTGACTGATTGACTGTCATCATTCACCGCTGAATCGTTAGTCTGTGGTAATCATCAGTTTAAGGCACACCACAGGGAATCGAAAGTAGGACTAGAATTTAAATTTGTCGCTTTAAAAGAATCACAAGTACGTTGCAACAAAAGCCGAGGAGAGATTAGTGAAGTTGAGAGAAATGCTAATTTAAAATGTATTTTTAACAAGTTAGTGTAGTTGTTTTGAGTTTGGTGTCGCCAGGCGGTCCGCTGTTGGGGCGTCCTGTGGTCGCGTGCCTAGACTTTGCACCAACAAAGGAAACAATGCCTTGGTTACAATTTATGCGCGACGAGAAATAATAAAAAAGTTTTGGCACGTCGTACGTTGGGGGAACCCCCCCTTTCCCGGAGAACGGGTGGCCGGTCACGTGACGCCGCGTGGCCTACAGGATAACGAGGAATAATAATGTCACCCAATCTAAAAACGTCAGAACAGTGTTGAAGCCTCGTTTATAAATGCTGAAGTCTCAATCTGGTGCTGGTACAGTCCCTGCCCCTCAGACAAACGACAAGCCGTATTCACTGTTCAGGAAACACCTTCTTTACGGATCCCAAGATAGCGGGTTCAAACCCGGCAGAGGTAGTCGGATTTTTGAAGGGTGGAAAAAAGTCCACTCGACACTCCATGTCGTACGATGTCGGCATGTAAAAGATCTCTGGTGATACATTTGGTATTTACCCGAATAAATTAATTAAATCTCAGCCATAGACGCCCATGAGAGATCCGGTTTACTCTGTCTGACATCTAGCGGGCCTAGAGTAAAACGGAACGTCGAAATTGACGAGCAGAAGCCAGATGGCGTCAAATCGAAAGGTCTGCACACGGTAGCTGAGGCCATACAATTATTATTATTATTATTATTATTATTATTATTATTATTATTATTATTATTATTATTATTATTATTATTATTATTTATTCGTTTTGCCCATTCAAAGAGAACGTTTGAATTTGTTTGATCTTCTGTGAGATCGTCCGTGATATTCATTTCTTGGAGGTTCACCTTAGTTTCTTCTAGCCAGTTTATTTTCACTTTCTTTGAGTTGATTACTTTAAATAATCTTTCGGCGATTCTGTCGCTCTCCATTCTATAGATATGGCCACAGCATTTCAGGCGTCTCTTGCGTGCGGCAATCACTGAACCTGTCAGTTGAGGTTTAGAAGATGAGACATTATTTCAATACTGATATAGAGATCATCGCACTCATGAAGGAACACCAAAACTTATGGCGTAAAATGCTTGAGATGGAGAACAGAGATCATGACAAAGACAGGCTGTTTCATAATCGTGGTGGACAACTCCTTCGTGAAGAGAAGGAACGGAAGAAGATCCAAAAGAAATTGACAACAATTGAGGAATAATTGAGGACACATGTGGCCTCCTATAGGGAAAGAGAGGGAAAGAATTTTATGTATTATGGTGAATGTATTCTGAGTTTCACTGAACACCAAAAACATGAATACAAGGTCAATAAGGAGCAAGAGAAGCAAGCACGAAAAAATGGGAAAGAGCAACTGGATTCTTCTTCTAAAGTGAATACCCGAACAGCTTCGTATTTCAAACGTAAATTGGCTTGCGGCAACACAATGAGTAAAGGTCCGCTGTTCTCCTCATAATCCACATTCCATTTTATCTCGTGGGACCATAAATGTTTCATGGAATCGTCTTTCCTTGCTTTTTTAATTTACATAAATTTTTTTTGCTAGGGGCTTTACGTCGCACCGACACAGATAGGTCTTATGGCGACGATGGGATAGGAAAGGCCTAGGAGTTGGAAGGAAGCGGCCGTGGCCTTAATTAAGATACAGCCCCAGCATTTGCCTGGTGTGAAAATGGGAAACCACGGAAAACCATCTTCAGGGCTGCGGATAGTGGGATTCGAACCTACTATCTCCCGGATGCAAGCTCACAGCCGCGCGCCTCTACGCGCACGGCCATCTCGTCCGGTTTACATAATTTTAGAGTAACAACTGTCTTGTAATGTCGTAATTTTGCATTACGCGGTATGACTCTCTCGTTGTAGCAATTCCACGTTAGTATGTACGGCTTATGAAGTAGACTGGCTCTTTCTATGTTGGCCCTACTGTCTAGTCCCGATGGTAGTATGATTTCTCCAAGGTATTTGAATGAGAACACATGTGAAATTGTGCCGTTTTCCGCCTCTAGCGGAGATTTTTTGCTATATTGATATAGATTTTCGATGGACTGGGATTTTCGTACGATATCTGGAGGTCTGCCTTTGATGCTATAGCGTATAATCTCTGTATGGTGTATATGGTTTCATCTCTGGTCTTGGCAATGATTGCTAGATCATCAGCAAAGGCTAAACATTTCACCCTCACTTTGCTTCCCAAATATCCGATGCTCACACCTTTGACGTCCCCTTCCCATTCTTTAATAACTTCGTCTAGAACTAAGTTAAACAGAAAAGGGGAGATGCCGTCATCTTGACAAACACCCGTACATATTTCAAAAGGCTCAGAAATTTCGCCAAGGAATTTCGCCTTAGAAGTCGTATTCGTGAGAGATTGTCGGCTTTTTAATATTTATTTTTATTATTATTATTTTCTCGATTTTGGCTATTTTAGCACAATAAACCAGTGCATTCATTTCCGTTTATTTTCTTCCTTTCTTTCTTTCCAATAGTTCTTCATTATTTCACTGTTTTTTTTCCTCCTCTCTGCTGTCCAGATGTTATTCCGTTGTTTCTTTTCTTTCCTCTGGAAACCATTGCAATTTTGTGTGATCTCCCTGTTCTGTTTTGTGTTATATCTGCTGCAGTTCCTATCTCTGTCATGTCTTTATTTACACTTTTCATCCTCTGATCGCCATTCTAACTCTTGTAAACACGATTAAAACGTTGTTTTTTGAGTCCGGAATTATTCATCCTCATTATGTGACCAAAGAGCTTAACTCTTCTCTTCCTGATCGTATCAGACATTCTTTTTTTATTATTGTAGCGGTCTTCACTGTTCCCGTGCCTAAACATTCCATTTTTAGTCTTTAATAGGCCCCTGATATTTCTTAGAACTTTTCTTTCCATTTTTCTCTAGCTCTTCCAATTCTCCTCTTTCCGTCGAGAGCATACACTCTGCAGCATAGAGACATTCTGGTTTTAATTACCGTGTTGTATTGTCTAATTTTAGTTTTGATGGAGAGACTCCTATTATAGGTATCCTTGGTCAGTTGGTAAGCTTGTTCCAATTTCTTTGCTCTTGATTTATTTGTTTCCTTGTAAAGGCCATCTATTAGAATTACTTCTCCCAAGTACTTAAACTATAGGTGAATTTCCAGTGTTACCGGGCAAGTTGGTTGTGCGGTTAGAGGCGCGCAGCTGTGACCTGGCATTCAGGAGATAGGGGGTTCGAACACAACTGTCGGCAGCCCTGAAAATGGTTTCCCGTTTTCACACCAGCAAATGCTGGGGCTGTACCTTAATAAAGGCCAGGGCCCCATTCGACCCATTCCTAGCCCTTTCTTGTCACATCGTCGACATAGGAAATATCTGTGTAGGTGCTACGTAAAGAAAATTGTCAAGAAAAATTCCAATGTTAGTTATAAATTTCGTCTTCTCAAAAGATATCTGAAGTCCAAATTTCACTGCAATTAGTATTAAATAATAATTATTATTTTTATTAGTTTTTTTTCTTAGATCTTGGCCAGTTGTGGACCACGTGAAATTACTTCATGATTTTATTTCTTTCCTTGCCTTCCTGACTTTTCAGTATTTCTTCATTATTTCGCTACGTTCCCTCCTTCTCTCCTCCGTCCAGACAGACTCCTTTGCTTCTTGTCTTTCTCTTGGAACCCAGGAACTCCTTATCCTTTTACTGGTTCTATTATCTCGTTTCTTGTGATATTCAGTTCAGCCATATCGGATTTATATTTTGGGATTTTTATCGAAATGGTCAAATATTGTTTTCGTTTCTCTGGATTCATCCAGACCAAATGGCCATAAAAGGCAATCCTTATTATGATAATGTCTGAAAGGTTTTCATTTTCAAATAAGAGTTCTTTATTGTAGAGATGATAAAAAGAAATATGGTGAACATTATTTACGTTTCTCATAGAACTTAGCTTTCCGTGTTCAGAAGAAAATCTCGTATGTTCATGAGCAAGAATTCTCTTCTTCTTCTTTCTGTTCCTGTTTCCACATTGATTTTCATTTTTCTTTGGAACAAGAATTACTCTTAGTAATTTATTTCTTTTCTTATTCATCAATTTCTCCTCTTTGTTTTAAGAGCAAACATTCCAGCTACATACAGGCGCTCCGGCCTTTTGACGGTGTTGTAATGATGATGTTTCGCTGTTATTGGCGTTAATATTTTGTTGTAAATGTCTTTAGTTAATTAACGAGCTAGTTCCACTTTTGTGATCTTCATTTGTTTGCTTCATTATCAAGGGATTTCCTTAATTGTTTTACATTTTTTTCCCTTATTTCGTGTTAAGACATTTTAGAGTTTACTAAAAACAGGTTTGGCAAATCTGTCCGCCCGTTCTAGTGGACATATTTGCTTCATTTCTCTTTTATTTTCTCTGGAATTACCTGCCGGTGAATTATGAGACATTGATAGGTCTCTACGTTCAGCCAACTTCGAGTAATCATAAAATCGAATCAACTAATGATCACTCTAGCAATTGCAGGTGAAGGCTTACCCTAACTCGCAATACATTCTGTACTTAGCAGACCCCTAAGAGATTAACACTTTCATTAATATTCTGATATTATGTGATTTTCATCCTTAGTAACGTCATTGCATGCGGCCATGTCAAGTCAGAGAGTATACACTTTCTCTGATCACGTAAGAATACTATTATTCTCTGTTAGGTACTCTTTGATTCTCTAACGTTCGCCAGCTTCTGAATATACTCAACAGATGGCAGAACATTCCTAATAACCTGCATGCTGCTAAGAGAAAGCAATCTACGCTCGTACAGACTGGAAGGTATCGAGTCGACTAGGGGCAAACTCTTTAAAAAGCAGTTTTCAGCGACGGTCAATTGTATGTTGTACTATCTCGGGCAAGATCGTTTGAAAATGTTAAGATCCAGACACGGCCGACCAAATGGTCGAGGCACAGAGAATATTGTATGGAAAGACGTGTTATAAACTACATTACCGGTGTTAAATGTTCATAAAACTATTGAAAAGGGCAGGCAAAATAATTTGACTGTGACGGGCTTATTAAGGCGAGTTCTAAGCAATTGTGCGGAGCAACACGGTCTACTAGTTACCTATTATTATTATTATTATTATTATTATTATTATTATTATTATTATTATTATTATTATTATTATTATTATGATACAGTATGCAAGGTGAGAATCAGGAAAGGAGTAAGACAGGGGTGTTCCTTATCACCATTTCTATTTAATCTGTACATTGAAGAGGCCATGAAAATTTTTAAATCCAAAACACCTGGCATTAAAATAAATGGAACAACTGTACACTGCATTAGATTTGCCGACGATATTGCACTTCTGGCTGACAATGAGAAGAACATGCAGATCATGCTCAACAAATTAACATCCATCTTAAATGATTTCCAACTTAACATTAATGTAAATAAAACTAATGTTATGGCTGTAAGCAAATCTAAAATGGAGCCAGAGGCACAGCTCAGAATTGGAAATATTTCATTAAAATAGGTGCACAAGTTCTGCTACTTAGGATCATTTATTGCCGATGACAACAGATGCACTGTGGAAATAAAAACAAGGATTTCCCTTTGTAAGAAAGCCTTTGAGGAGAAGAAGCAGCTCTTAACTAATAAATCCTTAAATGCTGAACAAAAGAAATTATTTATCAAAACGTTCATTTGGAGTGTGCTGTTATACGGCTGTGAAGGATGGACTCTCTTGAAGGAGGAAGTGAAACGACTAGAGGCAGTGGAAATGTGGCTATGGAGGAAGATGACAAGAACTAGCTGGACTGAGAAGAAAACTAATGAAGCAGTGCTTAGAGAAATAAACACCCAGAGACATTTAATAACAACGATAGAAAGGAGAAAAGCGTCACTTTTCGGTCACATTCTCCGGCATAATAACTTCATAAAGAACTTGTTCGAAGGCAAGGTGATGGGAAGAAAGGCAGAGGTAAACCACGGAAGAAGATCATTGAAGAGGTAGTTGAGATGATGGGATGCCAAGGCTATGGAGAGATGAAAAGGATCGCAGAGAGAAGAGATCAATGGTTGCAGCGACAAGGCGAAGCCTTTAGATAATGATGATGATGATGATGATGATTATTATTATTATTACTATTACACTTCGGTCAACAAAGCCTCCGTGGCTCAGACGGCAGCGCATCGGCCTCTCACCGCTGGATACCTTGGTTCAAATCCCGGTCGCTCCATGTGAGATTTGTGCTGGACAAAGCGCAGGTGGGACAGATTTTTCTCCGGATACTCCGGTTTTCCCTGTCATCTTTCATTCCAGCAACACTCTCCATTCTCATTTCATAGCATCTGTCAGTCGTTAATAAATCACATTGAGAGTGGCGACTAGATGTGTTTCATTCATTCTATCCCTGAGCCGATCAATGACTGGAAAACAGGTCGTAGGTTATCATTTATTCGGTGAACAACGGGACTACGTCATTTCAACTGATTTTGTCTTCTTCCATGTTCTTGAATTCTTGCCCAGTATTCCTTTGCACCAGGTATATGCATAAGTTTTTGACGGGTTTTAAGGTAAAGAAAATACGTAAAATTCAAAGGAAATTCATTTTTTGTTTATTCAAACTATAGGCCATTGGTTTGTACACACTTCGCCCATCTTTCAGGTAAGTTATGAGTACCATGCCAGAAATAATGCTTGTTTTTTGCGGCAAATCATTCGTCAAGCCATTTTCCAACTTCCTCTAAATTGTTGAAGTGCTGCTCTGTGAGCGCGTGCCCCATTGATGCGAGGAGGTGATAGTCAGATGGTGCCAGGTCGGGGCAGTACGGCGGGTGCGGAAGGATGTCCCATCCAAGCGATTTCAACGTGTCTTTCACTGGTTTTGTTGTGTGAGACGGTGCATTGTCGTGTAACACAATCACTTTGCCACGTTTTCTGGTCCATCCGGTTGTCTTTCGATCAATGCGTGATTTAAGTTAATCATTTGTTGGCGATAGCGTTGTGCATTAACAGTTTCGCCGGTCTTCAAGAGCTCATAATACACAATACCGCTACCAGAGCGTGCATTGTCTTTTACATTGAAATCACCACCTTTAAATTGTTGAAACCATGTCTCATGTTCTAATTGATGGAGCGTATTCACCACATGTTTCTACCAGCAAACGATGGCTTTCCATAGCCTTTTCCTTTTGATTAAATAGTAAAAGCAATGCGTGCCGCAAATGTTCTCTTTCAGGCATAAAAGTCGATACAACACAGGCGTTAATGTCTGGCGGACTCAACTTGTGTTGTTGGTAGGTTAATGTCAGACGAATAAACTGTCGTATATGTCAAATTCATACGCTGCGTACTGTTCGCTGACGCCATCTCTTAGTAAAAACGGAAAAGACAGCATACACCTGGTACGTATTCGGTGTTCTCATTTCATTTCGCAGTCTTTATCTTTTCTGTCTTTAATTTCGGACTTTTTACAAGCTCGGGATGTTTATCTCTTTCTTGTGTCATTTTCACCTCCTGCAGATTCCCCTCCACCTCGGTGAACTAGGCTTCCTTAATTTTGTTATTTATAAAATAGGCGAAGGTCCAGTTTTTCGATCTTCCTTGCACTTTCTGGTCAAGTGCTCATAAAAAAACAACCATCCTTTTCCGAATTACATCAGTGATCTTTTCGACGTGCGGGTATAATTCATGGTTATATCTTCTGCTCAACTCTACATTTCTTTGCCAGGACGAAGGATATTCCAAGATCTCTCATTCTTTGCTTTTCAGTTTCTCTATAAGTCCTTTCCTATTCACTGTGAGGTATTCAGCTGCACATACGACTTCTAGTCGGATGACCATGCAGTAGTGCCTGATTTTAGCGTTGAGGGATATAATTTTATTTAGATACCGCTAGTTTGTTGGTAGGCACGATATTCTTTTTTTTTTAATTGAGCCTCCATGGACCGCGTGTTAACAACTAGTCTCATTTTCAGTTTCTGTGTCTTGTTCGTCTGTCGGCTTTGACATCCTGCCAGTATCTCTTGAGCGCGTAGATCTGCGCTTTCTTCCGCTCCTCTGGTTAAGGGCCTCTCCGTCTTCTGGGTTCTGTCCCCGTCATAAATCCTGGATAGCTTTTCACCATCCTCATTATTCTTATTATTTATTTATTTATTTATTTATTTATTTATTTATTTATTTATTTATTTATTTATTTATTTATTTAATTTATTTATTTATTTATTTATTTACATTTGACAGTATTTATATTTCCCTCATTCTTTGTGAGTGGGTTTGCTTGCTTTCCTCTGCCCACCTTGTCTTCTTTTCGGTTGTTCGTCTCGGTTTAGCCCGTTCGTCGCGATCTTTTTCCAGAAGGGACCTCTCTGTCAAAGGCGTCTTCGCGTTTGATTTGTAGCATTTAAAGTTCTTCTTTGGTGTTTCTAAATTAAGGCATCTTGGTTTTGGGTTTTTAATAAAAAAGATCTTTTGGTTAACCTGTTTTCGTCCATGCGTTTGAGTGACAGAATAATCGTGCCTGTATTTTACGGATTATGCCTGTAATTTTCTGTATTCTGCAATAGACTTTCCTTTTTGTATCTGTTTTGGTGGATGGCATTCTTGTAATTGAATCCCATGATTCCTCTAATGATTCCGAGCTCTTTTGTCTCCACTTCTTCGAGGAGTCCTTTATTGGCAGTTAGGGATATGGTTTCAGCTCCATATATGACTACTGGCTTTATAGCCGTTTCATACTGATGTATCTTAGTGTTTTGGGAAAGGCTTCTCTTTCTGTAGATCGTGTGTGACGTTACCTGCTCGTTCCCTAAGTGTTTCATTGTCCAGTCCATTTTTCACGATTTCACCTAGATACTTCAAATTTTTCTACTCGGCTGATGTCCCCGTAGTTTTGGTGGGGCGTCTTTCATGTTAGTCGACTGCTGTCCAGCAAGATGGTATGCGGTTATTGGAGTGCAACGTGGTCAGTGTGACAGCACCCTCAGTTTGGCGTTCGTGACCGGTTCCGCTGGCTGTCGTATCATAAGATTTTCAACTGGTCTCACTAGGCTGAATAAACCTGATTTCAATCCTTGATTTAGAAAGCCGGAAATTGAACCCGGGGTCTTAGGATAAGAGGTAGGCACGCTACATCTACACCACGTCGTTAGATTATTATTATTATTATTATTATTATTATTATTATTATTATTATTATTATTATTATTATTATTATTATTATTATTATTATTATTATTATTATTATTACAGCTACTGTTAAACGATAGTCAAACATGGAAAATCGTTGTTTAAGTTAGCGGACGATAGTCCAGCACTCTCTGAATGTTGTGGTAGCTGCTTCAGTAAATCTCCAGCGGACCTGAGAACTGACGGCACCGCTGGCAAGTAATTGTTCATGCTATGATCTTGTAGCACTCGGAGCGTAGTTATTGTGAAGCCACTCGAGCGTACAGTAAGGCTCAATATATACATTGTGGGAAGAGCACAGGACTCACAAGTAGGTTCCTTAATTAAGAACTGTAATAAGAAAACGTCAGGAGTTCACACTAAAGAGTACCCCTGCAGTCAACTTCATCACGGTTTCCTTCCTTCCTTCCTTCCTTCCTTCCTTCCTTTGTATTTTCCTATTCCAATCTTTCCTTCTTTCTGACTGCTTTTGTTTCGTCATTATTATTATTATTATTATTATTATTATTATTATTATTATTATTATTATTATTATCTTTTACCTCCCGTTATCCTTTTCGTTGCTCTTCCTTCATTCGCTCGTTACTTCCGCCATTCGCTTTACTTTCTTTCTTTCTTTCTTTCTTTCTTTCTTTCTTTCTTTCTTTCCTTCCATAATTTTTCTCTTTCTTTCCTGAACTTCCTGAATTTTCCTTCCTTCTTTATGTTTTTCTTCCTGTCTTTAAATCTTTCCTTCTTTCTCCTTTTTATTTCATTCTTTTTCTAACCGGCTTTTATTTCATTACTTTTGTTAGTATTAGCTTCGTCTTGCTTCTTCTCTAGTTCGTTCTTTCGTTCCATCCTTTTTGTTCCTTCTTTTCTTCTTCCTTCGTTTATTCTCTTTTTTTCTAACCTTCTTACTTTCTCAGTAACACATTTCCTTCTTTTCTGACTTCTTATGATCAGTGTTCACATTTTATGAGACTTGAGTATCACTCACAGAGCCTCAACTGAGTATCGCGTTATAATACTTCCACTTACTTGTGCCAGGCTACTCTCTTCCATCCTGTCTGTTCTCCCTTAGTCAATTCTTGTTTTCTCCCGATACCGACAGTGTTAGTTTTTATGACGTATGGAATTTTCAGTATCCATTTCCTTTGTTTCCTTCTCCTTGTTTACCCACTTATTTGATTCTCGAGAGTTTTAACTTTTCCTGTCTTATTCACAACCAGTGTTAAAAGGATCAGATAATCTTGATAATTTTTTAGTTTTCCGCCATCCCAAGGTAACTATCTCCTTTGGTGTATTTGAATAATAATGATAATAATAATAATAATAATAATAATAATAATAATAATAATAATAATAATAATAATAATAATTCATTTTACGGTTTTCGAAGACGCCGAGGTACCGTCTGCCAAATGCACATTTCAGATGACCTGAGACATTCCGTCTTCTTTCTTCCAGTTTACTAGCTTCCTCTCTTATAAAAGAACAGAATTCCCAAGAAAATCAATTTTTACAATCTGTCCTTGCTTGTTTAAAGATTTCTTTTGCTTTGGAATGCTTGTTATATAAGTCATTTATATTATTTAAGTAGGGCCTACGTGCACAAAAATATTGTGCAGCTCAGATGATAGAGTGCAGGCTTTCTCAGCTCAAGTTAAGGGGTTCGATCTTGGCTCAGTCCGGTGGTATTTCGCGGTTGCGCCTACAAGAACCGCTATGTGATAATATTTCAGCTTAGAATTCTGACCAGAAATATTCTGTCATTTGAGGCACTGTTATTCAAACTTTTGGGTTGGCGTACCCCCAAAATCCAGTTGTTTTACCTTCGTACCTCCAAAAGTACGAGTATATTGCGGTTATAGCAGAAATAACAAATGATTGTTGGTGGATGCCAGTTAATATTAACTATCATCAGGGTCCCTGCACACACTGAGGCATGAAAGAGTCGTGGTCTGGGATTTAAGGTCGCTTGTCCTTCTTCACACTTCGGAATTTTCAACAAAAAATCCGTCCCCAGTAACTCCAGGAATGAAATCACGGTCGCCGGGGTGACAGACAAGCCTCTAAGCCGCTACACCACCCTGCTCCCCAATGATAACAATAATGTACTAAAAAAAACCATGGCGCAATAGTCCCGACGGGCTATGCCCTACCAAACGACCGCTGCTCAGCCCGAAGGCTGCAGATTACGGGGTATCGTGTGGTCACCAAGGCGGATCCTCTCGTCCGTTATTCTTAGCTTTCTAGGCCAGGGCCGCTATCTCACTGTCAGATACTTCCTCAATTGTAATCACGTAGGCGGAGTGGATCTCGAACCAGCCCTCAGATGTAAGTAAAAATCCCTGATCTGGCCGGGAATCGAACCCGCGGCCTCCAGGTGAGAGGCAGGTACGCTACCCCTACTCCGCGTGGCCGGCGCAATAATAATATACAGTATATATATATCGTCGCCGGGCAAAGGAAACCGCGTAACTCCTTTAGAGTAAAGTTTACAGAAGAAGCCCAAAACTGTGCGGTCAACAACGGCCGGGGAACTGTTCCTGCCACTTTCGTGGCTTAATGATAGCCCAATTATTCGACCATTCGAGTCTTCTCTTCCCTTCTCAGGCAACGCGACGAGCATTCACAAGACAGAAGGAGAAAAGTAGTTTTCTTCTGAGTGGAATTAAGAAGTTTTCTTGACTAGCAACATCCGGCTCCACGGCTAAATGGTTGACGTGCTGGCCTTTGGTCACAGGCGTCGCGGGTTCGATTCCAAGCAGGGTCGGGAATTTCAACCATTATTGGTTAATTCCGCTGGCACGGGGGCTGGGTATATATGTCGTATTCGTTACCGTATCATCCGCATCATGACGCTCAAGTCGCCTATGGGAGTCAATTCAAACGATCTGCACCTGGTAAGCCGAACTTGTCCTCGGACACTCCCGACACTAAAAGTAACACGCCATTTCATTTTCATTAAATACCAACGATATATAAGAGTATAATTATTAATGCAGCAATTAGGGGAAAAGGGGCAAGTTAAAGATGATAAGCTTCCTTTCAATATTCCACCGGAATATGACCTGATTTACGCCTGTGATGACATGTTATTACTGCTTACCTTACAGTTCTACAATGTTCAAAGTTCTTGTTTTAATGGTTTTTCGTAAAGTAGTACAGTTTAATTTTATGTAAATTCGTCATCTTGCCCCGTTCGTCATCTTGCCCCGGTTTCCCCTACTATCGTACTATATAGCCTACTCTGTTACTGAAAAAATGGAAGTGAATGAGTGGATTTAGGAACACAAAATTTAAAAAAGTGCAATGCAGCATAAGTAAGCATTTTTACATACCTAGCCAATGGGAAGTACAAATTGACACATTTTTTAGAATGACTATTTTGGAAATGCGCTGTATACTGGGAGACAAAAACACTAAATGAAAACAAGATTTTAATGAAATGAGCAGGCTCAACTCTTTTAACGGCTCATTGGAAACAGTTAGAAACTATGATAAATTTGCGTATATACCTCTTGAGAGGACCCCGCGCACCCCTACTGGTACGTGTGCCACACTTCGAAAACCACCACGAATTTTCGTTCTAAGTGATACATGTGCCGCGGGTCAGTATTTCTCCCCTCAACATTGTCACATAGCGGTGTTTCGAGGCGCTACGACGATTTGAAGGTGTTCGAATTGGAAAGATAATGATATTGATGACAATGGTTTTAGTCGAAAGAATAAAAATACAAAAGACATTTTACGAGCCTGGCTAAGTTGCAAAAAATTCATAAGGGGATACAATAAATCTAAAATAGGATCACCTTAAGAATCCGAATCCAGGTTGGTTTACGAGAACCATTGAAGTTCTTAGAAAGTTGACCAAGTTGTGAGAGCTGGGTTTGTGAAGTGTTGGCGAGCTGTTTGTGTAGCTAATTGTGTGCGCCGTCTCCGCCCTCTCCTGTCAACTAGTGGCAGGCATTGTGTAACTCAAATTGAGATGTCATAGGGCGACCCTAGCGGCGCGTGCCGCACCTATTAACATACACTCCCTGTAATATGATTCGATATAGAGACTTAACTTTTATTGTACAGTATCATAGCCTGGACGTGACGCATGCCTTAGACAGGGCAGATTTGATTTGCGCAGCTTGTATCATTTTCCGCACAGATGGCCATTTCTCCCCATTACATTAAGATGAAATAAGCGCTTTTCATTGCCACATGTTTCCAATTGTACACATTTTAATTTTAAATGTGAGTGACATAACCTCATTTTTCAGGCTTTCCCTGTTTATGCTAGTAAATTCCCATGAAATTCGCAGGATTTTTTTTTAGTACGACCTTACCCTCAATTCGGCCTGCCAGTGCCATTGGCAAGACCAAACTGATTGTATTTACAAAACTCCATAGTCGTAGGCCTTCGGGCAAGCACCACAATGTTGAAAAAATCCTAGGGATATAAGCTATGAATTTTAGATTTTAAAAAATTAATAACGTACGAGAATATATTCTTTATTTATTCCTAAATATTTCAAAAATTACGAGCGCCAAAGTGAGTCAATGCAGAGTTTCACTTAAGCCCTTATAACTACATTTAGTGTGCATATTAAAAAAAATCAAAAAACGCCTGAGGGTATTGAACCAAGGACCACATTACAGAAAGAATTATGTACATAAGTTAATTTGTTCCGCCTCGGTGGTGTAGTGGTTAGCGCGATTAGCTGCCCCCCTCCGGAGGCCCGGGTTCGATTCCCGGCTCTGCCACGAAATTATAAAAGTGGTACGAGGGCTGGAACGGGGTCCACTCGGTCTCGGGAAGTCAACTGAGTAGAAGTGGGTTCACTTCCCACCTCAGCCATCCTCGAAGTCGTTTTCGGTGGTTTCCCACTTCTCCTCCAGCCAATGCCGGGATGGTAGTGCCTACCTAACTTAAGGCCACAGCCGCTTCCTTCCCTCTCCCTTGTCTATCCCTTCCAATCTTCCCAACCCCGCCAAGGCCCCTGTTCAGCATAGCAGGTGAGGCAGCCTGGATGAGGTACTGGTACTCCTCCCCAGTTGTATACCACGACCCAAAGTCTCACGCTCCAGGGCACTCCTCTTGAGGCGGTAGAGGTGGGACTCCGCGCTGTGTCCGAGGGAAAAACCAACCCTGGAGGGTAAACAGGTTAAGAAAGAAAGAAAGAAAGAAAGAAAGAAAGAAAGAAAGAAAGAAAGAAAGTTAATTTGGCTAGGATTTGATAAAAAAGAATGAGTAAAGAAACAATCGATTTAGGCTGTTTTTCCGGGACTGCATTTAGGCCGGAAGTGATTTTCGAAATTTGTTTCTTTAGTTTGATTGAGCTATCCAAGACTCATAATTTTAAGCCTTGCCCTTTATCCCTTCAACTTTCGGCACAGTTGAGGTAATTGGTTAATTTTATGTTTTTCGTAGTATGGAAACCCTACTTTGTCTGCTAACAAATGTTTTCAACATTAAAACACATTAGCAAGCCTCCCTGTACATCAACAACACATTATTGTTCAGCAAGTGTCATCCTTCAAATATCTTGGGTCTATAGCGACTGAGCATTGCGATCCAAAGAATTAAATATTCATGATTCGGCAAGCCAAAAATGTCTTCAACAGAATGAGAGCCCTATGCACCAGTAGAGATCTCGACTTCAGATAGTGCGGTGCTATGTTTTCCCTGCCTTTCTGTGTGGTTTTCAATGCTAAATGCTCAGCCGTTTGCTGTAGAGACGGATTGAAACTTTCGAAGTGTACAGAAGATCACTTGAAATATCTTAGGTATAAAAGAAGACCAATGAGAAAATCCTCAACTTGTTGAAAAAGAAAACAAGAGCTTCCAGCTTTCGTCAAGCAACGAAAGCTCATGTTATGACAACTTATGTTTAGAACGATGGTGCGATCGGATTGGTGGAGAAAATTTTTATTTTCAAGAATATTAGATTCCTTTGTTACTTCCGAGCGAGCGATTCAAATGGACGAACTTGCCGTTTTTGCTACGCCAGAGAGGTAGCCTTTGTCTGTTGCTGTGCATTACCGGACGTAAGTCCGGCTCCATGGCTAAATGGTTAGCGTTCTGGCCTTTGGCCACAGGGGTCCCGGGTTCGATTCCCGGCAGAGTCGGGAATTTTAACCATAATTGGTTACTTTCGCTGGCACGGGGGCTGGGTGTATGTGTCGTCTTCATCATCATTTCATCCTCATCACGACGCGCAGGTCGCCTACGGGAGTCAAATCAAAAGACCTGCATCTGGCGAGCCGAACTTGTCCTCGGACACTCCCGGCACTAAAAGCCATACGCTATTTCATTTACCGGACGGAAGGGTAGGGAGGGAAAGTGAGAGACGGAGGTAATGCTCCGTGCGAATGCACACGTTTCCCGTTCGTTTTGGACCTAGTATTTCGACACAGACATGTTTAAAAGTTGAGCTGCTGGACATGCTTTTGACGTCCACTGGTAAGAGATCTCATTGTCGGGCTGCGGTAACCGTGAATGATTTCGTGTATATTGGTGTTCTGTGTACAGGGAGGGATAAACACGTTGTGCTGCAGGATCGGCTACTTTTGGTATGGTCTGTGGAGAGGAGTTTGATGCGAGCCCGGAGATATACTGGTTGAGTTTTATGAATATTATGAAAAAAGCAAAGAGTATAAATTGTGCGCTCCTCTCGCAGGCAAAGCCACCCATCCGCGTGACGGTGGCGTGACATGGTCAGCGTACCGAGGTCCACAGATAATTCTTATTCCTTCCCCATTCTACTATTAGGTTGTTATATATCGCAGTAATCATAATGAGTTAATGCGAGTGATTCAAGAATAATTTTCTTTAATTTAAAAGGGAAAATTAATTTGAATTTACTGAGACAGTGTAGCGTACCGTAATTTTTCTACACACAGATATAGTTTGGGCAGACCAGGACAGTTGTTCGTCAAATATTATACCAAGATTCCTTATGTTTTGGATATACTGTTTGGGAGTACCACTTATGGACAACTGTGGTAACGCTGTTCGATTGAGTTTGCAAAGTAATTTAGGGTAACCAATAATTATTGCCTGGGATTTTGATGGGCTAAATTTTAATCCGTAATTTTTGGCCCATACACCTATGGTCATCAAGTCTTCATTCAGGTGAAGTGTCTCTATAGAAAGGAGGCTAGCCGTGAACAGTGAGCCAGTGTTGGAGTCAGGGGTAGAGTCAGTGTGGGAATCAGTGTTTTAGTCGGAGTTGGACTCGGTGTCTTGTGGTTCGGTGGCTGGGCTGAGGGTGACTGCCGTGTTGGCTATCGGTAGTGTATCACCTGAGTCAGAATGACGAGTTGTTTTTGTCCTTGTTGTTGCGTCGGAGTATCGAGGGAATAACTGGGCTGGGATGGCTGTTCGCTGCCGTTATTGTCCCATCGGAGTCAAAGGTGTCGTCAGGTACGGAACGGAATAATGTGTGTACTGTCTTAAAGTACTGCGTGTGCGTAGATTAAGAACCGTCGTACAGTCAACAACTAGAGTAGCTATCGTGAGTGTAATTGGAACAGTGTTAATGGTTGTTGTTGTGAGGAGTATTGTCCTGCTGTTTAACACTGTTGCTGCTTAGTTGTCACTGTTTATTTGTTCACTGTGTTTGAGTGTCTGAGTTACTGGAATTTCTCTGGAGTCCACTCAAGGAACAGTCGTCGTGTGTGGTGTGGCGAGTAGCTTTGTGCTCAAACCTAGCTGTCTGCACGCACCTTCGGTGTGAGGACTGGACTTGTGAGCTCAAGTAAAACGCCTGCCATTAGGATTACCATCTCCCATGTGATACCAAGGAGCTGGACATCCTGCTGTGTGAAAAGGAGATTTGTAAATAGTCAGCAGTTAGTAAGTGTGGTCATTCATGGTTGAATGGAATTGTGTGTGTGTGCGTGTGTGCATTTATTGGGTCATTCTCAAATAAATTAGGGTAATAAAACAGACGGTGTTTCTTTTGTAACAATACTGTTACGCGCATGGAGATGCTGAGTGAATTGACAGGTGCGGGGGAAGCAAAATGAAAGGTGACACCTGTCAATCGAGATTACTGGACGATCGCCCGTTTTAGGTAAATACCAGCCAGCCTGAGGCCCACTGTGAGGACAAGGGTGTGTGTGTGTGTGTGTATTCCGATGCGATCATCCCAGGTCGTCTCAGAACTCAAGAGTCACGGGTATCAAAATTCACGAATTCCAAGAAGAGAGTTAGTAAGAGTAGGTTTCTTTACCTGGGCCAGTCTTAAAATTCTCGAGCCGGGCAAGTTCTTCATTGAATCGATAAATGCCTATCCTACCCACATAACAACTGTAGATATTTGAGAATGTAATCGGAATTGTGCGAAAACGTCCATTGTTATCGCCAGCCGGAACTGCGTGCCCTCTGGTAACTGGCAGCTCTCTCATCAAGAGGTGGTGGGCCTGTCGTGTAGCCTCGCACAAAGTACACGTGACAGGAGGTTAAGGAACCCACGTACATCAGGTACACACTGGTGGTCTGTGTCACTTAAAACTAGTGATATATATTTAGCCATATTGTGGTAAATTTATGTTTTTATCAATGAGCTCCAATATTTTATTTTGAATCGTCTCAATCATTAAGATATATGAATGGATGAAAACCATAATGATATAAGTGAGTAAAGTGCAGGATGTAATTCCGGGAGGATGTATCCTTTCACCAGCAAAGAGATACAAGTGATAGCGGTAATATTCTGCACTCTAGTGATGGGTAGTGTAACTACAAATAGCATGCTTTATATGAGTGTTGAAGATGTTTAAATGCCTTTTTCTCTGAATGATCAAAATGCTACTTATACCGTTATGGTTTTCATCCATTCATATGTCATTACTATATTCGTGATTTCCTTTCAACTGTGTTTATCTTATGTAACTCTTTGTAGGCTGATGATGGCTCGACGAGCAGGAGAAAAGGTCCTCCCGGTTTTAATTATTGTGTTGATGGGGTGAGAGTCCTCATGGGGAACACTATAAGTACATAGGTGTTAATATAAGGAACGATATTCATTGGGGTAATCATACTAACGAGGTAGTTAAGAAAGGTTACAAATCTCTTCACATGGTTATGAGAGTATATAGGGGTTAGAGTAAGGATGTAAAGGAGAGGGAGTGGAAGTATCTGGTAAGACAGCAGTTAGAATATGGCTCCAGTGTACGGGACCCTCACCAGGACTACTTGATACGAGAACTGGAAAAGATTCAAAGGAAAGCAGCACCATTTGTTCTGGGTGATTTTCGACAATGGAGTAGTGTTACTAAAATGTTGTGAAATTTGGGCTGGGAAGACTTGGGTGTAAGGAGACAAGATGCTCGACTATGTGGTACTTTTCGAATTGGCGTAAATAACGTAAGTAGAAGAAAAAGCTTGAGTGGAGATTTTAAAAGTAGGAACGATCATAGTATGAAGATAAAGTTGGAATTCAAGAGGACAAATTGGAGCAAATATTCATCTCTAGGACGAGGAGTAAGGGATTGGAAAAAAAATCAAGGGAAATGTCTGATACATTTCTAAGTTCGTTGAAAATATTCAAGAAAAAGATAGACAAACAATGATAAATAAATATAAATATGACGTAAACCTGGGCGACCCTAAATGCATATGATTTATTTATTTATTTATTTATTTATTTATTTATTTATTTATTTATTTATTTATTTTTATTTATTTATTTATTTATTTATTTATTTATTTATTTATTTATTTATTTATTGAAACATATCCACTTTTGTTAGATAAATAATTATTTTTAGATTATATTGTGCATTGATTGCGTGGCTAATTTGTATATACTTTTTCTCAAATACCACTTTGTAGTCGCAAGTTTTGATACTATTTTCTACTAATTTTAGCCCGTGAGTTTTGGATTAACGGATTAAATTAGTCGGATAAAACGGTCTGTGTTTTGTTCTTAACAATCCCATCAAACATCTCAAAATTGCAACAAAAAGACCAGTATATGGACAGATACTACATTGTTATTAGTGATACCTATCCTAATGAAAACATTTGTGTAGACTCAGGTCTTACTGCGATGATAAGTGCATGTCTCCATAACAACCAATCACGTCAGTCCAGTCGTTGTACTTGACATCACCGGAGTGGAGACTGAATTATGAGGGAGGGAGAGGAATGGACATGAGGTTGTGTAGATGGAAACCTCTCGCATCACTTGGCAAACAAATTGTTTTATAAAGTGATTACATACGTCTGCAGTCAGAAAGTCCCCAGGGAACCCTCTGGCCGCCATCTACTACACGCCATCAATTTTACATTCGAATTCACCGAACACAAAACGTAAAATGTTCGCTTGTTACGTTTCATATGGAAGTTGGAGAGCATTGTGTATAATTAACACAAAATTAGGAAGTTACAAAGTGTTTTCTAGTTTGAAGTAATTAAAGCGAAAACGATGGAAATCCGGGAGCATGACCGCAGAGTATCTGTTACTGCCAGTCACTCGTCTAATGAGAATCTCCATAACCGAAAACCCATGATCCTGGAAGGAAGAAAATTATCCTGCTGTTACTTCAACACAACCCACGTCATTATTGTCTCTATTCGACTCCATAGCGAAATTATTACCTTGCTGCTACTTGATCTGAGGGAACTCCAGTTCGATTCTCGGCCGCATCGAGGATTTTAACCTTGGTTCTTTGATTCCGATGGTTTGGAGGCTGTGTGTGTGCGGTCTTCAGCATGAGAATTCATTCTCCATCCTCCCAGACGCACAGCACGACTTTTAGAAGAATAAGTATATTTTCTTTTTATTTGTTTTTTGATTACCATTAAATATTTTAGTATTAAAGGGAGATTTATGTATATTATGATTATGTTTAAATAGTTTAATGTAAAATGTTAGTAAATTTTATTAAGTTTAAATGTAAGTTTTTAAGGTAGAATTTTTGAATTTGGTAACTATAACATTTTATTTGCACTCAGAAAGTATTGATTTCTCAATCTACCTTAAATAAGAAGCGCACCAGGCTTTCTCCGAATCCACACGCCATTATTATTATTATTATTATTATTATTATTATTATTATTATTATTATTCCACCTCTGTGGTGTAGCGTATATTAATAAATCATGATAAACAATATAATGTACTTAGGACCAATCGATTACAAGATATCAATTTGCATTACTTTCAACAGCCGGAATTTTGATTCCTGTGATAATTATTTTTTTCTACTTCAATCTCATGGCGTGACACTCTTTTACAAAACTTTTTCGAAGGCGTACTTGAAGATGAAAAGTACTACTGAGGAAAGAAGAAATTTATTTCAGTAAGGACATTCACTGTACTTATCAAGCCGATCTAAACATGGTTAAAGTTGTAAAATTATTAGGTCTATATTTGTAAGCACTCTCTCAGAAATTGAACCGAAAATACCTTTTTGAGCGATTTTTTATGTTTTGATATTTTTTATTTTATTTTGAGTTAAAGTATTGAAACTGTAGAGAAACTACAATCAGACTGCGATAACTTACTGAAGTAAATATCAAACTTTTAAAAAATTATGTTAGTAGCAACATGTTTGGAATACTCCTGGTTCCCTTAAGAAAGAAACTGTGGTTACTTAAGACATAGATCTGCGTACTAGAAATATTTTATCGAAGACCATTGTATGGGACGTGACATTGTATGGAAGTGAATCATGGAGAATGTCTAGTGTAGAAAGAAGGAGAAGAAAGGTTTTGCACTGTGCTGTTATAGAAAAATTCTGAATGTCAGACGAGTGATTCGATAGAAGGCAGTTCGGGTTTAGGAAAGGTTATTCCACTGAAGCTCAGTTGTAGCATTCCAACAAGATATAGCTGATATAATGGATTCAGGGGTTCAAATTGACTGAATGGCGATTGACCTATCTAAGACATTTGACAGGGCAGATCATGGGAGAATACTGACAGAAATGAGGGCTATTGGACTAGACAAAAGAGTGACTGAATGGGTGGCTATATTTCAAGAAAATAGAACTCGGTGAATTATCAGATCCTGTAATCATTAAGAGGGGAATTCCTCGAGGCAGTAGTATTGCACCATTATGTTTTCTTATATATATCAATGATATGAGTAAAGGAATGGAATCAGAGGTATGGCTTTTTTGCGGATGATGCTATTCTGTTTAGAGTAATAAATAAGTTACAATATTGTAAGCAACTGCAAAAAAACCTCGACAATGTAGTGAGATGGACAGCAGGCAATGGTATGATGATAAACGGGGTTTAAAGTCAGGTGGTGAGTTTCACAACTAGGAAAAGTCCTCTCAGTTTTAATTACTGCGTTGATGGGGTGAAAGTTCTAATGGGGATCATTGTAAGTACCTAGATGTTAATATATGGAAAGACCTTCATTGAGTTAATCACATAAACGGGATTGTAAATAAAGGGTACAGATCTCTGAGCATAGTGATGAGGGTATTTAGGGGTTGTAGTAAGGATGTAAAAAAGAGCGCATGTAAGTCTCCGGTAAGACCTCAACTAGAGTATGGTTCCAGTGTATGGGACCCTTACGGGTATTACTTGATTCGAACAGGAAAAAAATCCACACACAAAAAAGGAGCTCGATTTGTTCTGGGTGAAATAAATGTGAAATGTCGTATGGCTTTTAGTGCCGGGATATCCCAGGACGGGTTCGGCTCGCCAGGTGCAGATCTTTACATTTGACCCCCGTAGGTGACCTGCGCGTCGTGACGAGGATGAAATGATGATGAAGACAACACATATAACCAGCCCCCGTGCCATTGGAATTGACCAATTAAGGTTAAAATACCCGACCCGCCCGGGAATCGAATCCGGGACCCTCTGAACCGAAGGCCAGTACGCTGACCGTTCAGCCAACGAGTCGGACATTTGTTCTGGGTAATTTCCGACAAAAGAGTACCGTTACGAAAATGTTGCAGTGTTTGGGCTGAGAAGACTTGGGAGAAAGGAGACGAGCTGCTTGACTAAGTGGTATGTTACTGGATGTCAGAGGAGAGATGGCGTGGAATGATATTAATAGAGGAATAAGTTTGAGTGGTGTCTTTAAAAGTAGGAAAGATCACAATATGAAGATAAGGTTGGAATTCAAGGGAATAAATTGGAGAAACATTTGTTTATAGGTAGGGGATTTAGGGATTGGAATAATATAACAAGGGAGTTGTTGAATAAATTTCCAAATTCTTTGCAATCATTTAAGGAAAGACTAGGTAAAAACAAATAGGGAATCTGCCACCTGGGCGACTGCTGTAAATGCAGATCAGTAGTGATTGTTGTTGAATTGATTGTTGTGGATCGATCACAAACGACCAGATAATCGATTTGGTGAGAGGAGAACGATTTAGTAAAATTTGACCAGAAGAAGAGATAAAATGATGGGGATTTTCCGTGATACTAAGTTAGCATAAGGTAAGTGTAGGCGCCAATAACAGCAGGCATGAATATGAAGTACAGATTAGGGTAGATGTAGGTTGTAGCAGCAACGTAGAAATCTAAAAGGATAAAGTGGCACAATTAGATGTATCAAACCGGTCTATGGAATGACGACCCAACCAACACAAACTAAATATTTCGTAATAGACAGCCTGATATCCCAAAAACCTGTATAAAAATTGATAATGTCTAACCTTCCCCGAAAGGCTCGTGCCTAGGCTTTGAAATTGAGGCACAGAAACACATTAAAAGACATATGCAAACGCATTGAGGTTCCATGGCTCAGGTGGCAGCGCGCCGGCCTCTCTTCGCTGGGTTCTATGGGTCAAATCTCGGTCATTTCATGTGAGATTTATGCTGGACAAAGTGATGGTGGGACAGGTTTTTCTCCGGCTACTCCGGTTTTCCCTGTCATCTATCATTCCAGCAACACTATCCAATATCATTTCATCTGTCAGCCATTAATCATTGCCCCAGAGGAGTGCGACAGGGTACGGTAGTCAGCATAGTTCCTTTGCTCACCGCCAGATAGGGTCTTCATTCATTTGATTCCTGGCCCAGTTAAGGACTGGAAACAGGCTGTGGATTTTCATGCAAACGCAAGCAATTCCTTGAGCCAGTAGGAAATTATTCTTTAAAAGCCATGACCTACAATTTTTCGTTTACTTAAACGTCTCCAGAAAGACCATCTTAATTTTAACGTAGAACCCCACAAAATTGTTGACGAGACATTTCGAGATATTAACGAGGTTCCGGCTCTTATCTACACGACGTTCAACTCTAAACCATCGAGCTCACCAGCACATCCCAAGACGTGGAGTGCTCAACTCTACACATCACATCTTATGTTTTCGCTAGCCGGGTGACGCCCACAACTCTAATTCACACCCAGCCGGCCGCAAGAAAGCATATAGGGCCCCCTTATACCACCTGCCTAGTCCATGACATTCATCCTTCAATTTCTGATCTCGAAATTGAAACAGAGTTACGCAAATACGGCGTTTACAGTGCTAGCAGGCTCCTCACAGGCGCGAAACCATCCAAAGAGGTACTCATTCACATCTCCGAGCCTCATAACTACCAGTACATCCTAAATAACAGAGTAACGCTCCGTGGAAACTGCCATAGGACTGAACGCACTCCGCAGCATATACTAGCTCATCTAATGGACTCCTCACCAGCTTAACACGTGACAGCGCCACTGCAGGAACCGCCGCAGCATCAGATGCCACCCACACTCCCCTTCACCCCAACATCTACAACTATCACCACCTCCACTATACAAATCTCCTCTCCCGCTCCCAGCACCGCCACGGTCACGACCCACCCACACTTACTCATGACTTCCTGCCTCCCTGTATCCCACACCCCTCAACAACCTGCCCCACAGCAAGAAACCCTACAACTACCTGGAGAGGAAACTACTACTGACACAGCAAGACCACCATCACCCTCATCAATACCGGACAACACCACCATCCATAGCTGCGTTATACGCGGAGTGGACCCCAACATGAAACCAGAAGACATCGTCGAAGACTTTACGGAGGACAGCAATTCCTGTTCAGCGTGCCTTCAGGACCTGGAACGCAGATGGCCCCACCTTCTTAGTGCGTCTCCACCTTCCGAGCTACGAAGAAGTACAGCACTTAGTTGACCACGGACTACACCTGCACGGCCGTCACCACTGAGTGGTACACTCTCGTTCCCCTCTTCGAACTATAACCCGCCCCACCACATCCCGACGTCGTCCCCGGCTCGCACCACCAACCACACCACCTCACTCCGAACTGCTCCATCTACTCCTTACCTCACTCATGAACTTCTCCTCACTATTCCATATCCTAGCTCTCCACATTACTCCGCACACCTTTCCCAGACTTTAAACATCTTATATTTTATAGCACCATTGTAATCACATCTGTAAACCTAAATTCATTTGTAAAAAACCACTCCTAGCGCACATCGCCTACAATTCCCATCTACATAACCGAGATAACTCGTAATCCCGCCTCCCTAAATTCTGCACATCGTTCTTTCCATCTCCTCCATTCAACACTCCTCACAGTTCCCATCACATCTCTGGCCTGGGAGACAGCGTTACTGTCTAGGGGCCCGCCCCGCTCTTTGAGCGGGGAATGAAACATAAACACATTCTAAAAAAAATGAAAAAATTCATCTACTCCATGAATGGCACATGTAAGTGCGACACCCTAGAAATTCGAAAAATAGTACTAGAGGTTTTGATATCACCAATACTCGTAGGAAAGTAAATAAACAGCTTGAGGAGGCTGAGCTAGGGGTTTCAGAATTGGTGTTCATAAGCGAAAGTACGCAAGCTGAACCATGTTTTCAACCATTGGAAAACATTGAAACCATGTGGTTAGGAAAAATGCGCAATAAAGTGTATGGCACTTAAAGTGATATAAACGTTAAACAAATCTATAATAATAAAGAAATAATATGCATATATTTATGTACAATTTCTCGAAGAAGAATGAGCGCACTGTATAAGTTTTTTGAAGGTACACTTTTCTCACAAACAAAAGTAATTATATGATTTAATGTTTGTTGGGGGTAGCCATAGGGCTTATATCTACACGCGAGGTGACTGTGATAATAATTAAGTCTTATAAAATGTTAAATGTGAAGGGCACAATACCACGCACTCATTCCTTTCCTTGAGTGACTAAACACATACATTTCTTTTATATAACTGCCACGATCTTCAGTCAGCTGAAACTAAGTTTTGAATAAAATATATAAAGTACCTGAACAAAGAAACAAATCAATTAAAAATAAAATGAAAGGTTTCGTTCCTGAAAGAACATCATCAGATTCTATCAAAACACACTCGAAAATATTTATAAATGTATAAACATTTCTGTTTAAATTCTGAAATACTTGAAATGTGTAACTTATCTTTAAGTAAGGGTTTGATAAATTTTATACCTTCAATGGCCATGTGGTGGTTTCTTCTTAGTTCTTCAAATATGGCTGCGCCTCCTTCTTTAAATCTAATAGGTGAAATTGGATTGTTTAATAGATTAGGTGCATGGTCTTGGGTAACCATGAAGTTCTCATTTCTCTCCACTCTAAAGTAGAATGCAAGCTGGTGTAATACTCTGTCGTTGGCGTGAGTCCAGCTGGCTACTTAATTCAATTTCTGTCAGGTCATGTTCCGGTTAGGTCAATGATACGCTGAACTGTACCTTTATGTTTTATTTATATACTAGAGGACCAGTACTGTTCCGCGACATTCGTTATACATAGGTCAGATAACTCGTCGTTGTCATACTGTTTTGCCTGCCCTTCTCAATAGTTTTAAGAACATTTAGTAAGAAGCACGTTATGATATGCCGCAGTTTGCTGTCAGATTTCATCCATTCTGACGTCATCATGAAATCTGTTAGTTAAAAATCTATCCATATATTCGCTTTTTTCTTGATGTGAAGCTTGGTATTGTGTCGTAGAAGGCAATGACATTTTTAATTCAGTTCTTCTATGTAGAATATTTGTCTTCTGAGCTCATAGGTTAGTATGGAAGGACCGTTTTTTGCTAGGCAGAGAATTGTTTTAAGATACATGGCCTTCACTCTTTGTAGTGTACCTAGGTTATCCTTCGATAGGTGTTCCCAGTTAATGTCTAAGGCGTATGTCATGAAGGCGTCTGTTTGTACGTAGACTTTATTTCTCTCAGCAGCGTCTAAGTTATTAGGAACGCTCTGCCATCTGTTGAATATGTTTGGAAGCTGGGAAAGGTTGGAGAATCGCAGAGAATAATCGCAGGGAATAATATTCTTCCGTGATCAGAGGAAGTGTATACTCTCTGGCTTGACAGGTAGTAATCAGATATGGTTGCATGCAATCACATTAATAAGGATGAAAATCACATAATATCAGAATATTAATGAAAGTGATTGTCACTTAGCAACCTGCTAAATACAGAACGTATTGTGGGTTAGGGTAAGCCTTCACATGCAATTACTGGAGTGATCATTTGATGACTTGATTTTATGATTACTCAAAGTTGGCTAAATTTAGAGGCTTAGCAATATCTCATGATTTACCGGAATGAGAATAGGTGGCTCTGTTTCTAGAAAATAGAACTCAGAGTATTAGAGTAGGTGAAGCTTTATCTGTCCCTGTAAAAATTAAGAGGGAAATTGCTCATGGCAGTATTATTGGACCTTTATGTTTTCTTATATATATATCAATGATATGTGTAAAAAAAGTGGAATCAGAGATAAGGCTTTTCACAGATGATGTTGTTCTGTACAGAGTAATAAATAAGTTACAAGATTGTGAGCAACTGCAAAATGACCTCCATAATGTTGTGAGATGGACAGTAGGCAATGGTATGATGATAAACGGAGTTAAAAGTCAGGTTGTGAGTCTCACAAGTAGGAAAAGTCCTCTCAGTTTTAATTACTGCGTTGATGGGGTGAAAGTTCCCTTTGGGGATCATTGTAAATACCTAGGTATAAATATAAGGAAAGATCTTCATTGGGGTAATCACATAAATATGATTGTAAATAAAGGGTACAGATCTCTGCACATGGTTATGAGGGTATTTAGGGGTTGTAGTAAGGATGTAAAGGAGAGTGCATATAAGTCTCTGGTAAGACCCCAACTAGAGTATGGTTCCAGTGTATGGGACCCTCATGAGGATTACCTGATTCAAGAACTGGAAAAAAATCCAAAGAAAAGCAGCTCGATTTGTTCTGGGCGATTTCCGACAAAAGAGTAGCGTTACAAAAGTGTTGCAAAGTTTGGGCTGGGAAGACTTGGGAGAAAGGAGACGAGCTGTTCGACTAAGTGGTATGTTCCGAGTTGTCAGTGGAGAGATGGCGTGGGAGGACATCAGTAGACGAATAAGTTTGGATGGTGTCTTTAAAATTAGGTAAGATCACAATATGAAAATAAAGTTGGAATTCAAGAGGACAAGTTGGGGCAAATATTCGTTTGTAGGAAGGGAAGTTAGGGATTGAAATAACTTACCAAGGGAGATGTTCAATAAATTTCCAATTTCTTTGCAATCATTTAAGTAAAGGCTAGGAAAACAACAGATAGGGAATCTGCCATCTGGGCGACTGCCCTAAATGCAGATCAGTAGTGATTGATTAGTGATTGAAGGTAATTTTGGAGAGAATAAAATAAAAAATAAAAATTGTCAAAGCTGTTTTTAGTTTAAAAGAGTTTACTAAAACAGCTTTAGCAAATCCGTCCATCCGTTCTACTGGACCGATCTCCTTCATTCTTGTTTTACTCTCTCCGGAATTACTTGCCGGTGCATCGTGAGGCATTAGTAAGTCTCTAAGTTCAGCCAACTTTGAGTAATCATAAAATCAAATCATTAAATGATCACTCCAATAATTGCAGGCGAAGCGCAATACATTCTGTACTTAGCCTGTAGCTAAGCGACTAACACTTAATTAATATTGTGATATATGCGATTTAGCCGATACCAGAAGACATAGCGCACTATAGACACGACATCTCGCCAGCAAAGGCATATTAATTATGCACTGTTAAGAAAATAAGTCTACGTACAAACAGACCCCTCCATGACATACGCCTTAGACATTTACTGGGAACACCTATCGAAGGATAACCTAGCTTAAGAGTGAAGGCCATGTATCCTAAAGCCAATAGCATTGCCTGCAGCCATATCTGATTACTATCTGTCAAGCCAGAGAGTATACACTTCCTCTGATCACGGAAGTATACTACTCCCTGCCAGATACTCTTTGATTCTCTAACATTTCCAAGCTTCCAAATATTTAGTTTGATGTATGTTGAATGTTGGGTATTCAGCCCGAAGGATGGTTTGATTCTCCACAGCTCCACCAGTAGCTGTCATAAATAGCCTAGGTGTCACTAAAGAGACGTACTAGGGAAATGAGGAGTGTGCTAGTTTCGCGTTGCTTTCCTCACCGAGCCAGAAGTTGTTATTATATAACAGTCTCCCAAGCCCACTGAAATGTATGCACCAACTGACCCTATGAGCGATATTTTCAAACCATTCAGAACAGTGATAGGCTGCATAAGGAATGGTATTACTAGCATCACGCATACCTCAGTCACTTTTATATTTTCAAAGCCAAAGATGAGCCTGAGGATTGGTCAATGAAAGTAACAAATTGCTCTAGCCCATACCAGAAGACATAGCGCACTGTAGACACTACATCTCGCCAGCAAAGGCATATTAGTTATGTACTGTTAAGAAAATAAGTCTACGTACAAACAGACCCCTCCATGACATACGCCTTAGACATTTACTGGGAACACCTATCGAAGGATAACCTAGCTTAAGAGTGAAGGCCATGTATCCTAAAGAAGTTCTCCGCTTGGCAAAACACGCTCTTTCGAGACTAACCTATGAGCTCACAAGACAAGCGTTCTATATAGAAATACCGCAATTAAACATACCACTGTCTTCTACGACACAATATCACGCTTTACATCAAGAACTGCAGGCTGAGAAAAAACGAATATATGGATAGATTTTTGCCGAACAGACGGCATGATGACGCCAGAATGGATGAATTCTGACTACAAACTGTGGCATACTGTAACGCGCTTAATTAAATGTTCATAAAACCATTGAAAAGAGCAGGCAAAACAATATGATTACGGCAGGCATATCAAGACGAGTTATCTGGCCTATTTATAAGGAATGCCGCGGAGCAGCACAGGTCACCTAGCTAATATTACTCTTATTATTATTATTATTATTATTATTATTATTATTATTATTATTATTATTATTATTATTATTATTATTATTATTATTATTATTACCGTGGTTTGGTGGATTAGCAGAGGTGAAAGAAGGTGGGGGGTGAACAGGTCTCAAAATACGAAATTAAAGTTAAGATAAAATTTAACAAGGTTATATTTTCTTTGCAAAATCAAGAAATAACAAATAGAACAGGTACTCAGTAGCCGAAACATAAATCGATAATGTACAATTACAGTGATTACAGGATTTGGGCTCCGAGAGCCAGACACACAATTCTTGAGCTATAAGCCCAACCTTACGATATACAGAATTCAACAAACGGGCAGAAGACCTCTATCATGCCCAGGAGCACTTGCTCCCAATTACACAGTAAAGCCTCCTCGAGGCGCACAGAAAACAAAATTTTAGAAAGAGCAACCCGCTCTTAAGTTCAAGCCTATCAAAGGCCACACCAAACTCCACTTTCAAGTTGTCCTCCAAAGACATGAAAACAGGGGTAAAAATACCCAACCTACTGAGGCCTATTAAGTAAGGAAAGGTTAATTACATGGCCTCTAAAATACCAACTTGAGAGGAGGCGTTCTTGCACTCCTAATACACTTTATATAAAACCTACCTGGCACTAGGCCGTTACTGCAAGGGCTAATCCCATACTAGAGAGGTGACTTATAGAAGGAGACAATTTACATTACATTAAGGAAGAAACGGTAGAGAAAATAAGTTCACCTCAACGCAATATGAGTGGGAGCTCGAGAGGGTTAAGCACTCTCTATCCCAATATGTAGTTTAAAAGATAGAACTGATACTAAGTGTCTTTACATTTTAGGGGAAAAGTTACATGGTAGAAAGGCTTCGGACCTGCCCCGAGAGTTAAACTGCTGAGCTAGCAAGAAGTTATTAAACGGCCATTACCTGGTGGCTGAACTGCTGCCCGAAGAAAGAGGCGCTTCCCGCCCCCTGCTACGTACTTTACACACTGATAGATGTTACTGAAGTGGCTCGAGACCCGAAAATCAGCAGTTTATATACCCTCGTGGAAAGTTCGAGGCGTTTCAGGAATGAGAACACCCTCCCACAAGAATTTTATTGGCTAACAACGAAAACCCCTACACAAGATGAAGAAGAAACACATTATTGGTAGAAAATTAATTACAGAAATTCCTTATTGGTCAAATTCAAAACTGGCGGAAAGAAAGGGTTAATATTGCCAACTTAAACAATAACTGAAAGAAATTTAACAAAGAACAAACTTATGAATTCAAAATTTCTCCAAAAAACACAGTTCTTTCACTTCGCACTAGGGTGCATAATTGTAGTTCTTCAGTAGTGCCATCTGGAAGAGAATGTCCACACTTCTTACTACAGGCAAAACAAAAATAGATCGAAAACGACCCAGTTCAGAAACCTCAAAATTTACAAGTAGTGACATCTTCTGAGAAACTTGAAAATTAACACAGTAGATAAAGTTCAGACTTCCTCCAGTAGAGGAGTTTCAACTGGCGCAAGGTTTGAATTAGCGGCGTGGGGGTGTACCACCCGGTACAATTATTATTACATTCGCTAAGCTCATCTAAGGACCGCGTGTATACAGTCCACCAGATCTTGTATCACCAGGCGAGTTGGTCGTGCAACTGGGAGTTATTAGGTTCGAGCCCCACTGTTGGTAGCCCTGAGGATGGTTTTCCGTGGTTTCCCATTTTCACACCAGGCAAATGCTGGGGCTGTGTCTTAATTAAGGCCACGGCCGCTTCCTTCCCACTCCTAGGCCTTTCCTCTCCCATCGTCGCCATAAGACCTATCTGTGTCGGTGCGACGTAAAGCGTGGTGTGAACATGGGAAACCACGGAAAACCATTTTCAGGGCTGCCGATAGTGGGGTTCGAACCTACTATCTCCCGAATACTGGATACTGGCCACACGTAAGCGACTGCAGCTATCGAGCTCGGTGAACTCAGAGAATTAGAGTAGGCGAAGCTTTATCTGTCCCTGTAATAATTAAGAGGGGAATTCCTCAAGGGAGTATTATTGGACATTTATGTTTTCTTATATATATCAATGATATGTGTAAAGTGGAATCAGAGATAAGGCTTTTTGCAGATGATGTTATTTTGTACAGAGTAATAAATAAGTTACAAGATTGTGAGCGGCTGCAGGGTGACCTCGATAGTGTTGTGAGATGGACGGTGGACAATGGTATGATGATAAACGGAGTAAAAAGTCAGGGGTTTTGAGTTTCACAAATAGGAAAAGTCCTCTCAGTTTTAATTACTGCGTTGATGAGGTGAAAGTTCCTTTGGGGATCATTGTAAATTCTTAGGTATCCTTAATATAACGAAAGATCTTCATTGGGGCAATCACATAAATATGATTGTAAAGAAGGGGGTACAGATATCTTCACATGGTTATAAGAGTATTTAGGGGTTGTGGTAAGGATGTAAAGGAGAGGGCATAGAAGTCTCTGGTAAGACCCCAACTAGAGTATGGTTCCAGTGTATGGGACCCTCACCAGGATTACTTGATTCAAGAACTGGAAAAAAATCCAAAGAAAAGCAGCTCGATTTATTCTAGGTGATTTCCAACAAAAATGTTGCAAAGTTTGGGCTGGGAAGAACTTGGAGAAAGGAGACGAGCTGCTAGACTGAGTGGCATGTTCTCAGCTGTGATATTAGGGAATTCACACACACACACACACACACACACACACACACACACACACACACACACACACACACACACACACACACACACACACACACACACATTCTACACCTAATGATCTCGTTTTCCTTTATTCTTTGAATGATCGTTCTTTCATGTTTCCTCTCATTTCGATAGTTTTTATTATCTTCCAGATCGACAACATGTGGATTTTCACCTTATAAAATCAATAACGAGAATTACAACATCGCCAGCTTGTTCATTACCATGAAGACTGAAAAATATGTCCACGTCTGCAATGATCAATCAATCAATCAATCAATCAATCAATCAATCAATCAATCAATCAATCAATCAATCAATACTGCCTTGTGAGACCTCTCTCTTAATCGTTATAGGAGTAGATAAAGCTTCAACATTGGCGCACTTACAAAATCTGAACTCATGAATACCTGCATTGTAATTGTTAGTACGGTAATAACTCAACGGACACAAAAGATTTGAAATTAGATTGATAGGTACACTTTTGAGATAGAACTAATATTTGTATGGTTATGCAATATGAAATAGAAGCGAATGTCCTTCTTGCTATTCCGAGTTTAAAAATGCATCCGATGTCAAGGGTCGGAAATTATGTTGTGCAGAATTTTAATTAAGTTTTACTATAAAGTTGAAATGAAGGGAGTAATATGACCTTTCTTGTCTTGATCCCCTTAGGCTAATATTGCTACACCAATGTAACAGCCGGGCTGAGTAGCTCAAACGGTAGACGCCGGCCTTCTGCGTTCAAGTTACTGGATTCGATTTTAGTTCAGCCCGATGGTATACGCCCGTTTCGTATCGGTAGAGATATTGGCCCGTAAGATAAAGCCTTCGGGACAAAATTCAGGCACCTCGGCGTCTCCGAAAACCGTAAGATGTAAACAGATAATAATATTAAATAATATATTGCCTAGTACAAAACCTTACTACCCGTGAACTTGAATACCGAATTTCGAGAACTTCAGTGATGGTTGCACAAACAAACAAACAAACAAACAAACAAACAAACAAACAAACAAACAAACAAACAAACAAACAAACAAACAAACAAACAAACAAACAAACAAACAAACAAACAACAGAGAGACAGACAAAATTAATCTGTACTTTATTTCATCTCTTGTACACATAATCCGAAATAACGAAGTTGTTTGGGTGATCAGTCCATAGACTTGTTCGGTGCAGTCCTCCATGTCACCCTATCCTGTGCTAATCTTTTAATTTCTACATAACTACTGCATCCTGCATCTACTCTAATCTGTTTGTCATATTCATGGCCTAGTCTACTCCTACCCGTTTTACCACCCGTATACTTTCCTCAGTGAATAGCTGAACAAATCTTGGGTATCTGGGTGTCGCAAAAAGGTATCCTACAAAAATCTGAAGTGTGGACAAACTTATAGTTTTATTTACATAGAAGACAGATATACAGTATACCTATTCTGCATATCTCACTGCACGAATTTTGACCCTTTAATTTGAAGAAAACGATGGATCTGGTTCACCTGTTTGTTGGGTGTTACCAATTTACGACAACCTGTGCGTCAGTATAATTTTCATTGCAAGTAATAATACCATATCTAAACCTTCTTCTTTCAATATCTGAATTATTATTATTATTATTATTATTATTATTATTATTATTATTATTATTATTATTATTATTATTCCGCATCTGTACTGTAATGGTTATTGTGGTTCGCTGCCAACCCCGCAAGCTCAGGTTCGATTCCCGGCTCTGCCACGAAATTTGGAAAGTATTTCCAGGGCTGGACCGGGGTCCACTCGGATTTGGAAGGTCAGCTGAGTAGAAGGGGTTCGATTCCCTTCTCATCCATCCCTTGCAAGTGGTTTTCCGTGGTATTCCGTGGTTTCCCCACTTCTCCTCCAGGCAAATGCTGGGATGGTACCTAACTTACGGCCGCGGCCCCTTCCTTCCCTTTTCCTTGTCTACTCCTTCCAATCTTCCCTTCCCCCACAAGAGCCCTGTTCAGCATAACAGGTGAGGCTGGCTGGGCGAGGTACTGGTCCTCCTT
Organism: Anabrus simplex; assembly: GCF_040414725.1. Lineage (NCBI taxonomy): Eukaryota > Metazoa > Arthropoda > Insecta > Orthoptera > Tettigoniidae > Anabrus > Anabrus simplex. Next base: position 98,713,402 of record NC_090267.1, on the reverse strand, counting down.
CCCAATTGTATCCTCAGCCCAAAGTCTCACGATCCAGGACACTGCCCTTGAGACGGTAAATGTAGGATCACTCGCTGAGTCCGAAGGAAAAAACTATCGTGGAGGGTAAACGGATTAAGAAAGAGGTATTTATTATTACTATTATTATTATTATTATTATTATTATTATTATTATTATTTATCAAAGGAGGGCTGGTAAAATATGTAATTTTCTGTGTAGGTGTACTGTAATTGAGGACGTTTGTGTCCTGTTGTATGCCAGATTTATTGAACTGAATTAAATTAATTATTATGTAACATGGATCATTCCATTACTAATATGTATTTATTTGAACTCTTTGTTAAAACTCATTGCGGTTTTTACTTTCCTACGCGCATGGATTCGTACGTTGCTCACTGATGTATCCCCATGCAGTCTCCCTGTTGTTGATATCTTGTTTAGATAATGCACTCTCCATCACACAACCCTCCAGCGATGAGCTCCATGTATAGATACACCAGCTGAAACATAATTTTCTCTAACGACCAAATTCAATCTACCTCATTTTCTATCAATTTCCCATCAGCCCCTTCTCCTTGGTCTCCCTCCACCAAAAAGAACATAAACGAAGTTAACGCGAGGTTTTCGTGGTTCTCCTACCCCTAACTTCTGGGTGTAATGTGATTTTCCTAACTCGTAACTTTTCTTCCCTTCTCCCCCCTTCGCTCCCCTCTCCTACTCCCACAAAGTTTGTTACGATGCTTCACGGAACAGTCATAGTTCACAGCCTGGTTGCTCTTCATCCAATCACAAATGTGATAAAACTCAATATTTTATATCCCCTTTCTGATTCATACTACCTATCCGGTGCTCGGAGAAAGCCACATTTAACAACAACACTACCTAATTCTATTGTTGTTGAATAGTTCATAGAGCTTCTAATACTGACCTCCTTAGCCGTGCCTGTAAAGGTGTATTATACTGAACAGTATTAATGCCTCTTTACACTGAGAGTTGTTACACGAATACAAACAAGCTGTTTGTTAACACTGTGTTAGAAACAAGCCCGGTGACAGGATTCTCGGGCACCTGGGCAACTGAGGGGTACACCCGGTACAACACCCCCTCTCCAATCATTTAATTTAGACCAGAACTGCGAACTTGCACGTTATTTTAGAGCCAAGACTTATCTGATCATCAGGTGTAATAATGGTGTAAAAGTGGTTCAAAAGTTCTATCGGTGCAAACGTTGTGTATTTGTGGTGCTAATTTGCTGCAAACGAGGTGTATTTGTGGTGCTAATTTGGTGCGAACGTGGTGTATTTGTGGTGCTAATTTGGTGCAAACGTGGTGTATTTCTGGTGCTAATTTGGTGCAAACGTGGTGTATTTGTGGTGCTAATTTGGTGCAAACGTGGTGTATTTGTGGTGCTAATTTGGTGCAAACGTGGTGTATTTGTGGTGCTAATTTGGTGCAAACGTGGTGTATATGTGGTGCTAATTTGGTGCAAACGTGGTGTATTTGTGGTGCTAATTTGGTGCAAACGACAATGGATGCACCGATTTAACACGAATGAAAAATGCACCAAAATTGCACCATGATGACACCCCACATATTTTTTCACATGAATGTTTTACACCAACAAAGGGGGTGCAAGAGAAGCGGCATTTTACACCTTAGTTACACCAAAAATGAAGTATATTAATCAAACAATTTCTGCACCAAGTTCGCGCCAAAATACATCAAAATGTTCTTTCAACCTTCTTTATTTTCAACACCACTGTTGAAACAATGTACACCAAGGATTTGGGTGCATTTGTGGAATCACGTTGGTGCAAAATGTGTGCAATTTTCTTGGTATTTTTGTATTCTTATTCGAAAAAATTTATTTAAATTTTAAATTTATATTTTTAATTGATCTCTTTGTCCTCCTCTGTGGTGTAGTGGTTAGCGTGATTAGATGGAACGGGAAGCCTCGGAAGGTCAACTGAGTAGAGGTGGGTTCCATTTCCACCTCATCCATCCTCGAAGTGGTTTTCCGTGGTTTCCCCACTTCTCCTCCAGGCAGATGCCGGGGTGGTACCTAACTTAAGACCACGGCCGCTTCCTTCCCTCTTCCTTGCCTATCCCTTCCACACTTCCTACCCCCCACCCCCCAACATGGCCCCTGTTCAGCATAGCAGGTGAGGCCACCTGGGCGAGGTACTGGTCCCCCTCACCAGTTCTTTCTCCCGACCCAACGTCTCCCGCTCCAGGATACCGCCCTTGAGGCGGTAGAGATAAGATCCCTCTCTGAGTCCTAGAGAAAAACCAACCCTGGAGGGTAAACAGATTAAGAAAGAAGAGAAGAAACATTCATCTTTTTGGGTCCGGGTCCCCTGCGGGCCCCCCTGGGCATTTGCCCCCTCTGCTCCCCCTTGTCGCCGGCCCTGGTTAGAATTAAAGAAAGCAACGTATTAAGATCATTGCTTTTCATCATTATTAAGTGTATTCAGTCTTACTACTGGTTTGTCCGGTTCCATGACTAAATGGTTAGCGTGCTAGCCTTTGAGCCAAGAGATTCCGGGTTCAATATCCGGCCACGTTGGGATTTTTTCGTCATTCGTTAATTCCAATGGCTCGAGTGATGGGTATGAGTGCCGTCTTAAGCCTTGTAATTCATCTCAGGTAGGACCCTATTCCCATAGACCCGCAGGTCGCCTATACGACGTTTACTTGATAGACCTGCACGAGGCCTCTTCGGAGGTGAGACACCGTTATTATTATTATTATTATTATTATTATTATTATTATTATTATTATTATTATTATTATTATTATTATTATTATTATTATTATTAATGGTTTTTCCATACGACGAGTCTTCTCCAAATTAATTTATCTTATGCTATTCTTTTACCTTCTTTATAATTTATTTGACCACTACTGGTAAATAACATCTTCATAGTTGTTTTTCTTTTGCCCCTCACGAGGGCCTTTACGAGGTATTTTGCCCTCAAGTATTTCAGTGATTAAAGCGCCATGTAGCTATCTGTAACCCAGACATGTTGATCTTCTTTTGTTGATTTCAGTGATTAGCTGTCCCTTCGTGTTAACTCCATCAGGTACATCACATTAGTCATCTTCTCCACCCAGGTATTTTTTTCTAAACGTCGCCTACATCACATCTCAAAGGCATCTTTCTAGTCTTCTAACGTCACCTTTGTTCAATGTCCAGGTTTCTCCACAATATACTGTATATAGCAACGTTTTACTTAAACTGAGAGACATACTGCGTCGACGTAGGGTTCCTATTTTTATATGGTCAAAATCCAGAACATGGAAAAATAAATTCGAATGCTGCTGTGTCGGGGTGTAGCCGCAAGTTTTGTCGTATAACACGTACTACACTTTTGTTTTTTACCATTGCGGCAGTAGATGTACTGTACTTGGGTAGAAATCGCCTACCGACGCTCTGATGCCTTAAATTTAAGACTCTCACGATAAGACTCCTGACGCTCGTCATTGGTGACTTTAGCCTTTTCGGAATTTTAACAAGCCATTCTATTCTTTTGAATGCATGTTCGAAGTCATTTATTATTATTATTATTATTATTATTATTATTATTATTATTATTATTATTATTATTAATATTATTATTATTATTATTAATTAATTTATTTATTTATTTATTTATTTATTTATTTATTTATTTATTTATTTAGCGACAATTTGCAGTTTGGGTCTCATAGCTGTGAGTTTACATTCGGGAAATTATGGCTTCGAACCCCACTGTCGACAGCTCTGGTTTCTCATTTTCACACCAGGCAAATTATAACATTTTCAATCTTATTTTTCTATCGGTTTAATATCACATAACTCAGATAGATTTTTGTCGATGAAGTGAATAAGCTGTTCCTTAATTAAGGCTACGGTCACTACCTTCCGCTTGCATTCGGGAGATAGTGGGTTCCAACCCCACTGTCGGCAGCTCTGAAGATAGTTTTCCGTGGTTTCCCATTTTCACACTAGGCAAATGCTGGGCTGTACATAAATTAGGACAACGGCTGCTTATTTCGCACTCTTAGCCCTCTCCTATCCCATCGTCGCCATAAGACTTATCTGTGTCGGTGCGACGTAAAGCACATTGTAAAAAAATGTTTATGGAAAGCATTTATTGTTCTTCTTGTACCATATCCTCAATGGATGTCGGCTGTCATCAGAGCAATCTGGTTCTTGTTCTCAGCAACTCGGATAAGAGTGGGGATACTGAGACCATACCATTCTCGTAGATTCCGTAGCCGAGATATTCTACTTCCCCTACTTCTCCTTCCTCCAATTTTACCTTGTAAGATAAGCTGAAGGAATCTATATTTATCATTTGGAATGATATGGCTGAAGTACACGAGTTTCTTCTTTTCGATGGTATTCATAAACCTCCAGCTCTTTTGTTCAGGCGTATTCTGTTAACCTATGATATTCTGAGTAGGTAGCACCACATCTCAAAGGATCGAAGTTTCCTTGGTGATGTTCTCTGTTAGGGACCAAGTCTCGGCACCATAAAGAAGGACACAAAATACTTAACACCGAAATAAAAGGAGACGGAGATTGATCTTAAAGTCCCTGTTACAGAGAAGTTTGCTCAGTCCGTGCCTGTCCGACTCGTTGGCTGAACGGTCAGCGTCCTGGCCTTCGGTTCAGACGGTCTCGGGTTCGATTCCCGGCCGGGTCGGGGATTTTAACCTTAATTGGTTAATTCCAATGGCACGGGGGCTGGGTGTATGTGTTGTCTTCATCATTATTTCATCCTCATCACGACGCGCAGGTCGCCTAAGGGTGTCAAATAGAAAGACCTGCACCTGGCGAGCCGAACCCGTCCTGGGATATCCCGGCACTAAAAGCCATACGACATTTCATTTCATTTTCAGTCCGTGCCTGATCAATGCGGGACCCAATTTCAACAGCACTATTCCAGCAGTGATCAAGTTCGCTGCCGAGACACTTAAAGCGTTGGACTTGTTCTAGTGATGTGCCAGCTACTTTCAAGTTAACAGGTTGAAAGACATGTTTGCTTATGATCATAACTTTGGTCTTCTTCGTGTTTAAAGCATTCATCGTTAATTTAAATGTTAAAAACATTTAACAACTGTTGATTAACTGTCAGCTCCATGTTCTAGGGGACCCGGGTTCGATTCTCGGCAAAACCAAGGACTTGTGCCTGGATGTGAGGGCTGGTATGGGGATCACTCAGCCTACGCGAGGACAACTGAGTAGCTTTCTGACAGTGAGATAGGCAAGAATAATGTTCGAGAGGTCCGGCTCCATGGCTAAATGGTTAGCGTGCTGGCCTTTGGTCACAGGGGTTCCGGGTTCGATTCCCGGCAGGGTCGGGAATTTTAACTATAATTGGTTAATTCCACTGGCACGGGGGCTGGGTGTACGTGTCGTCTTCATAATTACGACGTGCAGGTCGCCTATGGACGTCAATTCAAAAGACCTGCACCTGGTGAGCCGAACATGCCCTCGAGCACTCCCGGCTATGCCATTTCATTTCATGTCCGAGAGGGTGCGTCACCTCGTAATCTGCAAGGATTCGGACTGAGCAGCGGCTGATTGGTCTTTATAACTGCACTAGTTGGCAATTACTGATAGGAAGAATAATAATAAGCAGAAGACGCAGTTAATGAAGTTTCAGGTTTCACACCCCACTGACTACTTTTAAGGTTTCCAGAAACGAAGAGATGTCAGAATATTGCCTTGCAGGAGTTCCTCAACGTGCAGATAAATCTATTGACACGAAGTTGGCGTATCTTAGCACCCTAAAATACCAGCGGACTTAGCCGCGTACGAACCCGCCAACTAGAGCTCAGAAGGCCAGCGCTCTACCGTATGAGTTCCTCAGTCAGGCACTACTTGACAAGTTAAAGAATGCTAGCAAGCAAGCTTCTAGTTTTACTTAACTGTAGATACTGTAATTTCAACCACATGACCTTCCAATTTTACGTGAAATACAAGTCACTGGGACCTAGCTTTTCATTTCTAAAGTCCGACATGCCATGGTCTGGATTCGAACTACGCTCGCCTTGGTAAGAATCCAATGAAAATGCCACTGCCACTCGGATACCACAACTCACTCCCCCGCCCTCAGTTGACTAATTATAGGGTTAGCAGAAGAAGATAGGCAGATACCATTCTAATCGATCTGGAAGCCCTTGTCACATGCCCACATGATATAATTCCAATCGAGGAATAATTTGGAAAAATAATAACACTCAGATGTTATTCTTTCGAAATATATTCTTCTTTACCGGTACACAAATAGTAGATTACGTACCGACTGTACCAGATTGGAAATCCTACCTTCAGTACATCTAAAATTTCAATCCATCTACACATAAAGACGAACTGTGCTGAAAACTTGGAATCTAGTATCGTGCAACCTGAAAAGTGATGCAGTAATTAATTAAGGTATGAAAATAATCACCAAGCGAATTGGCTGTGCGGTTACGGGCGCGCAGCTGTGAGCATGAATTCGGGAGATAGTGGGTTCGAACCACACTGTCGGCCGCCATGAAGATGATTTTCCGTGGTTTTCCTTTTCCACATCAGGCTGCACCTTAGTTAACGCCACGGTCACTTCCTTCTCATTCTTAGCCCTTTCATATTCCATCGCCGCCATAAGCAAATTGTATGGAAATTATCAAGACAAATGTCAGTTGGGAAGAAAGCGATGACGACTGAGTGCCAGATAAGGAATTCGGAAACAGAGCAGGTGGATCATTCAAGCAGACCTACTTAGAACGTATGTACTTCCAGGATCGTATAATACTAAGGGAAATCATGTCAAAACTTAGCAAAGCTAATAAAGTGAGCTCGTAGCTGCAACCAACGGCACTCCGTAAGAACAAGTTTAAAATCATACTTCGAATGGTGCTTGCACGATATCACACATCAAAATGGTTATTCCTTTCCCGAGCAACTCACAATCGAAATTTAATGGGCCATTTGTAAGAAGAGAATGTTGAAATTTGATACATCAACAAAAGTGAACATTATAATAATTTTATTATTTCTGAAAAATTCTACCTCAACTTTAGGGCTGGATAACCGAGGTGGCCGCAGTTTGAATTTTTGAAATGGAAAGTTATATCCATGTGTTTCGGATATGACGTCAATATTTTTAGTTTAGTTTGTTAAATCATGAACCTGTCTCAAACCATTTAAAATGTTTTACTACTGTGTAGAGATGAGAAGAACGCAAGAATGAGGAATGTGGCCTGCAAGCACGAACTTTCTGTTCTGCCCAGACAGATCGGCTCTTATCTGCTACACGAAAACATTGACTCACACTTTGCAGTTTGCTGGATTACAACTGACAAGAATGAAGAGCTGCCAGTAGAAGATAATTTAAAGTCGCCTGGGTAGTAGCGGGGTTGCTATGGTAACCATTGCGTCACTGGCTCTGCTGGTGAAAACCCCTTCGCCCCGTGCCTCACCGGGCATGTGCATTCTTCTCATCTCCCAACAATACATATAATATATTTGCACAGTTAAAAATATATTTAACACCAGGTGGCATTCGAGTACTGCCCTAAGCTATTTCATTCACTCACGAACCCGTTTCGTCAACAGGTGGCGTTCGAGTATTTCCCTAACATTATTTATTTGCAGGCAGTCATCCGAGTACAACAATACGTAGAGAGCTGAAGCACGGACCGGGAAACTGCTGCTTAAAAATATATCACATACGTAACTCGAGGAGATCAGAAGAACTGGTTGCAAGCCACCGTCTAAATTGCTAGCAGTTAAATACAGGACAGTACAAGATTCACAGCAAGACAATGGTTGTCTTTCAAACACAACAACAAGGACAGGGTTCTACAGAAGGACACCAAATAATCGTCCTCCTGGCCAGAGAGAGGGCGTAACCGTCTAGGTGGCCTGCCTCACCCCTTCAGGGTGGGGAATGAAATCATTAAAATATATTAAAATTAATTGTCCACCTTGTGAATTGTAGCTGGATTTGCCACGAAGAAGTTTTTACGTGACATATAAACAGTAACAACGGCAAAAATTTTAACTTTAAGTTATTTTTGTTAACAGGATATTTTAGTGAGAATAGTTAATGTACTATATTTCCTTTCCATCCATGCGCGTCCTCCTGCACTTCCCCTCTTTTTGCCGTGTGAGGTAGACCTACTTTTTAGTATAATTACGTTTAAAAATGTTTAAAATGTTTTTAATGTGTGTTTTAACATTAAGGTAATACGAATGTGTCCTTGTTAATATGCAATAAGCCTAAACATGTGTAGCTGAAGATGTCTACAAACTAGACGAAACATGTTCTACAGTTTTGAATTTGCCTTAAGCAACGGAACGGAAATCATGAACCCGCCTCGTTACTAGATGGCGTTCAAGTATTTGCCTAAATCATGAACTGGTCTCGTCACCAGGTGACGTTCCAGTATTTCCCTAACATACTTTATTAAATCATGAACCAGTCTCGTTACTAGTTGGTGTTCAAGCATTTCCTTAAAACATGAACTCGTCTCGTCACCAGGTGGCGTTCGAGTACTTCCCCAACCTACATTTTAAAATCATAAATTCATCTCGTTACCTGGCAGCGGTCGAGTACTGCTCTGATCTCGTTTGGTAAGCCCTGAACTGGTCTCGCCACTAGGTGGTGTTCGAGTAGGCTACTTCCCTAATCTTTATTTTTAAACCTTGAACTCCTTTCGACATCAGGAAGAGAAAACCCACGAGAACAGCTCTTTGACAATCGTAGACTTCTGTAGCCGACGTAACGTATCTATCCAACCATATAAAAATGTGGTAGTGTAACGGTTCAAATCCCGTTACAAGATAATATCTGTATTTTATTATTATTATTATTATTATTATTATTATTATTATTATTTCCGTATTATTATTATTTTATCTGTGAGATTACTATTATTTTGTTATAATTCTTATTCAATTCAATTTTACAATGCTTGTCGCTTGCAGGATTGTACTTAGATGTATGCATATAGACGTGTGTGTAAAATAACACTCAATACATGTACAGTGAGAATTGTTATACATCAGATGTTGGATATGACGTTATATTTTGCACTACTGGCGATTCTGCCAAGTCATTGCTACGTCATGGCTACGTCATCGTGAGCTTTTAGAAATTCGCTCAGAGACTCAGCTGCCCCAGGGGATTTCACCATTACATGCAGCAGTTTGAGGCGTTGTGGGAGTATGTCATTGTTATTTCTGGAGATTACGTAGCTGTGTCAACCAACGTCTATAAAAGGTGAATGCACATTGTAGCGTCAGTCATTAGTTAAACGGAAGCTGAACAGTGAAGAAGTCTACGAGATGAAGAGGCCTCAGTCGGTCAGTCAACGAGTGTGAACGAGAGATGGAGAAGACTCAGTGAGCCATTAATTATTGGTCATTGAGAGAGTGAGGCCAAAAGTTAGTTGGTCACTTAGTTGAAGACACAGACGCAAGGGCTTACCATGGAGTCAGAGAGGGCAACCCTGGACCTGCCAAGAGGTAATACCATATTGACTTACAAAGAAGTCAGATGATATGGAGAAGAAGCAGTCACAAGGATGTATCACCAAATTAGGCGTGACACATCTACAGTAAACACCAGATCAAAGGAATACGTCGTAATTACACTCAAAGTGTTGAAGGTACAGTCAAGTGAATCAGTGAGGGAAATATTTCGTATAAATTGTTAAATGTCCGGTCAAGAAGAATTCAAATTCATGCCTAGTTTCAGTTGCAATGTCATAATTTCATATTCTCATCTGTTTTATCGCAACAAGACTCACTATTTTTTATATATTATTTAAAGAATACATTTTGTTATATCAAACAAATTCATAGTTTTATTTCAATGACAGTAAACTATCTTAACCTCAAAATTAATGAGGAAACCGAACGCCAATCTCCTTTTCCCAGAACTTATATGGTATGTTGTCAAAAGTAAGCTTATTACCCCACACCCTAGAGATAGTCAAGAGTCTCATTCTATTATTGCTGCACTGAGTGACAGCTGGCGCCCTTCAAATAACGTATGTGTAAGTAAGCAGGTAACAAGTAAGTGTGAGTACAAGGTCCGACGAGTGTGTATTTTATTTAATGAATATTAATTTTCAGATTTTCCATTTTAAATGCAGATTTATATGTTTCAAAACTTAGTCAGAGATTAAGGAAACTTACAGTAGATTATGAAGCAGTCTAGTTAATAGATGGCGTTCAAGTATCTCCCTAAATCATGAACTCGTCTCGTCACCAACTTCGTTATTATTATTATTATCGTATCAGAAATACCATTCACACGGTTCAATTATGCAATATCATTTACACAGTTCAATTATGCATAATCCGACTCGTTGGCTGAATGGTAAGCGTACTGGCCTTCGGTTCAGAGGTTCCCGGGTTCGATTCCCGGCCGGGTCGGGGATTTTAACCTTCATTGGTTAAATCCAGTGGTTCGGGGGCTGGGTGTTTGTGCTGTCCCCAGCATCCCTGCAACTCACACACCACACATAACACTATCCTCCACCACAATAACACGCAGTTACCTGCAAATGGCAGATGCCGCCCATCCTCATCGGAGGATCTGCCTTACAAGGGCTGCATTCGGCTAGAAATAGCCACACGAAATTAAAAATTAAAATTATGCATACTAAACTACATAACAAACTAACGTTATTATGAATAAACTATGATCCTATGCAAGAATAAATGGTTGTTGATTTTATTTGAGGTAAAATGGCGGAGAAAAAATCAAAATCGTGGTTTACAATCAACTACAAAAGCAAGAATGAGATCGATATATGGATGAGGTGGTATTTTGGCTTTTTATAGTTGGATGTAGTTGAGGTCAAAGATAGTTTCTTATCTGATTTGCTACCAGTTACACAGAATGACGAATGATTGATGAAATTTGAAGATTATTTTAAGGCAAAAAATATTTGTTTACATTCTCCTCCTTCCATGGCAGGTCCCAACTTATTCCCTTCATATCCATAAGAATATACAGTTTCTAGAATGAGAACTTGAAAGTACAAAAATAGAAACTAGTTACCATTACAATTTGTGAAAATAATGTGATATCATTATGGTTAAATTGTAATATTAGTGTACTTTACATCATTTTGCATTATTTTTGCATGTATTATTATCATATTATGTACCGAACTGTGATATCAGATTGCTTTTAATCAGTTCATATGGTTGGCTTCATCTTAATATTTACTGTGTTATATAAATGATAAATTTATCATGATACACATTTTAAGGACACAAACCTGTTTGCTGTCACGTGTCTCCACAAATTGTGATGGAATATTTTGTCTTGAGGTTGACTCTAAATGTTATAAGTGGGACGTGCTGTAATCTACGATCAGTTACACTTAACGTTACATACCAGGAACGAGCTCCACTAGGGATCAACGCCCCAAAAGTTGGGTCGGTCTGAGCCTATCAACTTAGAGATTATTATTATCGTATCAGAAATATCATTTACACAGTTCAATTATGCATACTAAACTACATAACAAACTATAACACAGACAAAAATCAAAGCACTTCACACCACTCTCGACCAGAACCTAGCAACATCAAGTGTATTCCGTGTTGCATGAAAAAGATCATCTTCAGTACAGGAAGATGGACACGATGAAAGCTGGATCATATCCTGCATAGTTTGTTCTTCACCATAGTCACATTTGATGTTGCTAGCATCGATATTGCCAGATCTTGCTAGGTTGACTTTGGATCTGCCCACTCATGGCCTCAGTCTGTTCATGGACTTCCAGACGAACCAGTCTTCATGACATTCAGGTGGCAAACGTTCTGCAACTGTCATCTGTCCTGGCATGACGGGACCTTGGTCTTCCAAAGTTGTACTCTTGCAGATGATCCAGGTAGTTGCTCAGACATTCGCAGGAAACATTTTCTTGACTTCAGTATCTGGGTTGGAGGTATATGGTCATGCAGGGGATGAGTACTTTGTTCCTCCACTCTAGTCCTCTCCTTGTATGCAGCTACTTTCCTTCGAATACAAGGTGAAGAAATCCCTGCAAGACAGTAGAGTTTGTCAACTGGAATAGTCTTTAAGCAGTCAGTCACTAGCCTGCATGGCTCGTTGAGGGCCTCATCCACCCACCGCCGTCTCAATGTCTATATACTGCCTGCTCTATGCTATGCGGTTAACATGCTTCTCAGCGTGAGCTCTTAGTGTCACGAACCTCCGCTAGGGGCGCCAGCTAACGCACCCAACTTATCTCCGTACCCACGTTGTTGTGTTCTAGTGCGTTTGCATCGAGCATTTATGTGTGTGTCTCTGGTTGTGAAATGATTAACTGGTGTTCCTCTCGGTATATCAAGGCAGGAAATCCAAATTCTTCAGGTGTGAGGATTCCTGTTATCCCCCCCCCCCCAAGTAAAGAACTTTGAGAAAATTGGCTTAACGCTATATCAAGGCAAGGATCAACCAAGGGTAAGCAATGGATTCCATCCGATTATTCTCGTGTTTGTAGCCTGAATTTTAGTGATGGAGCTAAAAGATAAAACTAAAAGAAAAATATATTGAAGACAGAGAGCGTGCCTAGTCGGTCTTCGAATTACCCCCATTACCTTCAAACCAGAAAAAATTCTCTACGAAAGACCAGACAGCGACAAGATATTTCTTCGGAAGAAATATGTGATAAAACAAGCTCTTCAACCGCAGGAAATACATTGGATGACGAGTACGAAATTCATTTGAACAACGATGTATCAAACCAACTCAATATTCTAACGAGTAAGAATGACAGCAGTGATCAGAAAATTAGACATTAGAGGCTCCGATCAAGAATTCTGAGACTGCGATAACAGCTGATGAGTAACCATAATGAAGTTAACAGACTACGGAGACAATTCGAAGACAACCCAGAAAGTGATCGTCTGAATAAAGTAAAGGAAGCAGCCAAATATAAAGGGACAACGACCGTTTTTTAAATTAAATTCATTATTTTCGCATGATAAAACCCGGGCAGTCAGAACAAATCAGGCGGTACTATGTGGTGTGGGGATTAGTATCCCAAAGGTTACGAATATGGCAGGACTCCTGGTCTAGTGTCAGCTCCGTCACGAGGTACTCTGGACAGGTAGCCTAAATAGAAAATGTTGATAGTATTTGTCAGGATTTCCCAATTAGTGAAGGAAAGACTTAGAGGTGAATGTAAAACTCTCAGACCAACAGAGAGGAGTGTAACAGTGATCGCCGATTAAATGGTTGATTAGGTACGGCTTCTCTACGACCGAACCAGTGACAAGTTCATTTGCGTGGTCAATGTTGAAGGTGTATGCGGTACATATATTGTAAAATCCCCTGCTCTCGCGAATAAACTGTTGTGTTTTCTTGTGTAATCCGACTTGTAATCCGAGTTCTCTAGTCCTGCTGTCTACTTCCTCGTTTAAGGCTTAGAAGTCTCCGATCTATCATTGTTAGCTCAGAAATGATTACTGAAATGCTTTTCGGCAAAACAATCCAGATTGTGTGCATTTCTATTCACCAGCAGATAAAATACTTACAATGGTTGAATGATGATATCATCAAGTACGTTAAAATAATTCGGTTGGAATCAAAACGTGAAAAACTGAAGTGCCTGACTAATAAGACGGCAGATGCTGTCTCGCTAACTGTGAAATCTATAGTGGAATGTGTGTCTTATTTGTTAAAAAAACGGTTATTTTATGTTCTGACTAGATGATTTTCTGGAGACGCAATATAAGCTCTATTTAGTTCAGTGAGATTGGGTGGTGGATTTAATGACATGACGAACGCACGCATTATGTGCCGTAAAACGCATCCTGAAATCTGGTTATGAACAAAGGGTCAGCGAAATAGTGATAGGAATGTTTTGCTCCACTGCTGGTAAATAACAGTAATAAAAGGACTGAAAAGGTGCTCCGTTACTCGTGTCGAGAAAATTCTGAAATGTTTATGTACCATGCAGCAGTGGGCAGCAGTGGGATGATCCTAATGTATTTACTGTAACTGGTAAGATTTTATATATTCTACGTTTCTATATCTTAAGCCAAGCTCAAATGTGAAATGTAAGGTTTTGTATGTGCATTATCTTTTCAGTTAGTAACATGTTAAGAATTATTTTTCATTTTATGTTGGCTTTACGGACGAACTCTCATTTAACCAACATGTGCTCTGGGTGCGGTAAGTGCTGCCATCTGCAATGTCGCTGCAAACGCAATTCTCGCGGCATAGAGCAGGCAGTATATAGAGATTGAGACGGCGGTGCATCCACCTGTCTGGCACGGGATGATGAATATCAAACAGGACATACATATTCTCAGAACCGAATAACAAAGTGCCATTGCAGATGTACGGAGGGTTTGCGGCCGACAACCCCACTGTGAACCAGCCAATTTACGAAGTAGATGAGACAGGCCATGTCTGAAATTTCTGTAGATGAAGAACTGATTTTCTGCCATTACATGATCCCTTTTCTGTACCTTTTTGACATAAATGTGTATTATGGCTGGAGGTCATTCGAAATTTTGTGTAACGTGACGCGACAAACCGTGTGACGGAAGTGTAACCAGAGTGACCGTGCAGGCAGTCGTGTAGGTATGGATGAATGGATGGTCAGACAATGTTACCTAGCAACCGTGCAGGCAGTCGTGTAGGTATGGATGAATGGATGGTCAGACAATGTTACCTAGCAACCGTGCAGGCAGTTGTGTAGGTATGGATGAATGGATGGTCAGACAATGTTACCTAGCAACCGTGCAGGCAGTTGTGTAGGTATGGATGAATGGATGGTCAGACAATGTTACCTAGCAACCGTGCGGCTGGTTGCCATTTGAAATTAGCAGCCGTTGATGGATGACCATGACCGGGAGATATATTCATGATCATTTGATTTTCTCAAAGGGTAAAGTGGTATATTTTCGTATTAATTTGCTCTCTACTATATCATAAAAGTAAGTGTGAGCGGTAATGGGTTAAGGAGCAAAAATAAAATAAGATCTGTAAGACTGTTAAGAAAGCCGCTCACTGCAGCCCAACGTCTGCAGAAAAGAAATAAGTCTTGTTAACCTGGAAATGATGTTGATATTCTTTCGTTGTATTAATGTAAGTGAATTGTTCCCGATGATTGGTCCTCCCCTCACAGTGTGTGTGACGAACCGTGACGAGCTACTGTAGAATAAAGGGTGCCTGTGTACTCAAGGGATTCACTCGCTACCTGGCCGCAACAGATGCAGCCCTTATTTTCTGCTTAATTGCATCACAATTGTCTACCTCGGCTGAGGTACACGCAGGCTCCCGGTAGACTGCCAACTCCGGGAGTTTAGGGTTCTAGCTCGTCCACGATTACCACCTCCTTCAAGTTAAAATTTTGCTATCTAGTTATAAATTCTCTAAATTGTACTTAAACTTTGGAGTTAAGAATATAATTTTATTCATGACAACTCTTATTCAGGTTGGTGACATTTCAAGGCTACAAAAGAGAGCTTTTCGTATAATTGCCAGCGTTCCTCCTTACACTCAGTGTAGGCCATTGATCATTGTTCACTGAGCTGCCTGTCCTAGGAGTTGTATGCAGGGTTTAAGCTAGGAAATAAAAAAATGTTGCAAAATACACAAATGAAAATAATATTTGTGCAAATTGCGAAAAGCTTGTACAGTATTCTAAATCAATATACATAGAGACAGAACGCTAGCTCAGTATTATATCAACTTGCACTGCTGCTTAATAATCTTAAATTACTGGAAAGAAGTAATCACATAAGCGGACCTTACCTTCTTGTTCGATATAGATATGATATCAGGACTTTTGAAGTGTAATTTATCTCATTTATATTTAGCATTGTATATGTGTCCGAATCATTGACTGAGCAGTCAAAGTCCTTGCCTCCCATTCTCGGGGTCCCGGGTTCGATTACCAGCCGGTTCGAATGATTTTAATCCTAAAGGATTCATTCTTATGGCTCGAGACAGAGTGTTTGTGTCGTCCCTAACATCCCTGCAACTCGTACACCACATGCTAGCACGCAGTTCCCTATACACGGTAGACGCCTTCCACCCTCGTACAAAAACTGCACCAGGCTATTAGCATCAGCCACACCAAATTATTACATTGTTAAACAAATAAGACATTCACATGAGGTATGACATGGAATTAGTCCTATGGAACACGTCCCACTTGTATCCTCCACCCCACCCAACGACATCCATGACCCCACTGAAGTAATGCTATAAAGAGATTTTCTTACCTAATGTATGAATGTTCATGAAATTTTCAGAATAGAAAAGTTGTTCCTGAAATCCATCGGAGATAAAAATTAAATAATCCACTGAAAACGGAGTTCTTTTTAAAAAATTGCAAATATTTTTCATTAAATTCCAATGCAGTTTTATTGAAAATTGGAAATTTAATAGACAATACCTGTTTAAAGAACACTTTGTAATGATTTTTATTTATATTATTTGTCAGATATCTATTGTATTTAAAAATTTAAATTCCTTTTTATCAAAATTTAAGATGTAGCGATCCCTACAACCTGAAAAGAATCATATGAAAAAAATAATCCATTCACAGATTCTCTAATAAAACTATGATAGCGTAAAAGTTTTGTGAAATGAAACAGAATATTACAGGACAAAGGAAACAGCACTGGACGTCCTGGTCATTTGTATTCAACGACGGTGGAGAGTCCTCTTATTCCTAAATTGATTTTGTACAAAGAAAATCATTAATATGTCTCACAGCCATGGCCATCCATTAATGGCTGCTAATTTCAGGTGGCAACCAGCCATAAGATGTAGCCTGCACGGTTGCTATGGTTACACTCCCGTCACACATTTTGTCGCGTCACGTTACACAGATTTTGGATCACCCCCAGCCATAAGACATATTTATATGAAGATAAATTAAATATATAAACTAGGAAATTTATAAAAAGAAAACAAAGTTTCATCAATTTGAAAAAAGCCAAAAAACATGCTTGGTGGTCCGGAGAATGTGACGATCTATTGAAAGAAAGCAAAAAAAGCATGGCACGAATGGCAGTCGCAACGAACCGAAAACAATAGAGAAAAATTCTTGAATATTAGAAAGATGGTCGATAAAAATATCAAAAAATATAAAGGCCTACGAAAACAAGATGCTTATTCAAATAGATGAGGACTTTACCAAAAACAAGACAAGACGTTTCTACAAAGTTTAAACAGAGAACAAGGAAGTACAAGAAGTGACTAACGCCAGTCACGTAAAAGTTTCCAAAAGCATATGTTTTTAGAAAAATTGCCGAAATATCCAAGTTCATCTCCAGGTTGTTTCCTTAACGTACGCCTTGCCTCTAGGCATATCCATGACCTGTAACAGAGATGGCTTCTGCACACGAGGATGTTACCAGACCCCGAAGCAACAACAACCGCTGAATACCTCATTGTTACCCATGTCATCTATCAGAACTAAGATCTGCGATGTTCGCAGTTTATCAGTCAATCTTCTCCCATAATAAAATGAAGAGTTAAATCACGCCAGTGGTTTACCCTGCGGTCGCTCTGCGTCTCAAAAGCAAAGCCGCCTCTCTGCTCTGAAAATCTCATTTGTGAAGTAAATGGAAACTCCAAGGGGTCAATCTCTCTTCAGTTGTGCAGCCCCCAGCAACCTCTTATCTGCTCTATATTGTTGTATGCCTTTGTTTGGGTGATGCTTTACAAAGATAACCCATTCTGACCAAGGTACACTCACCTTCAACACAAGTGGAGCAGTTCCTCCAAGAGCAGATAACACCTGGAGAAAAGAGCCATTCTGTAAATAATGGATGGGAAATAGTTCTATTGTTGTGTTATTTAGATCTGTGAGGTGTAATGTTAATTTTGAAAATATTTCTTAGCAAAGTAGGGATCCCCATACTACTAAAAACCTACAATAAAGCAATTTCCTCAATTATCCCGAAAGTTGAAGGGCTAAAGGGCCCGCAAAGTTTTCAAATTGTGAATCTTGGATAACTCTATCAAAAAACCAAAAAAAATCGAAAATCACTTCCTGCTAAATGTAATTTCGGAAAAAAAGCCTAAAATCACTTGTTTCCTTGCTTGTTTTGTTTTCCATTCAAACCTGGCCAAATTATTTGCATATTTCTTTCTGTAATGTGTTCTTTGGTTCAATACCCTCAGGCGCTTTTTGAGTTTTTGAAAAATATCCACACCGAATGTACAATACTTATGGGTATACGGGCTTAAGTGCGACTGTGCATTGACTCACATTAGCGCTCGTAGTGGTGGTTAAATGAAACAGTACAGTGACTCACATTAACGCTCGTAGTGGTGGTTAAATGAAACAGTACATTGACTCTCATCAACGCTCGTAGTGGTGGTTAAATGAAACAGTACATTGACCCACATTAACGCTCATAGTGGTGGTTAAATGAAACAGTACAGTGACTCACATTACCGCTCGTAGTGGTGGTTAAATGAAACAGTACATTGACTCACATTAGCGCTCGTAGTGGTGGTTAAATGAAACAGTACAGTGACTCACATTACCGCTCGTAGTGGTGGTTAAATGAAACAGTACATTGACTCACATTACCGCTCGTAGTGGTGGTTAAATGAAACAGTACATTGACTCTCATCAACGCTCGTAGTGGTGGTTAAATGAAACAGTACATTGACTCACATTACCGCTCGTAGTGGTGGTTAAATGAAACAGTACATTGACTCTCATCAACGCTCGTAGTGGTGGTTAAATGAAACAGTACATTGACTCACATTAACGCTCGTAGTGGTAGTTAAATGAAACAGTACAGTGACTCACATTAGCGCTCGTAGTGGTGGTTAAATGAAACAGTATATTGACTCACATTACCGCTCGTAGTGGTGGTTAAATGAAACAGTACATTGACTCACATTAACGCTCATAGTGGTGGTTAAATGAAACAGTACATTGACTCACATTACCGCTCGTAGTGGTGGTTAAATGAAACAGTACATTGACTCACATTAGCGCTCGTAGTGGTGGTTAAATGAAACAGTACATTGACTCACAGTAACGCTCGTAGTGGTGGTTAAATGAAACAGTACATTGACTCACATTAACGCTCATAGTGGTGGTTAAATGAAACAGTACAGTGACTCACATTAGCGCTCGTAGTGGTGGTTAAATGAAACAGTACAGTGACTCACATTAGCGCTCGTAGTGGTGGTTAAATGAAACAGTATATTGACTCACATTACCGCTCGTAGTGGTGGTTAAATGAAACAGTACATTGACTCACATTAACGCTCGTAGTGGTGGTTAAATGAAACAGTACAGTGACTCACATTAGCGCTCGTAGTGGTGGTTAAATGAAACAGTACAGTGACTCTCATCAACGCTCGTAGTGGTGGTTAAATGAAACAGTACAGTGACTCACATTAGCGCTCGTAGTGGTGGTTAAATGAAACAGTACATTGACTCACATTAACGCTCATAGTGGTGGTTAAATGAAACAGTACAGTGACTCACATTAGCGCTCGTAGTGGTGGTTAAATGAAACAGTACAGTGACTCACATTAGCGCTCGTAGAGGTAGAAAAATGGCGAACTGGTAATCTAATCGACCGGATAACGATGATTAAGAAAATGATTGTAACTTTTAAGAATAAATACAGAATAATTATATTCTCAAACTTTACTATATTTTATTTACCTACAATTCGTAGCTCATATCTGTAGGATGTTTTCAACCTTTAGTTGCTTGCCTGAAGGGCTAGAACTGTGGAGTTTTGATATTGTGAAGACATTTTATTTAAAACATTTGAAGCCATCTCTTTTCACTTTCTACTCAGTTAATTGATAACTGTTAGGCTCATCAGTCTGTTGAAACTAACTCTGTGTAAATAAATTGTTGAACTATCTGAAAGATAAAACATATGGTAACAGTATTACACCCGAAAAAGAAAGAACTTAATTAAAATACAGTAGAATGACATGTACTGTTATTGAAAGAACACCATCAGATTCTATCAAATCAGACTTAAATATTTAGAAAGAAATATTTATGCTTATTTTTTAACTACTTAGGAACTTGAAATGATCGTTTAATCATTAAGAGGGGAATTCCTCAAGGCAGTATTATAGGACCTTTAGTTTTCTTACATATAGGCCTATAAATGATATGAGTAACGAAGTGGATTCAGAGGTAAGGCTTTTCGCGGATGATTCTATATTGTATAGCGTAATAAATAAGTTACAAGCAAGTGCAAAAAGACGTGGAGAATGTTGTGAGATGGGCAGCAGCCAGAGGTATGATAATAAGCGGGGTTAAAATTCAGGTTGTGAGTTTCGCTAATTGGAAAAATCCTCTCAGGTTTAATTACTGTGGTGATGGGGTGAACTTAACATGTTGCAGACAAGAAACTTGGTATTTGGAAAGTCCTTTAAAAGTATAGGAACATGTAGCTTTTAGTTTTCGGAAAAG